>NC_079224.1:38895113-39170113 GCF_029633865.1 Lampris incognitus | reverse complement strand
ATGGAGAAAGACTGGAGAGAGACTAGCGAGAGACTAGGTTGAAGGGTAATAAATATACAGGCCTAGGTATTTACACACTGTAAAGTTACTTTTATTGAATAATCAGGAGAATAGCCAGTTAATGGTAGGAGGTCGGAGTGTATTTTCCAACACTATAGTAATACAATGTGTGTGTGTGTGTGTGTGTGTGTGTGGGGGGGGGGGTCAAGAATATGGGTTTGGGGATAAAGTGGGAGACAAATGAACTGAGGGATGTTGAAGACAGCATAAGATCAGCTAAATGTCCTCTGCAGGATTGCAGATATGGACTAATCACAGTACTACGTACTACTGGTCTTCGGGGAGACGGGAGGGGGTAAAAGTACACGAGGAGGAAGTTGGGAATTGGCGGTTCGGGATATTCTTGAGACAAATCCCCAGTTAAAGACAAGAAAGAGAAATCCATAACAAGAAGTGCTTTTGACAGAAAAGCAAGCACATGTTTATTTCTGTTCCATGTAAATACAAAAAGGATGTGTCATAGCGGATTCCAGCTTCAGGGCCAGGATGAGCAACCAGGGCAGAAATCCAATGAGTGTTTTGTAAACTTACCGGGATGAATAACGACTTGGCTATTGCTATCACTCACATCTCATGTGCTTCATAAATCTCACAGGGAACTCGAGGAAAACACTTGCTGTCAACATTTATTGTTAATGTGGTGCAAAACTCTGGACTGGATTTTCTGCTGATTTACTAACAACAACAAAAGCTACCAAGTTCTACCAGCAGGAGGATACAGGACCTTTATCAGCACACATCTAGTGCGACATTTAATATTTGATATTCAGTATTGTTCACATCACCGACCATGCATGTCTTTTTAAGACCAAAATATAGCTACGGCAAAGCAGGAATGGCTTGGGTTATAAAACTATGGATCAGAGCTTGAAATCCAAGGTTAAGCTCGACAAGAAGCACACTACTCGGCCATCTTTTCTGAGTTTGTCCTATTTGCGTCGTGGGCCTGGATTGAGTGTGTACACAGAGATGGTATGAAACAAAAGATGGATGACGAGACACTTCACTGTAAGGCATGAGCTCGACTTTCTCCACATCACATAACATCACCGCGACAGTAAGGCTGGAGGAGCGACACTAGTGAGACACAGTACGCAAAAATGGCAATACAGAACAGTCACACTGCAAAGCAATATTCAGGCAGTTTGCAAAAGCCATATAAAAACATAGTGATACAAACACAAACGATACCAATAAATAAAAAGCTAAGTTGCACTTTGCCACTTCATATAGTATGGGATTCATTTAAAACAGCCGTCTGCTACCGTGAGGCGTGCTTGTGCCATCTGGATGAAGCTGCCTGAAGACTGAAGGTCAGTTTTGCATATTTTTTCAATCCATTTTAATTCATAAGCACTATAAAATAATCTCCATTGTTTGTGGATAAAACACAAAACTGATTTTCAGCGTCTACAGACACCTGCATGTAACATTAAAAGTGCCTTGGTCAGTGCCGTGGTCAGAGCGAGTGTCACAATGAGTTAGTAAGAGCGCCCCCTACAGCCCTGGAGGCTGGACCCTGCCCATCCCCACCTCCAAAGTCGGGCTGCCTCTTTGCTGCCCTTTCCACGGTCAGAGCCATGTTACGGGTCCTGGCCAGGACCTCCTCTAGTTGTCCACGGAGTGCCTGAATAGAATCTAGTTCAGTATGCAGGACCTGGGTCTTCTCTGAGCTGCTACGTGATGGAGAAGAGATGTTAATAGATGCTTCAAATTTAACATTATAGCTACAACGTCATATAACAACAGTACTCTTAATTATTACAAATCTGAGAATGGCTGTCACAGGACCTGAGCTTGGAGACATACCTCTCTCCTCTCGTTTGGATGTTGGTGAGACTCTGGTATAATCTCTTCTCTGTTCTCAGAGCCTCGTTCAACTTGTGGTACTCTGAAACAAGCTGCTCCAGCACACTCTGAGTAAAGGAGGATGGAGGAATGGTGAGGAAGGAGAAATGATGGAAAAAATAGATGCTTGCACAACCTCAACCAACATAAAACCCGAAATATCGTTGGCCTTTTCTGTAGATGGATGATGTTAAAGCAGAATCCTACCTGCGGTCCGGGGCCATCCTTAATGGCAGAATCTTTGGCCTGTTGCTGGGCCTGGGCCACAGATAACCGCAGGGCAGAGAGCTCTTTCTGCCAGACAGAGAGAGAGAGATGTATCAATTAAGCTCAACTGATCTATTGATTTGACTGATTAATTAATTGACAGATAAGGGATCCTAAGACCAAGTCATGGACCCACTTGCTCTACTGAGCCATTGAGCTTACTGTGCGTCGCAATTGTCAGTTTGTTAGACTTGGGGATTGTCCCCATCTTGTACATTTCTCTGAGACAGCACACCTGACAACTGGGGTAAGATCCTCTAGTCTGAACCCGGCATTAGGATTTATGAGTCCTGTGGTCATTACAGGAGTAATGCAGGTACCTGAGCCTCCCTCTCTTTCTTCAGCACCAGCTGCAGCTCCTCCCGGATGGCTACGTCAGCCTCCCCCTCTTTTGAAGAGGACACCATCGCATCCTCCTGGCCTTGAATCAGCTCCTGGTAAATTAAGGATACCGTCAAGATCATGTCGACTTGAAAAGGCAAATACATTGGGAGACTTAAGATGAGCGATAAGGTGAGTATACGAGCTTGTACCTTAATAAAAGCTTCCTTTTCCTTAAGCAGATTCTGGAGATGCTCTGTTTCCCCTCCTGCCTCCTTCTCCTTGTCCTGTCTTAGACTGCACAGCTCCCGCTCTTTTAACGACAGCTGTTTGCGTAGCTCCTGTAGTTGGCCAGTCCGCTCGTCAATCACCTGGGAGAGCCTATCAGAGCAGTCCTGAAAGAGAGAGAGAGAGAGAGAGAGAGAGAGAGAGAGAGAGAGAGAGAGAGAGAGAGGGAGAGAGAGAGGATAAAGTAACAAGAGGAGATGGAGCTTCATTCTGATTTTAAAGCTAAATAGGCTGGAAAATGGATGGCTGGATGACATGGAACATATCATCACAATAATTATATAGTGTTTTACATGATGTTGATCTATATCATACCTGCACACATATGCAAACACACCATATTTAAGAATCCAACTTAAGCTCATCACATTGAACTGTTTGGAAATGTAAAGTATATCAAATAACACTCCTACATATATTTCAGGTCTCATTTTGTGTACATTTTCAGGTTAATAGATTGTTGTTATCATTTATTCACACAATGAAGCTGTGTATCATGATATGACCATATCTGAATATCATCCCGATACAAAACCAATGAAAGATGATAAACAGTAATACTGAATTACTGCCCAGCCCTCCTGGAAAGCTTTTACGGCTCCAGTTCATCCAGTCTGTTATGTTTTCATAATATACTAGTTCTTCTAGCAAGTTGCTTCTTTTGGAGGACACACCCCAAATCAGTGACAGGACATACATGTAAATACTGGTCTTTGGAGCTGATGGTTTTGAGCAGATCCTGGACCTGTACTTGGTGGTCATTAGCCTGGCAGCTGCGGTCTGATAACAGCTCCTGAAATAGCTTGTCCTTCAAAGCCAGACGAGCCTTCAGCTCCTCAACCACCTCACCGGGGCCGGCCTGGACCCTGGCCAATAGAGCAGCCGTCAGATCCTGCAGAAAAGCAACACATGAAACAACAAACCCACAGAGACAGAGAGAGAGGGAGAGAAAGAAGAGAGTGAGTGAGTGAGAGAGAGAGAGGGAGAGAGAGAAGATTGTGTTCGCACACCTGTTGTATTTTCAAAAGGTCAAAAGAGTTAACACAGGTTTGACTTGTTGGATCAGTCATTCAACGCTCTGAAACCTATAAATATCGATAAACAATGCCACAGCGGCGCAACAAAGGTGTATACACGCACAACATGTGAGTGTACGAGTGTGTAGCCGCGCGGACACACGTGTTATGCACCTGTGTCTCCTGGTTGCGTGTCTGCAGAGCAGCCTGGAGCTGGTTAATGATTGTATCTTTCTCTCTGACAGTGTTTCTCTCTTTCTCCTCATTCTGCTGCTTCAACCACTGGAGGTTCCTGTAGGCCTCAGCAGCCTGCTCCAGCTCCAGCTCCTTACCCCTCACCAGGGCATCCAGACTCTGGTGAACACACACAACGCACAACGGTTATCAGAATCACAACAACAAACTGAAAGTACATTCCCTGGACAAGATGTGTGAGCTGGGCTGGGTGTAAGTGTCGGCAAGGTGGTTACTAGGGGGGGTTGCTTAGGAGATGGTGAGTGATTGCCTGGCGTTAACTAGGTGGTTACTAGGCAGTTGCTAGGCCACTAGCAATCACAGGGTATCCTTTACTAATCAGGTTGATATAGACTTAACATTCTGTCACTCATTTCTATGGCAAAAGAAAAATGAAAATAAAAGTTGAACATTTTAAAAGTGTATAGATTTTCAAGATGTTGAATAAATTTGCACATCTCCATGAAAAGCTGAAGGATGTATAGTTTCAATGGAGTTTTTACATCAAAACAAGTAGGACTACCCAGAAATCAAAACTTTCAAAAAGAATAATAGAAAAGAACAGTGACAGAAATATGATGATTTGCAGACATGCAGAATGTGTGTAATGTTGATCTGACAAAATCTGTAGTAAAAATGCATCCTTAGGTCAGATTTTAGTGGTTAAAAATTTGGCTAATAAAATGCACTGTGTGTGAGTAAGTGACCATTTAAAATCTCAAACTACAACTGGAACAATACCACATGGCCGAGGATTAATAGCTTTCATTATCAAATTATGGATTAAAAATAAAACTTATTGAACACGGCATTGCACTGCATCTTTCTTACAAGGCAACATTACTGCTGTTCTATTAAAACAATAAATAAGCAAGCGGCAGTGCTTTATATCAGTTTTAGTTATGCCAAAAAGCAGAGAAAAATGCCTCTTAACTCTTTTATAATCTCTGTAAAGCACAGCCTCTCTTTTCTTTGCTTATCCTGACACATGAACAGACTGGTTTATAGATATTCTTAGCACAGTTGAACAACGGTGATAATGGATTTGGAGAATCTTAGCCTAAAACCCTTCAGGGGCTGATCTAGGATCTGACTGAATCTCCTCAGTCATCCCACCACAGACATTGTGGAGGGCGAAAGTGACTATTAATGAATCGACTTGACTCTTAAACATGGGGTACCGCCAGGACCGTGTGACGGGGCTCTTTGTGTATTTGAGTGTGTACGTCTCTGTGTATATGTGTGTACCGAGATGGTCTCCTCGTTGTTGGACAGGATACAGCGGAGCCTCTCCAGGTCTCGTTCTTTCTCCCTGAGGGCCAGCTGAAGTCTCCTGACCTGGCCCTCCCTGTCCTCCAGACAACGAAACTTCTCATCGATGGAGCGCTGCGCAAGGGAAGAACGAGAAATTACATTACACAGAGTACAGCTCTCTGAGATTCTCACAATAAGTGTTAGATATGGAACAACAGGACTGGTCTATTTGCATGTGTGTGTGTGTGTGTGTGTGTGTGTTACCTCCAGAGCCCTGTCTCTCTCTTTAATGCGCTCTCTTAGCTTCTCCAGCAGTACATCTCTGGGTTTGGAGCTCCTTATGGACTCCAGCATCTCTGAGTACTCCTATAGAGGAAAAGACAGACACATTATGAGCTTGTGTGTGTGTGTGTGTGTGTGTGTGGGTGTGTGTGTGTGTGTATGCATGTGTGTGTGTGTGTTTATGCAGGAGTCTCTGCTTGTGCACGTCTGCATTTACTATGTACATATGCATTAGTGTGTTTGCTTTCAAGTGCGTGTGTCACCTCTAGCTGCCTCTCCTTGTCCTGCAGAGAGCGTTTGAGCTGCATTATGCTCCTTTCTTTCTCCTGAGCCTCTGTGTGTTTCTCTGCTTCACTCTCCTTCAGGACGGCCTCTTTACCCTGGAGCTCGGAGTGAGCCCTCTGAAGGGCACTGCGCAGGTCCTGGAGGAGAGAGGAGAGGTTAGATGCATCCAATAAAGACTTCAGAGGGCTGTTTCAGTATATTCAATGGGGATAAAACTTGCGCTAAGAGACACTGACCTGATTATGTTTCTCAGTGACCTCTCTGTGCTGTAGCGCCTCCTGTAGGTCACATTGGAGCCTATCCTTGAACCCTGCCAGGTCTTCTCTTTGCCTCTGGCTCTGTCTCAGACTCCTCTGGCTGGCCTCCAGCTCCAGACCGAGGGAGAATAGGGAGCTCTGCACTCTCACCAGCTCACCCTGCAGTTGGACAAGTGTCCCGGCCTCGCTGCCCAAATCTGGAGCCTGGTTATATGAAGACCACCCATCAAAGATTTGTATATCATGAGCTTGAAGCAGAGGCTCTCAATCCGGTCCTTGAGAATTCCTAGTACTGCTGGTTTTCTATTGTTGCCATGTAATTAATTATGATCACCTGTTGTGCCAGTATTGTTAGTGACCCCCCCCCTTTCTCCCCAATTGTAATTGGCCAATTACCCCACTCTTTCGAGCCATCGCGGTTGCTGCTGCACCCTCTCTGCCGATCCGGGGAGGGCTACAGACTACCACATGCCTCCTCTGATAGATGTGGAGTCGCCAGCCACTTCTTTTCACCTGACAGTGAGGAGTTTCACCAGGGGGACGTAGTGCTTGGGTGGATCATGCCATTCCCTCCAGTTCCCCTTCCCCCGGACAGGTGCCCTGACCGATCAGAGGAGGCGCTAGTGCAGCAACCAGGACACATACCCACATCTGGCTTCCCACCTGCAGACACACAGCCAATTGTGTCTATAGGGATGCTCAACCAAGCCGGAGGTAACATGGAGATTTGAACCAGCGATCCAATGTGTTGGTAGGCAATGGAATAGACCGCTACGCTACCCAGACGCCTATTAGTACATTCTACTAGCAATTGCATGTTTGGAGAAAGCAGAGGCTACATGTGTCTAAACTAACAGGGCTTAATTTGTGCCGGATCCAGCCGAAACAGGATCTGGGACCTCCAAGATTGGGACCTGCACTTATTTGATTGGACGTATGTTGTGTAAACTGTATACTACTGGGGCATACTATTCATTACTTAAAATGCAGTATGCACTGCATACTACCAGAGGTGGAAAACCGGAATTCAGAAAGTAGAAGAACTGACCATTTATTTGCGCCACCCATGGACTAAATCAGCTGATTTCACTAATTAGTTCTCCTACCTGGCTGAAGTGTTGTGCTAATTAGAAGTTTTCCACCTCTGCGTACTACACTTGGCAAGTTCACATCCAAGGGAAAGTGACCCTTTGTGCAACACCAGAGGAAGAAATTTGTTGATTTCAAATTAGAAGATGTTTGTCGCTTCTGCATCTTCCACTTCAATTCACCCTTGATTCTTTGCACTAAAGACATTTTCACGAATTTGCTGTTGCCAGCTGCTGCTGATCCCGCTTCACAGTCCACCATACTGCTTTGGAAAAGTGTCCCCTGGCCAGTTGTTTCCATGAAAAAACAAAGGCGCAAAGAATTATGGGAATGTTTTGATCATTTAGTGACATTAAGCTCCATACTTGCCATTCTCGTCTATGTAGTATGCCTTTCACATACTATATTTGCATATTAACATCTCGCATATTAAAATTTGTGTGCGATTAGTATGCAGTATGGACAATTTGGACACAGCTAGGACGTTTTTTTAGACTCGACACAACAGATGAAGGCAATTAATCACCTGACAGAATAGAAAGCTCGCGGTTAGGGGGTCCCCAAGGACCACCGCCATAAAGCACTAGTGCTTTGTAAATGGCTCTCTACAATTACATGTGGGCAAGGTCTCACCTTGTTTTGTGCAAGCTGGTTGTGGTGTGCCATCTCTCTCAGCTTACACAGGGTGGCGTTCTGCCCCTCTATTAGCTGGTACAGTTCATGGGCCTTGAAGCAGAATAGATTATAGTCATTTCCAAACTCGGTGCACTCTGACATATAGGCAACGTTTCAAAAGGGTGACATTTTGGTGTATTTTTCCACATTTTACAACATAGAACAAACACACACAAATGCAAACACACACACCTCACTATCTTTAGTGCTGATTGACTCTGTCAGTTCCTGGATAGTTCTTTCCTGGCTCTGACCAGCTTGGCGGATGGACCGCAGCTCACACTCCATCTCATCTAGCTTCTCCTGAAGCTTCTACAAGAGGGGAAAGAGACATGGCTTTAAATGACGCAGTTCTCTGACTTACAAGTACCACTTACGTTACTGTAATGCAGCGCTGAACATAAAGCCCTCTGTGACAGTGATTTAGTGCCATACAAATGAACTTGTTAACAGGCGCCATGTGTCATTATTTGGCAGTAGTTGCCGTACTGTATTTTTGGCCTCGCTTTCATGGATCTTGGCCTGCAGAGACTGGACCTGGAGCTGGGCCTTCTGCAGCTCACTCACACACTGACCGGCTGCACACTCGTACCGGTTCAGCTGGCTCTGCTGCTCCTCCGCCAGACTCTGTCGTGCCCACAGAAAGAAAAGGTAAAAAGACGAGTAAGAGATCCAAACAGACAACGACGCCTCACCTCATGTTTCGGGCCTCTCCTGCAGAATATGTGGGGTGGATATTGATGTATGGGTTACACAAAAAAAAAAGACAAGACTTGTTCAGCAGTCTGTCCAGAATTCATGAATTATCCACAGGCACCAGGGTACATATCCACCACAGTGGATTTTGTAACGTGTTCAGAATATTAAGAAACCTGAACGGAATATCTTGCTCTCTGCTCATTCGTGTGTAATTTGTTAAAGGCTATGCCCAGAGGAAAATCTCCAGGGCTGTGTGTGTGTGTGTGTGCATAAGGCTGCATTTGTGGTTGGTGTTGCTTGAATAAACATGTCCTAAGTGTTTTGTACCATCACAGTCTTAACATAACCAGAAGATAAACCTTGTTGTACATGTATATATGTGTGTATATATATGTGTGTGTACATCCTACAGTAGCGCTACAGTGCTTACATTCCAGAGTTACACACACACACACACACACACACACACACACACACACACACACACACACACACACACACACACACACACACACTAGTTACAATAATGGGAGATCCCAAATAGAACTGGATGTGGGGTTTTTCGTCAGGCTGAATAAATGATTGCTTCACATTAATTGTGTATTTGTGGATAGTTATCATGATGCTGCAGTATGACTTTGGAGAATACAGTGTTATTGTAGTTATTACTCGCCAACCAATGTCGAGAGGCTGGGTGGTCTGACACTGCGCCTCCAGGGCGCTCAGTGAATATAGGCCAAGCGTGGAGTGACTGTCTTCATGTCGCCCCATATCTAACCTACTTTAGTCATCAGCCCCGGCTCGGCGACCACATATACACTTATTAAGGGTTGGCTACTAATTCGGGGACAGGCACACATACATACTTATCCTCCCTAAGCTGTCACCAAGAGGGGTAGAATGAGAGGTAGAATTTGCAGTACAAAAGGCACACTCATGTATATACACACACACCCTTATGCTGGCGTAAGTGAGCAAGAAATCCTGTTCTACGGTAGTCTGAAAGGGGATGAAAGTGTGTCCTTATAAAAAGAAAGCCGTGATCCTTAGGAAGACTCCTCTCAACTGTCAGCAGGTTCTGGTTGTGCCTCAAAGCAAATCACTGTGTACAAGGCAGGAACTAGCTCAATATCTCAGCAGCACTGGTTATTTAACACGAATCGCTATCTACAAAATGTTTTTTTTTTTAATTTAGAGAGATTAGTTACTCACTTGGCTGTATTCTAAATAAACAAATATACTCAAACACACACACACAAACACACACAAACACACACACACACTTCACATCGCATTTAAGTGCACTGTAGCACGTCCTCTGGGAAGAGGCTTCTGAAGGAGCTGTAGGTGGGATTTAAATGGCTGACAGCTGGATTATGCGAGTAATTAAAAAGTGAAGAGAATGGTAGTTAGCTATCATTCCCACAGCAGAATCGCTTACAATCAGGTTCAGAGGAATGTAGCTAGATGGGCAATGCATCAGCACAATTTCCTATTTTCCTATCCAAATTTTGCCAACCGATAGAGCACATTCTTTAGCTATATAGCCTTGTTGTCTGACACCATCTTCCAAGAGGTGTTGTACCTGGTGAGGTTGTGGAGGAGGATATTCTTTATACACATCTTCCCAAAGCTCCTCCATCTCAGCGAGGTCCAGACCTCCATCTATCCCCACATCTAGCCTGATCAAGGGGGGCCCCAGCTCAGGCACAGTGACATGGATGTCACCCTCTTCATTTGGTGCTCCATAAGACACCCTGAGGAGTGGGTCAGGCAATCCCAGTCTGGTTCCTCCATTACTGCGGTTCCTTCGAAGCAACACCGGCAGTTGGCTGCCTTTATGTCTCTGGACTGGTTGGTACATGGGGCAGCTCTGGAGAAAACAGAGGGCCGTGGATAGGCCTGACCTTGGTGAACGAAGTGAAGCTCCCATGTGCTCTTCAGAGAGTGAGTCAGATATCCGGTCATCCAGGGAGTCCCTGGTGAAGCCCAGACCTCCATCTTTCTGAGTCGCAGGTTGGTTATATTCTTCAGCTCCATCCAAGGAGGCTATGGAGGGGTTTGAGCTGGCTCGGCCGGCCAAGGTGCGGTCACTGTCTGATGTCCTCGAGGGCTCCTGAGAGCCAGGGACAAGAGTTAGGGAGGAGGCCGGTGCTTCAGAATCTTCTTCAAGTGTTGTTTCTCCCTCTCCTCCTCCCCCTGTCATGCACGCTCCAACAATGCTGGCTGAATACCTGGTTGACGGCCCACAGGACATACTCCGTGCCAGCTTCCTTGGCACCTTACACACAGCCTCATAGTCAGAGTCTTCTACTCGCCAGTAGGTACATGCCCGGCACCTCCTGGGGATGCAGGCTGCACAGTGTTGAAACTCCATGGATGTAACCTCTGACCCTGGAGCTGCAGGACAATGGGTATGGCTGTGATGGTGACACTCCAGGCCATCCTCAGCCCAGGACTCATAAAGAGAGTAGACCAGGTCGTCCTGGAGGATGGCACAGTATTTAGCATGGGTGAGACAAGACATGTCCACCACACCGTCTGCTGGGCTTTCTCCTCTGCTACTACCAGCCCCCGTCAAAGCCTCCTCTTCCCCGTTGGTTTTCCGGTAGAGCCCACCGATGCACTGCCTCAGGCGATGCTTCTCTTGGAGCAGCCGCTGCAGCCGCTCGATGGACAGGGCCTCCACACGGGCGATCACCGTGTCGAAGCGGTACATGCGGTCCAGCATGAAGGCGCACTTGGAGCAGGCAAACTCCCCTCTGCCGTCCCGTGTCAGCTCTCGCCCTAGGGCGTGAGAGAGCAGCACCTGCAAGTTGAGCTTGGCGGCTGGGTGAAAGATCCATCGCCGCTGGTTCCCGCAGAGCTCCCTTGCGCAGATACGACACGACTCCTTCATTTTAAGGTCAAGCATAGCACAGACCGAGAAGAGCTACAAGGATGAGACACAGGCCAGCTTGTTTTATGTTTTAAAAGGATAATTTCCTCTTTAGACCGAATCCTCCCCTTTCCAGGACATCTAAGTCCTCAGAATGAATTTGTTATGATGCACAAAAAAAAGCAGCATATTTTCAGGCTGCATTGACTATTTGTGAAAAAACATGCGTCTCCTGACCAAAATGAAAAGCCTTCAGGCCTCAGATGAATAACGTTAAGGCAACAACAGCCTAAACGACATCACTGCCTGCTTGTCCCGCTATAAAATGTAATAATGGCTTGGAAAAATAATAAAGATGAGGTAGACAACGTCAAGGAGAAACAATCACATAAGGATTGCATAGAACTGGTTTCGGTTGCTCTTGCTAGAGGAAAGACAAAGCAATGAGGTAATTTTTCATGATCAGAGATACGACTACGGTTGATTAAAGGTGACTATCCAGCAGTCCGTGTGCACCGTTAACTTGATCCTGCAGGTGCATTGGGGGGAAAAATTAAATATATATATATGGCGCACAATCAGATTCCAAAAGACGCACAACGAGGTGATCTTAATGTCATCTAGTCATTTTAATGTCAATATCCCCGTCATATCGGCTCCCGTTGTCGTTCACCGATGTCCCCTATTTCCAGTCAGCGCGTCAGACGCACGTTCCTCTGCATCCCTCGGCTCGTCGCGGGAGCCGCTCGCCGGCAGGTCGACCGGGACCGGCTTCCGGCTCACCGGCACGTCCTTTACGCGGACACAGATCCCGAGCGCGCGTCCCCCCGGAAGTCTCTCGAATACCGCACCGACATCCGCGTCTCCTGAAGCCCGTCATTCATCACAGAGCTGTCTGTCGGCGCCGGAAACAGATAACGTGGGCTCCCCTATCGGCGCGATCGGAGATTCTCCGAGCGGATAACGACGCGGCCGCGCCGAGGAAGACCTGCAGCGGCGGAGCGTACCATTTCACCTCACGGGGGGGGGGGGTGCGCAGGCACAATGGATTCACAGTTCACACGCCCCCCCCCCCTATCGAGTGCAATTCGATTATTAAGCGCTAATTATCTTTCCACGGGAGCTGCTGATAAATGGACATCTGGGGTGTGTGTCAGATTTATTGAGGATCTAATAACGACCGTCAGAGCGGCGTTCCCCGGGGAGCCTATTACTTACTTCTGCCCAGTTTACTAAGCTCAGCACGCCTCAGTGAACAGGTGAAATGCTACTACACAGCAACATGGGAACATTAGTGACGCTCTGTAAAATTTAATGAGAATAAAGCGAGTAACGTGTGTGCGCGCGCGCGTTGTATTCCATTTAGGCTATGCTAAAAAAAATTCCAGTGATATCACAACGGTAACGTTGCCTATTGTACCCCAAATTCTCAATTTTCCAATTGTACACCCATATTCAATTGCTTAATATCGAACCCAATATGCAAGGATGATCATCCATCCATGTTCCTTTTAGTTTCCACTAATTAATATGCATGAATGCTCACACAAACTCATAGTCTCTCTCTCTCAGCTGGAGGGTTGACTCGACTTATTTCTAGCATAATTTCTGGTGCATTAATAAATGTGTATTGCAAAACGTCCACTTTTCCCATCATTGTGCAAAAAAAATACTATGGGGAAAGATGCCTTTCATTTCAATATTTGCATCAGAGCGAGCCAACGATTCATTAGGCTGCTGGGCTGCTAAGCGCTATGGGATTTAACTAGATCTGAATACGGGCTAGTTTAGCCTTGTGCAGTCTAGTCTAGTTTACCCTCACCTTGTCTGTCCTTTCACTGTCTAGAAGCAGTGGTCACCTGTTTTTTTGTTTTTTCCCAGATGCTTTTCCATCGCCCATCAGGCAGACACCACATGTTCCACTGAGGTTGGAAAGAGGGAAGGAAGCAAGGAAGTGTCCTACCTCCATTGCACATCATCAGATAATCCTCGACTAATATGCTGAATATGAAAACTGGATTTACAGCTTATTTGGAGTAAGCTCCAAAGCACCATATTTACATACTTGATAAAGTGGCGTGTTTTCAAGCATTTCTGTTAACATGACATTTCTGTCATGTAATGTAAATATAACAATCAAGGAAACATAATAATAAATATAACAACGTCAGATTCTCACCAAACTAAGAATGGGTTATTCTTCCTTCTTAGTCGAATATTTCAACAACGATATGATTGTGTCGCAAACACAGATGTCTTTGTGCAAGTTCGACCGCAGATTGTGTCTCCCTTAGGGTGTGCAGACAGATGGTCATGCTCTCATGGCAAACATCCCCAGTTGGATCACCTTTCATCCCAGCAGCAACTTCTCCCCTGCAGGATCAAGTCTGGTCCTGCACACCCTCGCAAACGTTTAATATAAAGTAGGCAAGGATGTTGAGGGACTTTATGTCTGAGCATGGTGAAGATTTGAGGGTTTTGGTCTCAATCAGAGAGCTCCCCGAATTAGCCTTGAGGCGGACGCAAACAATCAACCAAAGAGCACACAAAGGGAAGCTGCAAATGAACACTCGAAACATACCGTATGACCATAAAACGTCTATTTCCTACCAGATAGTTTTTGACAGCCACTAAAACTAAATACAAGCCTGTCAAAATCTTTTGGCAATAGCTCTAGCAGGTTAGACAAGCTCTTCTTCACTTCATAAAGCGTCGTTTTTTGTCATATTTCCGCCATAAAGTGTGACATTTCACCATCAGTCATCATTTTCTCTCTCTCTCTTCCTCTCCCACCATTTCTACACTTCTCTCTACAGGTCATCCATCTTAACCATAAAGACCAGTCTTAACGGCGGCGGTGTCTGGGGGTCTAATTAAGAGCTCTCGTAACAGGTGACTGTCTGAGATAACACAACTTGATATCTGCTTCGGGGTCTCTGAGCAGCCAAAGGTCAACCTGACCTATCGACTACCCAGCTGAAACCAGACCTGCTAAAATGCTAACCAGATGCCTGCACGCACACGGGCACACATGGGAACCCCCCCACCCCACCATGATAATCCATGTGCACAAACACCAGCCAGATTTTCACTGACCCCATATGATCCATTTCGACCTTTCCACACAAAACTGAGCAGGTTTTCTCTCCGTTTTAAGACGGAAATCATTACTAACATAATACCCAACTTAGACACTGCTGCCATCTGAAGTTGACAGCTATCCCGTGAGGTACAGCTGAGCAGATCAGTAATATAGCTAGTCACGTAAACACAACCCTGGAGTGGTCCGGTGCTCATTTTGAAGTTGAAGTATACACAAAATCAGGCTGCAATTGAAGCCATGGGCATTTTTATTCTGGGAAAAAGCTGGCATCACCAGTGAGAAGTGATGAATACACAGAGACACAACCAGATTCACACACATGCGTGCACGCACACACACACAGTCGCACAGAGTTTGAAATCTGAGCAAAGAACATCGCTGGCAGCCCATTTGCATCCCTCAGCCAGAGCTGATTTACAAGTGAAAATGCTTGCGGAGGCACCTTGAAAGCTGAAAGCTGCTTCTGAGAAACTCACGTAGCAACAAATATCGTTGCAAAAAACCACAGAGGGGGGATTAAAGCAAAAGCCAAATGCCCAGATTGAAGAGGGCCAATAAGGTGGACCGGAGCTGAGCAGACAGAGATAGAGATAATGAAACGAAATGTCTATTGATTATTAAAACTAACAAATGCTAATGATTCACCCGCTGGTCTGGTCGAGGGTAACCGGTGTCGACCAGTATCTTCGTTATGTATTAAGAGGAAAAGGCGTCCATGTGGAAGTCAAAGCGCCCCATGACATAACGCGAGGACATCTGCGGAGTGATACTCTATATGATGAGATGGACTTTCAATGAGGTGACATTTTCCACTTGAGGCATTACACAAGACTATCATCACCTGGTTTTATCAAGTCAAAAGGATCGGAGAAGGTAATGTGCGTCACTCTACCCCTCCATCCGTTGTGAGCACCAAGACATTGTGCAGATTCACAGATACACATCTCATTTGCTTATCAGATTAGAATAACCCAAGCTCACCTCCTTCAGGCCACTGACTCACAACATTACGCGCCATGGAAACCCTTCACCGGCGTTTGTTTCTCTGCTTATTGACCCGCTTCTTTGCTGACATATGATTAACAGCTGTTTCTATAAAGTAAGCTGTGATGAAGCCTCTGTTCAAAAATTACTGTATTTTGCTTTCTGTCTATGTCGTATTGAAATACTCTGCAGAACCAGACCACTTGCTGATGTTTTGAAGCACCTCTTCTTTGTAAAGAAGCAGTCATGGAGACAAGACTCCATCACCAGCCGTAATACTGAGCAGTCTCCTGTGTGTCTCTGAAACAGCCGGCAGTCTCGAAGGAGACGCCTCGCCGCTTTCGTGACAAGGCGAATCCAGACCGAACCACTCTTTTTCCGACACACACAGAGACGCATTCATCTGACGAACACAAGCCGACTCCGTCCCCCTCCCGAAGACAGCGTTGCCAATAATTGCTGCTTCATCGAGTCCGGCCATAGTCGGATCTGACGAGACCGAGGTGTGAACCCAGGTCCCCGGTGGGCAACTGCATCGACACAAAGCCGATGCTTAGACCGCTACGCCACCGCGGAACGACACCGAAATTGTGTCTGCCAGTGATGTCACTGGAGGACAATCTGTGGATGTGAAAACTAATTTCCTGCTTTGACGATAGGATGCATTGTATAAGAAAATGCGAATGGGGTGTCCAGGTAGCATAGTGGTCTCTTCCATTGCCTACCAACACAGGGATCGCCAGTTCGAATCCCCATGTTAAATCTGGCTCGGTCGGGCATCCCTACAGACACAATTGGCCGTGTCTGCGGGTGGGAAGCCAGATGTGGGTATGTGTCCTGGTCGCTGTACTAGCATGTGCGTGCCTGTTTGGGGGGGAGGGGGAACCGGGGGGGAATAGCGTGATCCTCCCACGCGCTACGTCCCCCTGGTGAAACTCCTCACTGTCAGGTGAAAAGAAGCGGCTGGTGACTCCACATGTATTGGAGGAGGCATGTGGCAGTCTGCAGCCCTCCCCGGATCGGCAGAGGGGGTGGAGTAGCGACCGGGACGGCTCAGAAGAGTGGGGTAATTGGACGAGTACAATTGGGGGGAAAAAAGAGGGAAAATCCAAAAAAAGAAAACGCGAATGAAAATGTGTTGTTATTCGCATTTTGTTATGCAATCCAGACATCACTGGTGGACACAATTTCAGCGTTGTTTCAGCGACACACAGAAGACTGCTTAGTATAATGGCTGTGAATGGAGTGTTCTCCCTGCATCATATATATATATATATATACATATCATTTCATTTCATTATTATTTATTCCGCTTATGGTAATGCACAGCTCCAGAAAGAAACAAGCAATTCATGATCAAACACAACTCAATTTACACACCCCATGACTGAAAAGGAACAGGGAGAAGAAAATCTTATTTTGCCTGCCCCTTACTCAAACATAAATAAACAACAGATTAGATAGTCTGTCAGTCAGTTACTCAACAACTAATACTTCCAGCAACATCCGAAATGAAAAAGAATCAAAAAGCCATACACCATATTTCACCATCAACTGAAAACCCCCTACCTGACAACTCCATATTGTCTAATTATTCTTTTCTTATACATTTTCTTGACCTGAAAGATATTTATAGAACCCTTTAGATCCTTCTCTAAAGAATTCCACAGTTTGATGCCACATACCGAAATACACATCTGCTTTACAGTAGTACGTGCTGTTTAAAATTAAATTTCCTGCTATGGTCCTCGTCCTCTGAACGAAAAACAAACAATTTTTGTAACTCTTCTGGTAATACTCTGCTTTTGCCCTGTACACAACTAACAATGTCTGTAACTCAACTAAATCTTTAAGTTTCATTAATTTTGACTTGACAAACAGTCCGTTGGTGTGTTCTCTTGGATCCACTTTATGAATAATTCTTACTGCTCTTTTCTGTAATATAAACAATGGCTTTATGTTGCTCATGTACGTGTTGCCCCACACTTCCACACAGTAACTGAAATATGGCAAAATAAATGAACAGTACAGAATTCCCATTACCTCGTAATCTAACACGTACTTTGCTTTGTTCAAAACAGAAACATTCTTAGACACCTTTGTTTTTACATATGCTATATGAGATTTCCCTGTCAGTTATGTATAGAGGTAACGTTGAAAATCTACGCCGTATATATATATAAAGGTAATGTTGAAAATCATGATTGTTTCCCTTTTAGAAGAATAGGCTGTTACAAAAGAGAGACCTCGCCCCCTCTACCACTCTCTTGCACACTACAAATAGTTTGTGCATGACAAGTAATTCACCACATTTTTCTCACTAGTTAATACACCGTAATTACAATAACAATGGCGGCGTTATCTAGAGGGCTCCTCGAATTTTCCAGTGAGGCATAAGTCACATCTGCAAATTAACATGAAGCATCAGGCGTTATCATTGTGTATTTGGATTCAATACACCACGCTGGTCAAATCTGCTTTAAAGGAGGTCTGTGTTATCTGATGCTGGGCTCTGAATCTCCCAGAGAGGAGAGGAGTAAGGAATGTCCTGTTACTATGGTACTAGAACCTGCCACGGGGTAAATAATACAGAAAGCACTCCGAAAGTCTCTATCTCATTCCATATATGGACGCATTTTGCGGTGTCTTGTAATTTTATCTAACTGATGACGACCAGATGTTTAACCATTCTATGATGCAACGTATAGGGAAAATGTATGGCTTAAGTTGACCAATCAATAAGCCTTTCTTTGTCTATGGAAAAGGGAATATAAGGAAGACAACTCATTTGTTCAGTGAGCATGCAGGGAGGTGTTCGTCTCTTGCATACTATTTCTCTTGTCTTGTCCTGTATTGTACAATACTAATTGTATTCTATTTTCAACCATCATTTTTTCCTGTAATTATTTCTGAGTCCAGAGTGTTTGCAGATAAATCTCTCCATTCGTCAGCATGCTCCCTCTGCAGCATTCATCACTATGCTGGGCACGGTGAGGCTGCACTGACACTCCATGGTGGAATGTATAACAGCATGAACACCGAGAAAATAGCCTACACTTGCAAAAACCACATTTCCAGATTTTCAGCCGTGAAATTCGACAGTACGCCAGTCTCTTCACCACAAACACGTAACGGTCCACATACCTGCATCTCCTGTTCGATGCGCAGCCTCTCCCGGCCGAGTTCCTCCTGGTAGAACTGTGAACAGAGGTGTGAGAGGAGACATCAAGACAGAGACAGTAGTAGTGGGTTTTTTTTGGTTTTTTTTGCTTGCAATGACATTTAGGGAATTGAGCGTGCGATTCAACAATTTGAAAATGGTCTGTACCTTTAAAAAAATGATTGCGGTTTTGACGAAATGGCAGCCATAGCTATAGCTCAAAAACCACTGAAGAAAAAAAGGCAATGAACATCCAGAGCTCCATGGAAGTTCATCCCTGTAACTATGAAGAAAATTCAAGCTGGCTTCTTAAGATGCAATGAATTAATTTTTTTTGACCCCCCCCCAAATGGCACTTGGCCAATTACCCCAATCTTCCGAACCCATCCTGGTTGCTGCTCCACCCCCTCTGCCGATCCGGGGAGGGCCGCAAACTACCACATGCCTCCTCCGATACGTGTGGAGTCGCCAGCCGTTTCTTTTCACCTGACAGTGAGGAGTTTCACCAGGGGGACGTAGCGTGTGGGAGGATCATGCCATTCCCCCCGGTTCCCCCTCCCCCCCCGAACAGGCGCCCCGACCGACCAGAGGAAGAGCTAGTGCAGTGACCAGGACACATACCCACATCCGGCCACCCACCCTCAGACACGGCCAGTTATGTCTGTAGGGATGCCCGACAAGATGCAATTAATTTTTGATATGGGGCTTTAAAATCACTCAAACAGGTGCATGTGAGTGTGTATGTGTTTGGGTGTGATTATTATAAATATATGTGTGTGTGTGTGTGTGTGTGTGTGAGGGGTGTGTGTGGGTGCTTTTGTGTAAGCATGCATGTGTGTCTGTGTGTTTCAGCGTTTCAGCAGTAGTTTGGGAGTGTAAGTAACATCTGTGACCTGCATGAATCGCTCTTAAAATAAGTCTGAGGAATGCTGCATATGCTGGGCCCCCATCTAGAAGAGGCAACTAACCTGGCTAGCGGAAAGACATGGTGTGCAAGGCGTGGGATTTCTATTATAGGTTTTGCATGATTTAGGGTAGGGTCTGCGGTACGGTACACATGCATGTTAGGGCTAGAGAGCCATAGCAATAAACCACTATAAAGAAGCCTCATTTAAAGGGAAATTTTACCAACGGTTTTGTGTACGTGAAATCAGTATTGATGAGGGATGCAGTCGATTGAAGCGATAAAATCTTCACTGTGCACTATATTGATGGAGAAATCGGCACTCTCCTGCTCACACAGTCTTTCCCACAGCCCCGACATGTACCAGAATGCATTGCGCTCTAGCTTCTGTATTGTCGTCCATAAAATGTTAGTTGTTGTGGGATGTCATTTCCACCATTGGAAACAGAATTTAGCGGAGAGAATGAAGATATGTTTTCTGAACAGCTTGTTTAGAGTAGATTAGAGTATTAGAAACCCTGCTAGCCCGTTAGTTTTTCAGCCACCAGCTGACGTCACGATATGTCACTTGGCGGCTGGGGAAAAAAACTCGGTTTCACAGCCCAGAGATGTAAAAACGATCGGGAGCAACTTCAGGTGTCTTTCATGAGCAACCCCTGTCACAGGTAGACAGAAGGAAGGTTGAAAATGGGCGAATTTTCCCCTTTAAGGGAATCTATCTAAGTGACGAATTCACAGCATACCTCCACATCCTTCTCTTTTTGCAGCAGAGAGCAGGAGAGCTCCTGCACCTGTCCCTCCAGCTCCTCCACCCTCTGCATCAGCCTGCTCTTCTCCCCGCTCAGCTTGGTGATAATCGTGTCCTTGGAGCAGAGTTCTTCAGTCAGCTCCTCTATCACCCTATATGCAGACAGATGAGAAGACAGACACAGGGTCAACGACGCCAGCCGGAGATTGGTTTCAGGTTGTTTTCTGTTGATTATGTCTCTTAGATCTTATACATCACCGCACCTGTCTTTGTTGGTGTTCGACTGGGGCAGGATGGTGGGAGGTCTATCGTCCAAAGGGATATCCTCCATGGGGGTGTCTAGCGAGAGGAGGGATGCATGAGAGTGCGACCCAGCTAGCGAGGCCATCCGTTCAGCCTCGCTCCGTGCTAGCTGGGCCTCCTGGAAGAATTGGAAAAATGGGAAGAATTGAAAATAGAGCAATTATAATTCGATATGCTTGAGCGCAGCTTTTTCAGTTTCGCCAATTTGGAACCAACCTCCTGCAGGAGCTGAATCTTGGTCTCGAGCACCTCCTGCATGTGGTCGATCTCCTGCTGCCTCTCCTGACATCGCCTCTGCAGCTCTGCTTCATTGTGATTGGTTAAGCTCTCTGCTGTTGTTCTGCCAGAGGGACAAGAGGCAAGTCATTACTGAATATACAAATATACATATTACATCACTTTAATTGCCTGGCCTATAATCACATATACATTTGCGTCTGGGTTTTGCCAAGGCCATGTGTAGTTAGGCGCCAAGAAAGGATATGATGTCATAAAACTGACCCCTCCAGTTAAAATGGTCATAAGAAACCCAATACCCCCAAGTCATAGCATTGCATCAAGCAGACAGCAGCCACACCCTTAGTGTGGGCTTTAATTAGGTTCAGTAAGTGGCCTGTGCAGTGCCATCTATGCAAACAATGTACAGACTCACTGGCGGATGTTGGCATTTGTAGAAAATATTTTTTTGCATAAGAAATTTTGAGGAAGGACACAATTAATTTGAAACTAAAGAAGGTGTTAGAAAGTTGTGACTCGAGGCATATTTTTGCTGTATTATGTCATCATATATGCTTGATGATGCTTATATGAACTGTAGTCCATCAGATTTGTTATTACTCTGTAACCTTGAAGCGGGTTTTTAAACAACAGACAGGATGTATGTGATGGAGACATTGTGTAGATTTGCTGAGAATTCACAAAAACGTTATCTAGTATGTGACACCACTGAAGTGTCATTTACAGATGGTAATTGTAGTCAGTGTGGATTGTATGTCACATTGTAGTCACATCATTCAACCCAGATGTTCACTGTTGGACATTGTGAACCAAAAGAAGCGAGATGCAACACAAATCAGCAGGAGACGTTATTTAAAATTTTGCAGATGAGTTCAAGTTCAAGTACTTTATTTGTCACATGCACAGAAATGAAAGTGAAATTCCCTTCATTTCACTGCATGTTTTACTTTGTATTTCTGTGCATGTGACAAATAAAGTACTTGAACTTGAAATCATCTGCGAAAATTTAAATAACATCTCCTGCTGTAAGTACAAGGATGTGATTCAGAAAAGAAAAAAGTCCTTCTTAGGATTTCAGCATGCAGTCAAAATGTTCTGTTAATGGACATCGATTACACTGTGTGAATGCCGAGTGGTTGGTGAAGTGGTTGCCGTCCTGAAAAACTCTTACTTTCAGATAGGATTTGAGATAATTGTGCGCAAACAAAAACAGATATTATGTCAGATGAAATTCTGCGTGTCCATAATGAAACAAGGGTCATTTCAAACTTCATTTGAGATGTTCAAATCCCCTATCCTCCCACCTCTCTAGTTTTTCATTCACTCACATCAGGTTGGTGACATCAGCGTTTCTCTCACTCCTCCGACTCCAGCGAGCATCTGCGTGCATCACTTGCTTGGTCAACATGACTATCCCAGAATTCCTGCTCCCAGAATGGCCCACGCCACTCTGTCGCCATTGAGTCTGTTTTGGTTCTTCTCCGCATGCATTTTTAACCCTGTCTGCCACATGCAGCAGCTCAGATAACTGGGATATTTTGATCTAATG
Organism: Lampris incognitus; assembly: GCF_029633865.1. NCBI lineage: Eukaryota > Metazoa > Chordata > Actinopteri > Lampriformes > Lampridae > Lampris > Lampris incognitus. The sequence continues at coordinate 39,147,672 of NC_079224.1, read as the reverse complement.
TGAGTACTGCTACTGCCTGTCTGCCGTCTCACCGACAAGCGCCATTTAGCTCATGTCAGGGGACAGCACCGACCTTGTGGACAGTTTAACTTTCCAAAGTTTCATCAGTTGTTCCATTATATCTACTGCCACAGCCGGCCAGGGCAGTTATGTTGTAGCCCTTGTTAGTCCGTTTTTCAGCGAGCTACCTCAAAGAAATGTAGGATGGATTCCCAGCAACATTTTATGAGCGGGTGGGCTTTGAAAAGAAGTACAACACATTAGGTTTTGATGATGAAATTCGGTATACTTTATTAACTTTATTACGTCATTAACGTCTTCCGCAAAAAACTTCCTCAGAGACAGGAATGGCGTGATGTGTTCAGAATCTCCTGGAGAGGACTGATGATGTAAAGAATCGCCAACACTTTCAATGAGCCTCCTCATGTTCGGAAGATGCATTTTCTAGTTGTTACCTCCGCCAAGGAGGCAAAGTGGTTCAGTTTTGGGTGTGGGTTAGGACTGCCAGCTTCCTGAAATGGAAAAAAGGAACGCCGGTGGGTGGTGGGGGGTAGTCTATGACCTTAGACTGAGGAGCTCCGATGACTACTGTGGACATACAACAAATATTTGATTATTGCATAATGCTCCTCGTATAATTTTCTCCCAATGCATGTTGTTTGATGTCACAAATTCCTCCGTGACTAACGGAGAAAACCCGGTGGCAGACGGTGCAGTTGGCCTTGGCTTGTACACGTTCTCGCTCACGCATCCCAGCCATTGGTAATCTTTTTCCCCCCATTCTCTTTTGTATTTTTCTAATCTCTTCCTTTTTTTTTCTCCATGGCGCACTTGCAACTGCTGCCATGGGCTACGCGTGACAAATTGTGGTCACTCACTCATGGATGACCCGAAAGGGACGTTTAGTAGGACACGCTCGCAATTGATGTATGAACACACGGACAACGAATAACGTTATAGAGGTCAGGACATGCCATAGCTAGCTAGCTATATAGTTAGCCTAGTTTTACTCATGATATGTTTAGGATATGACTAATCCCTGGAACATAATCGCTACTTGCTTTCCCCTCCACCTGTGATTTACGTAACATTCTGTTAACTCCATGTCACATAGTAGTAAGCATAGCATAGCATAGCGTAACCTTACACATAAAGTCGCTACAGTTTACAACCTTGTTGTTCTGGACTGCACCTGCTGTTAGTCTTCTGTTGCCCCCTTTCTCATTGAATACTGCCATGCTCCATCTACATGTGCAGCACAGGTGCACTGTGGGTCTGGACGGTTTCGAGCTTATTTGCCGGCGGATTAAGCTCGCAGGTTGCTATTTTTTAAATCTTGTGCCGCTGTCAGGCATATCTTAGCACACTGTGTGCTTCTCCTTTTGCGTAGTGGAACATAACATGAAAGGGATAGCAGTAGGAGGGTTTCCTTCCATCTCATACAAATCACCCTGTCTTAATAGTCTAACCTGTAATATCTCTCTCCCATAGATTTGCACTGAAAAGATTCTCAAAAATAAGGAACACATCAGTTCAATACGGAACGTGTTTAGTTTCCAATTATGGGATGATTCTGTATTTTACAGGGCGGCTTGCAACCCTAAACTGTGTGGGTTGTTATCTACAGACGGGACTGTTCTGCCTTAGGGCAGGTTTGTGCTCTCCTTTACTACATCACGTTATTGATCCCTATTGGGAAAATCCCTTCCAAACTGCCCCACCCCCGATATGGGAAGGTCGAAGCACGGTGTCAGCTACTTGAGAGTGTCCCTGGAGCTGGTAGGGATTGTTGGCACGGGACGAGTTGCTTTTACCCGGCATGGGGACATGAACGCAGACATGTCTACGCATTATTCAGATAGCTATAAGCTAATGAGACAGAGCCGGAACATCCTGGGGCTAACAGTATCTTTTATGACCACTGTTTAAGCCTCTTGCACCAGGTGCTCTCCTTTTTGTTTCAAAACATCACTGTCTTAACAATAAAGTTCATACGAAGGCTTGGAAATCAGCGCTATCACTCTGCAGGGGTCTGAACAGGGCCAGCAGGGGTCCTCTGCATCAAGCCAAGAAAGGTGCAGAAAGTACATATGTGTGTGTGTGTGTGTGTGTGTGTGTTGTGTGGCTACTTGTGATTTCGTGATTTGATGACAGCATGAAAGGTGTGCAGATTCTTGTGTGTGTGCTCACACAAATGTGAACAGCCTGTGCTCCCTGTGGCTGTCTCATGTGTGCGTGTATCATCTACAGCAGCTGCAGTATGACATATGAGCTGTTAGAGATATGAGGTGTTAGCACTATTAAGACACCCCCCTTTTGGAGAAATTTCTGGTGGAAGCACTAGCTAGCCCCCCCACCACCACCACCACCACCACCACACACACAACTCCCTTAAGACCTTCTGTAATGGGGGAATTGGGCAGTAAAGGCTTCTTTATCCATGCCTAAGACCATCAAACAAAGATAAACCATCTTCAGGGGCTGACCAAATCACTCGGGTAACTTTTTGTTCCCGCATTCCAGTACACTAGATCACTAGTAAGCACCATAGTAGAGTCTATGTACACACTCAGATAATTTGATTTTACTGAGTTACAAAGGCTGTTTGCAAAGGGCAATTCAATAAGAGTGGAAAGACGATTAGAAATTGTGCTTAGCAAGTTACACACAATATCTGTTTGTTGACTATAGTACCAATGATTTTTTTTTCTCAATCAAATTGACGATAATCTTTTTGGTGGGACACGCTGATGGAATTGAGAACAGACATTATTGACGATTCCAAGATTATATTTGGTATTGGGAAATGTCAACAAGTCTAATAAGAAATCCAAAACTCACAGGGCTTTGTCAAGAAGCTGCTGTTTCTCCTGGAGGTCCTGCTTCAAGCTCTCTACTTCCACCTTCAGCTCGATGTTCTGCAAGAGGAAAAGAACAGTAAATAAGCATCAGTCAATCAACCACTCAACTGACCAATCGATCGATCGATCAATTGATCAATCAATCAATCAACCAACCAATCAACCAATCCATCTGTCAGTCGATCAATCAACATCATCATCCATAGCACATCATCTCAGCAATAGTATTATCAACCAAACACATTGACCAAAATGAGATAAATAACATTTCTAATAATGCAATACTTACAAATGTTTACTATATTTCATTGTAAGGTTTGATATGTAAATAGTTATATGTGTAATAGCTGGAAACTAGGATTTGATTAACAATGCTGTTTATAATATGGGCATCACATGGGGAAGGGTTTTTCTTTTTTTCATTTGAGTCAGTCTATTTTAAGCTCTTATGTAAATCAAGGGTTTTAAACAAAATGACTTCATCTCGTGTTTATGCGTATGAGCTGCGGTCGCACTTCACTACGCCATTAAATTCAGTAGAATATAGAAAAAAACACACGACAAGCTAGGAAACCTGCGCCAGTGTGTCGTGCAAAGGGGATATCACAGGGCTGGCATGTGACACCCGCTGAACTCTCACCCTCCGACTAAAGCCTCGTATCTCAGCACCTCACAGACTGCGTGTTTGAATCTCCTGTACCTACCTCCCTCCCTCACATCTCCACCACACCAGCTCCCCCTCCCCTAGTTCAATTATTTTCTCCATCCTCGCATTCCTCATTTACAGCTGACCTATTGCGTGCAACATCACCTCACCATTCCTCTATTCGCTAACTCCCTCCCTCTGGGCGGTGTGAGTCAGAGCCGGTGGGTGCAGAGAACATCTCACCGTGTTGTTGTGGTTGGTATATTTCTATTTAGAGCTGGAGAATCCACGGCAGCTGAAACACTTATCCCTGGGGCCAAAGGCTAAACTCCATGGTTTGTTTACCTGCTCCAACCGGTCTGTGGGGCCCATGGGGAGGCTGCTTGGGGCCGTCCAGGGCTCTTTGGACTATGGGATGGACGATTTGGAAGGGCAAAAAGAGCGAGGCTCATTCTTTCCATCCTGACCTCAGACACGAGGGAGAGGACAGTTTATCTGACTGTCTGTCTGTGTGACAATGAACAGAAACCTTGTCGCAGCGGGTTTACCACTGTCATTGATGCAGTTTGGATCAAGCCTATTCTCATCCCAGGCCCTATATTGCATCCTGCATTGATGCTTTTGCCGAAGTGCCAATAAAGGATGCCGATGGTACCCTTCATCATCTGTATACTTGACCACAACCCAAAATTTAACCACTACATAACCTTAAGCCAAAACTTAACTGCCACCTAACCTTATCCTAAACTTACCCACTACATCACCTTGACTCTAAACCTAACCACAACCTCACCCATGCTTCATTGGTATTGTAATGCTAAACTGTTCTTGGAAAAACATTCTTGGTGCCAGGCAAAAAAAGCTGTCGGCATCCAACACTGTCAAAGGAGCTTTAACTGGGCGCTTGGCACGTCTCTATACAGATGTTGAAGAGTACCTTGCACGTACTATATCTACCATCTGGCTTGCCCATCCAACTGACCATCTTCTTCACTGTTTCTTTGTTTGTCCCCGTCCCTGTCTTTGTCTCGCTCTCTCTCTGCTTCTCTCTTGTGTGCCATCTCCCTTCCTCTCTCTCTCTCTCTCTTTCAGAGGTGCGACAGTTCTTCGTGCTGTGTGAGGTTGCTGACCTCTCCAACTGGCCTGTCTCTCCCTGTCAGAGAGCTGGAGAGGACTGTGGATAACAATCTCTCAGTCAGCAGCACCATCAGTCCTAAACACTCACAATGCCCCGGGCTGCACGTGCAGCACCACATGCGGCCCTGTATCTCGGCCCAACCTCACATACTGAACATATTCGAGAGAGGCACTGTGAGTGCTATCAGGCCCATGCTCAGAATGTGCAGATACACTGTGCACGTGCAACCTGAGCAAATCCACTCTGACTTACCACGTGGAATAAATGTGATGAACAAGAACAAGTCAATTCTGCAAGTGTATATCTTGTTTTAGCAACCTCTGACTTTCGGTCTCATAGGCTGACTTATGAAATATCTATCTCTGCCAGGCGGTTGGTTGCCTGGAGGGTATTGTGTGTTTGGTCGCATATATGTGTGTGTGTGTGTGTGCACTGTGGCCCTATCAGCCTAAATTTTTTTTGTGTGTACAGTTATGACTGTATGATGAAAAACCTCGCATGTTTGCGGTGATTAAAAGACTTCAAAAAACATCGGTTCTCGCTATTGCCGCTCACTCTCTTCATTCACTCTTCAGCTCGCTCGACCAACGCTGCTTTCTGTCACTGCCCGATCTGAGTCAACCGCGAGCATGCGCGACTCGCATCTACAGTTGAGTCAGACTGGGCAGCGACAGTGTCAAAACCAAAACATTACGGATAAGTAAACGAGAAGTTGATCGTATTTCGCAAGCCAAGAACTCACTCGCTGCTGATCTCAGCACAGGAGAACTGGAGGAACACTGGATGAACCACAAATAATTCACCTTATTCATCTCGCCATAGCCTCCAATGTTAAAACTCTGCTATAAAAATACAATTTCAAGAGTAGGATTAATTACAGTAACAGCTGGAAATCATCTCAGTAGCTAAAATAAAACATGTCCCATGGCTGAGCTATGTTTTCTTACCGTCGTTTTATGAATGAAAGTCACTCAGTCGAGCAGCCATTCACCTTCATTCATTTTATATCATGAAAACTGTGACGGTTAAATACATTTGAAGTCTTTTAATAATGGCTTTGATAGTCTGATCTCTGTCATCTCATATCAGACTTGGTCGTATTCATGCGAGGGTCCACCTAGGAGGCTGCACATCCACAGACTGACAGGCAAAATGTTTTTATTAGGTAGATTTTTTTAGCTTGAGCGCTGTATATTAACAACTTTTTTTTATTATTATTATTTCCCATTCAACTGATTTGGGCACTGTGCAAAAGTCTTATGATGGCAGGAAAAACAACATTTTTTCTGTCCGTGTGTGCATATATTTCCCTTCTCCCAGCCGCGAAAAAAAGTTCGAACAGCGGAGAAGGGGAGATACTACTGAGTGCACTCTTCTAGTTCACATTGCTTCATATGCTTAATGTTTCTAGGCCACGTTAACGTTGTAAAAATATGCTGGTTGACATAACCGAGTGGTGTAACAGTTATAATGCATGCCACGCAGAACCAATTACATGCTCTGAATAGCAAAAAATAAACACTGGTATACAGCAAAATAATTAAACATGTAGGGTGCCCTTTAGAGAAAAACCGGTATGTTCGCATGTAAACATGGTTTCCAGTAAGAGAGATGTTTTCCCGTTCGGCAAACAGCTCTATAAATAGCCGGCCATCACCGTGCACCTGCTATTTTATCCCCCCCGAGTGCCTCGGCCCCCAGCAACAGGGCCCCTCATAACCAGACAGTGGCGGAGGTAGGGCAGGGCCGCGGCGGAGGGGATGAACTAAGATTTATTTACCACCAGGACACATCACACACTTCCCACAGCTAGAATGGTACAGTAGATAGGTATGAAAACTAAATAAACATCAGAAATATTCCTATCAAACGGCTCCTGACGGGGACCGGTCGGTGGACACCGGCTCAGAATTAACTGACTTGTGATCAGCCTTGGTCTAGAAATCCAGACTAAACTACTTATATTATCTGCTAATCACTCATCAGTGCTTAAAACACTCTTCATCCATCAGCGACACGAAATTCATCACCATCTGTCAGTGCTGGGAGGACGAATACGTACTCGCTCAAATATCAGTTCTATATCTGAAGCACACCGACTTACCAGTGAACGTGAGTGAGTGATAATGAATAATTTCCTAATGATGTTTTAAAGACTTTGACAAATCTTGACTGCATCAATAAGCCGACGTGAATTTAAAGCTTGGGGGGGGGGTCATAGCAATGCACGCACACACACACACACACACACACACACCCATCCTGTGCTAAATGTGAATGGTACCGAACATATATGTGGTATACAGCTGACTGGAAACACATGAGAGAGAAGCTCTCGTACCGGCCCCCATCATGAAGCACGGCTCGAGTGCAGGCAGGGCGCTCACATCAGTACAGGTGATAAATAAATCAGCGTGCTCAAGTATTCTCTATAAATAGAGTCTCCCTCGACCTCCGCCCGTGGCTCGCACGCCAAGATCACTATGTCCCAACATGACCGACACGACTGCCGTGTACAGGTGCGCCACATTCAGTTTCCCTCTGTACAGAGGACCGACAACACCGCACAAACCTCGGGGGCGAAATTAAATGTAGTTTAACTGAACAACCAGATACCAAGTCTCTGTTTAACCAAAAAAAATAAAAAAGTAATTAAATCTATTAAGCTTCACCCGCATGAGCGAGACACAGAAAAGGATCAGTTTTCTCAGTCACTGCTGGTATTGTTTATTGTTTATCGTTTATTTATTTAGATGCGGTATGTGGTAACTGTATATGTAAGCGGCGGCGTGTTGTGGTTTTAATAATTTAAGTCATGGGAGCATCTCGCTGCACATGCATGACTCAAGAGGGTTTATCAATAATTGGTAAGGATTGTAAACGAAGAGAGGAAGGGGTTTACTTTTATGATGGAAACCCCCCCCCCCCAAACACACACACACACAGTGATCCCAGAAGCAGGTACTTTGGATGAGACTGAGTGTGACCTGGAGTGCTGGGAGCTTTTACTGGTGAAGCTTTTTCCAGTTCGGTGGCTTACACACACACACACACACACACACACACACACACACACACACACACACACACACACACACACACACACACACACACACACACACACACACACACACACACACACACAAGCGACAGCTGACTAATGGGGTCACCTTGTTGTTGTTGTATGTGCACAAATACAATGCAACAGAGGCAGAAACACAAATGGAAGTGTGTACAGTTTACAGTACATCTACAGTCACCTCGCTGTGGACACCAGAACTGGCTTAACTGGCATCTGACCCCATTATATCACTCATTATCTCACTCATTATCTCATTCATTATCTCATTCATTATTTCATTCATTATTTCATTCATTATTTCATTCTAAGTAACAACATGCACCAAAAATAAGCTCAGGCACACACAAACACAAGAACATTTAGACAAATACGTACGGTTAGACACAGACACAGAAAAATTCAAACACGCAGAAACACACACACACACACACACACACACACACACACACACACACACACACACACACACACACACACACACACACACACAGCTATATACACACTGTCTCACACAGACAGGTACATAGAGCAGACACACACACACACACACACACACACACACACACACACACAAACAGAGGTAAGGTACACAGATGCATGCACACACACACACACACACACACACACACAGGTACATTGAGAGCACACACACAAACACACAGAGTGCACGCACATACACACACACATACATGCACATATGTATATATATACACACATAGATACGGTACACAGATGCATGCTCACACATGCACATATGCATACATACACAATCACAGACATACACACACACACTCAAACTTCACACCAACAGACACAAATTCTCTTTCTCTCTCTCTCACTCACACACGCACGCACGCACACACACACACACACACACACACACACACACACACATATGCAAACACACACTGTATAATACACACAGCCCATAGGCCCTCGTATATAAAACATGAATGAAAATATAAAGGCAGAGGCACAGTCATTCAAATGTCACACACAGCTGCGTTATACACTGGACAATCCTGACACCAGAGTCCCCCTGCCACTTAGTTAGGGACAGTTAGTTAGAGACAGTCAGTTAGGAACAGTTAGTTAGGGACAGTTAGTTAGAGACAGTTAGTTAGGGACAGTTAGTTAGAGATAGTCAGTTAGGAACAGTTAGTTAGAGACAGTCAGTTAGAGACAGTTAGAGACAGTTAGTTAGAGACAGTTAGGGACAGTCAGTTAGGGACAGTTAGTTAGAGACAGTTCGAGACAGTCAGTTAGAGACAGTTAGAGACAGTTAGTTAGAGACAGTTAGGGACAGTCAGTTAGGGACAGTTAGTTAGGGTAGTTAGAGACAGTCAGTTAGAGACAGTTAGTTAGGGACAGTCAGTTAGGGACAGTCAGTTAGAGACAGTTAGTTAGGGACAGTCAGTTAGGGACAGTCAGTTAGAGACAGTTAGTTAGAGACAGTTAGGGACAGTCAGTTAGAGACAGTTAGTTAGAGACAGTTAGTTAGAGACAGTCAGTTAGAGACAGTTAGAGACAGTTAGTTAGAGACAGTTAGGGACAGTCAGTTAGGGACAGTTAGTTAGAGACAGTTCGAGACAGTTAGTTAGAGACAGTCAGTTAGAGACAGTTAGAGACAGTTAGTTAGAGACAGTTAGGGACAGTCAGTTAGGGACAGTTAGTTAGGGTAGTAAGAGACAGTTAGTTAGAGACAGTCAGTTAGGGACAGTCAGTTAGGGACAGATAGGGACAGTCAGTTGGGGACAGTTAGTTAGGGACAGTTAGTTAGAGACAGTCAGTTAGGGACAGTTAGTTAGAGACAGTTAGTTAGGGACAGTCAGTTGAGACAGTTAGTTAGGGACAGTTAGGGACAGTCAGTTAGGGACAGTCAGTTAGAGACAGTCAGTTAGGGACAGTTAGGGACAGTTAGTTAGAGACAGTTAGTTAGAGACAGTCAGTTGAGACAGTTAGTTAGGGACAGTTAGTTAGGGTAGTTAGAGACAGTCAGTTAGGGTAGTTAGAGACAGTCAGTTAGGGACAGTCAGTCAGGGACAGTTAGTTAGGGTAGTTAGAGACAGTCAGTTAGGGACAGTCAGTCAGGGACAGTTAGTTAGGGTAGTTAGAGACAGTTAGTTAGAGACAGTCAGTTAGGGACAGTTAGTTAGAGACAGTTAGTTAGGGACAGTCAGTTGAGACAGTTAGTTAGAGACAGTCAGTTAGGGACAGTCAGTTAGGGACAGTTAGTTAGGGTAGTTAGAGACAGTTAGTTAGAGACAGTCAGTTAGAGACAGTCAGTTAGGGACAGTTAGTTAGAGACAGTTAGTTAGGGACAGTCAGTTGAGACAGTTAGTTAGGGACAGTTAGGGACAGTCAGTTAGGGACAGTCAGTTAGAGACAGTCAGTTAGGGACAGTTAGGGACAGTTAGTTAGAGACAGTTAGTTAGAGACAGTCAGTTGAGACAGTTAGTTAGGGACAGTTAGTTAGGGTAGTTAGAGACAGTCAGTTAGGGTAGTTAGAGACAGTCAGTTAGGGACAGTCAGTCAGGGACAGTTAGTTAGGGTAGTTAGAGACAGTCAGTTAGGGACAGTCAGTCAGGGACAGTTAGTTAGGGTAGTTAGAGACAGTTAGTTAGAGACAGTCAGTTAGGGACAGTTAGTTAGAGACAGTTAGTTAGGGACAGTCAGTTGAGACAGTTAGTTAGAGACAGTCAGTTAGGGACAGTCAGTTAGGGACAGTTAGTTAGGGTAGTTAGAGACAGTTAGTTAGAGACAGTCAGTTAGGGACAGTTAGTTAGAGACAGTTAGTTAGGGACAGTCAGTTGAGACAGTTAGTTAGGGACAGTGGTTAGGGTAGTTAGAGACAGTCAGTTAGGGACAGTCAGTTAGGGACAGTCAGTTAGGGACAGTTAGTTAGGGACAGTTAGTTAGAGACAGTCAGTTAGGGACAGTCAGTTAGGGACAGTCAGTTAGGGACAGTTAGTTAGAGACAGTCAGTTAGGGACAGTTAGTTAGGGACAGTTAGTTAGAGACAGTCAGTTAGAGACAGTTAGTTAGGGACAGTCAGTTGAGACAGTTAGTTAGGGACAGTTAGTTAGAGACAGTTAGTTAGAGACAGTTAGTTAGGGACAGTCAGTTGAGACAGTTAGTTAGAGACAGTCAGTTAGGGACAGTTAGTTAGAGACAGTTAGTTAGGGACAGTCAGTTGAGACAGTTAGTTAGGGACAGTTGGTTAGGGACAGACACCCCAATACAGCAACAATGAGGTTGCAATGAGGACCAGGTCCTTCTGCGTTCACCAAACAGTCCTTACCATAACAAACAAATAACACTTCCCATAAAAAAACCCTCCAATATAGGACACCAGCCTATGCACGCACAAACAAGCAAACACAAAACTACACTGCGAACATTATATTATTACACACAATAACAATATACTTCAGTTTTTGCACTTGACTAGTGTTTGCTGAAGTAGGCCTTTTAGCCGAAAACCAGTAGGGGTCACAGTTTTAACTCCTTTTGAGTCTAACTTACTCAGTGTGAGCAAAGGACAGACTGCTGGGTTATTGGACAGCGGCGGCTGGCAAAAGAGAGGTCCGGCGGGGCAGTTTGCTGCAAAGCACGACCGCAAACCATCAAAATAAGTTTCAATTCTAATAACTGGGTGAATGTGCGCCTCATCCTTGCGGCCACCTATCTAAAAATAATCGCTTGGTAAAGTAAACACCCGGATTGTCACATCAGCTAAACTGGATCAGTCCGACAGCTGGGTCAACGCCATATTGTGAAAGCGATTCGGTAAAACAGCCCCGTTGGGATAAATTACAGCGCAATCGGCTCTTATCGTCTTTGCCCCTGATATGGGGCACAGGTTAACCTCTTTTGACTACCTTCTCAACTGCAGATCCACCTGCAGGACCAAATCAGTGGGTTATAATTGATGAGTCTAACCTCTGACCCCCGTGCCACAACCCCGGCGGTCCCATTCACCGCCAACCCCATGGGCTCCCATTCATTTCCCGACGGCCACACTCACCGTGCGGTACACATCTTCGCTGTTCTCGTCAAACTTCTGCTGGATCCTCTCCTCCAGGAAGTAGATGCGGAGCTTGAGGCTGAAGTTCTCCTTCTTCAGGTCATTCAGGTGCTGCGACAGAGTACGGTAACTGTTAGACATGACCGCTAAGCAGCACCGGCACCGTTTGACATGTCCGTGTACAGTTACAGAAAAATTAGTTGTGGGTGAAGACGGTGTCCGTCAAAAAGGACGGCTTCGGTGGGTCACGACATGTCCGTGTAGTCAGAGTCCGGTAACCGTTAGACATGCTATCTCCGTTTCAGAGAGGGCATGACGATGCTCCGCGGCGTCTCGAAGCACCAAATAATGAACAAGGCCGAATTATCTACAAAGCAGCATTGGTTCGCCACCTGTAAAAAAAAAAAAAAAACCCGCATGCAAACGCACTAACTAAACTTAAATCTCACACATACACACACACAAATGCATACACACACACACACACACAAACACACACACACGCACGCATGACTGTATAAGGGCCAGTGGCGGTGCAGAGGGCTACCCTGCAACCCGGGCAGTCAGAGCTGCGGCCATGTCAGCTCCATGGTGGCGCTCTGGTCTGTGAATGAGGGGGGTTGACGGGACAGGAGCTTTTTTTACTGAAGGAGACATCCCTGGAATCCCAGACGGCCAGGGGGGAGATGGGAGGAGGAACAGGAAGGAGGAGGAGGAGAAGGGAGGGAGGGAGAGAGGGAGGGAGGTATGAGAGACTCGGGGGGTGGGGTGGGGTGGGGGGGGGGGGCTGACAGGCACTTGTGATATGAGAGGAGATCACACCCCTGGACCAAAAAAAGGGGGGGGCAGAGGGAACAAATAGAGAAATGAAGGGGAATGGTGTGAGGCAGGAGTTGGAAATGCGGCTCTTTCCTGCCCCCCCCCCAATTATTTCTACCTCCGAGCCAACTAAAATCATGTTTCCCAGTCTTGCTGTATTTTTTTCAACGGAAGGTCTGTTAACTTTAAGCTACCCAAAATATTAGAAATGCTGTTGCTGTGGAGCTGTGACTAAAGCGTCTTGAGGAAAAACGATCCTCCTGGCTGTCAACATAATTTAACTGATTCGGAAAAAACTGCATCAATGACTGAACAATCAATGAAGGGTCATAATCAGTAAGTTGGGGTTGTTTTCATACAGTTGGCAAGCAAGCTTGCGCAAGTTAGCAAGCTCGCTAGCTAGCCATCAATCAATCATTAGTCTTGTGAACTTGGGGCCACGCCCCCTCAGGAAATGGAGGGGGCGTGGCCCCGAGTTCACAAGACTAATGATCAATTTCTCGAGGGGGCGTGCTCAAATTCGTTGCTCTGAAAACAGTTACAGCAAATCAAGCGATACTTCTGAAGGGGGGGAGGGGGGGGCGTGACAGTCCTGACATTAAAATCCCACAATGAAACTTTTCAGACTGAATCAAAATCATCGGGGCGGATCTTAAATCGAACTTCCCAACTTCGTTTCTGGATCCCCCCCCTCCCTCCCTCCACCTTGTCTGTACTGATGTAACATCAGTATGTTCATCTCCAGTATATGAACAGCTGAGACTCTGGCCACATCCACCTCCTTATGTAATCGCCACAGATATGCTCGACGCTCAACTGCTCTCATGTTCTCCTTCAGAAGGGATCCGGTAACCTTTATCACCTTCATCACCTTCTTCATCGTTGGTGTGTCATGGACAGAACACAGGTTTTGTTTTTCTTTTTACTTAAATGACCGGCTGCCACAAAGGAAGGAGACACCACACCAGAAGCCCCCCGCTCCAAGGCCAACGTTCAGGCCAGAAAATAAAAGACAACACTACCATTGGACGGACGGGGAGGAGAACACCCCTGTCAGCAGAATCCACTGAGATCCTCTGAGAAAAAGGGTGAAATGAGAGGCACGCTATTTATAGGGAGGCGCCCTGAATGGCACAGAAAGGTGCATCCCTGGTTGTCCCCGGGTGAGACGGGTGGACAAAAAAGAACAAACAGAGGGGGACAGAGGAACAGCTGAGCTGAAAAGTCCAAAGCATTTCTTCTGCATCTGACTTTGTTTCAAAAGCAACGATCTTGTCTAATCGCCATTACTACATACTGACGCTCCTACCCAAATGTGCATTAGCTTTACCATTTTCTCTCAACAGGCATGAGGAGCACTTCAGAGCTTTTATAATTTAAGGGCTCAGATACAGAATGGCTGATGATGATGATGATGATGATGGTACATCATAAGTTGCCGTGGTCTTGTTTATGAATTCACCGAGTGTGCCCAATTAAGTGTCAGGTTACACACTGCCTCTAAATAATTCAGGGCAGACGTATCGGCTCGCTGCCAAGCTGGGTCTGAATATAATACAAGCGATGACATCATGGAGTGTGTGTGTGTGTATAAGTATGTGCATGTGTGTGTGTGTGTGTATAAGTATGTGCATGTGTGTGTGTGCGTGCACACGTAAGTAAATGTTATGTACGCCCCTGTTGCGGGTGTGAGAATGAGCCGGCTTTGGCGTTCGTGACAGGATGGTGAGGTTTTCAGCTCTGACGGGGCTCGGAGTCGTGTCCAGAATAGCACAAAAGGGAGAAAGGCCGGCGCTGAGTTTAAAGAGTGCTTTATCTCGATATGAAAGTGTGCCAGAAACAAAGGAGGGTTTGGAAACAAGAGCGCTGAAGTGTTTGGATAAAGACGGAGAGGGGGAGAGGATGACTGGAGAGAAAAACAGGAGAGACAGAATAACACCAAGTGCATCGCCGAGTCACATGAGGTGGCGCTATTTGTGTGTTTCGATGACCTGTCCATAGAGTTTCATGTAATATAATGATCATATTATCAAGGTCACACTTAAACGATTGTCGAGGCAGGGGGCTTTTTGCTCGACTTTCTCCAGAGGGGTCAGAAGACAGTAGTGTCGGCAGGGATTAGGTTTCTTGCAATAGGCCAATTTCATGGTGGATGTTTGCTGTCAAAGGGGTTAAAACTCAGATGTGGTTAAAATATGGTGTTTACTGTGATCTGCTGTGTTACAGGTACATTTGTTGAACACTATTGTAAATTGTGCTGTGTTGGTCCAAGAGCCAGGGATGGAAGCTGCAGCGACTGATGAGGGCTCCTGACTTGAGCATGGTTGTAGCTGAATGCACACCATATAACAGTAGGATGGTTTATATTTGTATTTTCTGTTCAACATTCCTGCAGCAGTTACCGATCGTCTGATAACAGCATTAAATAATGTGCACTGCAAACTGGTTGGCTATGAATTGTTATTTAAGACATGATACTCTTGTCTCCACCAACATTCAGTCATCTGATCCCACTGAGAGGACTTTGCATCAAGAGCAAGCAGTAAATGCTGAATTGGCTCATTTTCCTCACAGAGTAAGGCACAACACTGAACCACAGGGTGGCACTATAAAGCAGATCTAGCTCCTTTTGTCATGTAAATCTCGGCCTCATTTTGGAAGATGCAAATATGCAAATACTGTCTGGGAAATTTGACCAGATCTAAACCTACATCGTGAAAAAAGAAATATGAAACAATTGCAAACAACAACAACAAGAAGCACATTAAAACCTAGGAGGATCTTACCTGTTCAAACTCCTTCAGTGTGTGAAGCTGAAGAGAGAGGGAGTTGTCTGTTTCATCACCGCACAAATCTAAACGGGGAGGTAAAATATGGAACATGGAAAAATAAGTTAGCATGGCCACCTGGTCCTGCAAGTAATTGATTTTGATACCTATTGAAACTACTGCTGATT
This sequence comes from Lampris incognitus, assembly GCF_029633865.1. Classification (NCBI taxonomy): domain Eukaryota; kingdom Metazoa; phylum Chordata; class Actinopteri; order Lampriformes; family Lampridae; genus Lampris; species Lampris incognitus. The sequence goes on along the minus strand of NC_079224.1, from coordinate 39,132,143 downwards.
TACAGTAGTTGAAAAAAATGTGGCGCTACCTGTCATGTGACCTATAGTCTTGGATGAAGTCTTCTCTTCTGCTGCGTTGTCCCTAAGACATGAATGAAGGGAAAGGTATCGGAATGAGTAACACACACACACACGCATGCATGCATGCATGCATGCACAATTGCACAACAGAGGAGTCAAAAAGAAACAGCAGCTTCCAAAATTGTTTCCTTACAGGTGAAGTGTCTTTACGCATGCTCAATAATCCAGGTAAGAAAATCAGAGAAAGTTGAATCGGACTTCAGAATCCAGACTGAAGAGGTCGCTTATGCCCCTTTTCCATTACATGGTACCGGCTCAACTCGACTTGACTCGCAGAGTGTCGTTTTCCATTACCGCAACAGTACCCCCTCAGTGTAGCTGGTCTGCATAGATTTTGGTACCCGCTCCAGTTTTTTTTTTAGGAACCTCGACAAAGGTGGTACCGGAAAAGTGGCAACAGTTACCAAAATGCCAGGACTTCCCAGTAATGGAAAACGAAAAAGTTGAGTCGAGTCGAGCCGGTACCATGTGGTGGAGAAGGGGCATTAGTTGGGTGATGAAACGTACCTGTCAATAAACATATCCAGATGAACTGGTTCATCCTTCTTTGACACCGAAACTCTAGTTAATGCTCACGCTCGTATTTGTATATGAAACTGAAGGTTGGTTTCGGGCGTTATGCAGCTGTATGGTTTATAAGGGTGGGGAAACCTGCAGTCAGTTTAGACTGAAGAGGCCACTTGGACGAGCGATGAAACGTTTCTGTCAATAAACGTTGCATCCAGATGAACTGGTTTAACTTTCTTTGATTTACAGTTGGAGATTCACGGAGACAAAGGTACCACAAATGAGCAACTAAGCTCTCTTTTGCGAGCCAGGAGAAAGGAGGAGGTCCTTTTGAGATCAAAAAGACACCCAACTCTTTTGACCATGCAGCATTAGCTCATTAGCAACTCCATGGGAGAGTGGGGGTACCACAGCAGGACAGGGGGAATTTGGGAGGGATGGGAGGAGCTAGGAAGGTCCACAGTTCAACACACACACACACACACACACACACACAAACTGTTACACAATAAGGAGTAGAAAAGTAAAGATACTTCCAGAATTTTTTTTTTTTACAGCTGGAGTATCAAGCACATGATGGTGTGCTCAACATTGTAAACATCTAACGTGCCAAGATTATCATAATCACACCAACAAGACAACAACAACCAAGAGTAAACATTCGCAAACTATTTTGATTGCCCAGTTTTGGTGTGTATCACCAGCAAAGACGGAGCCGGATCGCATGTGCAGAAACAGAGGTGCAGGCCCAACACACTTGTGCACATACTACAAATACGAACCCCCACTAACACCGCTGCTAAAATGACTTGACAGCTCCTGCTGCCTATTTCTACTCTCCCATCCCATTCCTTGTAAATCCCTTTAGCAGTTGTTGGGTCAGAAAATACACGTTTTGTGAAGGCAGCTGCTGCGTGCCAGGGATGTTCCAGCCCAGCAGGTGGACAAACAGTCTGGGGCTCAGCACAGCGAGCGGCGGGCAGCGGGCGCTCTCATCACATCTTAATACCACAGCACATCAACTGTGCAGCTGTGTCGCGTGACATTATATTCCTGATCAAGTTCAACACGGCAGTGTAGCGCCGTCACTGACGGCGAACGAGAAAACGAAACCCCGCTCCTTCATTGCTGGGTGCTGACCACCCACTTTTGTTACCGACAGCATGGGTTCAACTCATACTTCAGCGCCTTTACTTGATGCATAATGCCACGTTGCGTCTGACGTTCACAATCTGCCGCCTCATCCCACCCCAAAATTTAAAACAAACAAAACAAACAAAATGACAGGGTGATACACCCACATATATATTGTAACGTGCATGGATAAGAAGACACGCTGGCCGCCGGCTGGCGGGTCTGACCCTTTAGTCTAGCGGTTAGCGATGCCTCCTGCGGTGCGGGCGATGCGGGTTCGCGTCCCGGCCGCGGCAGTTCCTGTGGTTGGTTGTTCCCCGACTTCGCTACATTGGTGTCAGAAGTGGGATGGAGCGACCTTCACGCGTGAAGGAGCTGATATGCTCAAGCACGGGGACGCGCTTCCCGAAGGAGAGGGGTAGTGTAAAGTGCATGGATAAAATTCGCGGGTCTGACCCTTTAGTCTAGCGGTTAGCGATGTCGCCTGCGGTGCGGGCGATACGGGTTCGCTTCCCGGCCGCGGCAATTCCTGTGGTTGCGTTGTTCCCCGAATTCGCTACAATATATTGTGACAGCTAAGCAAATTTGATGGAGATTCATCTGCAGATTGACTTAATTGCCCCCCCCCCCCACAGGGCTGAGGGTGCACGCGGTACAATATTGTAGCGAATTCGTTGTCCCCCGAATTCGCTACAATATAAACACAACGAATGTGATCAGCAGAGCCCAAATTAGCTGCACACACCTCTCATCGTTATGATCAATAATACCATCGGCATTCGCGTATTTAGGCTATTTCCAGCAGAATTTGGCCGGACAACAGCCGCCGACGACACGTTAAGCCGCGTGACGACGATCTGAGCGAGTTTGTGTCTCAAACGACCCAGATCGAGCAAATTAAAACAAGGCCTTTGCCTTCACCGGACCGGAGGCTGGTCCATGACAGAGGCAGAAAAGACGATATCTCAGCGATGAGACGGGACGACGTCAGCGATGAATAGAATGGTGATAATAACAACAGCTCGGCGGGTCCGCCGCTGACACGCTAGGGCAGAGTTGTGCTTCAACGCTTAACGCACCATTAATTAGCCCTTCGCCGCGATGGTTTCCGAATCGCGGCGTGAGCGTGAAAATAAGGACGTCCTCCGTTTACCTTGCTGTGTCGCTCCAAGTCTGCTCCGACGATGGTGAGGTCCAATCCATATATTCCGTCAGCCTGAAGGGGCCAAACCAGCGGGTAAGCCCCTGCTTTTAAATCACCCGGCCATTATTCGCGTTCAGAAATTTCAACCATATAGGAAGGGGAAAAATGCGCGGCCGTCTCTCCCGACCACCGCTACGTTTGGAGAGGGGGGCGTGTGAAGATGAGGCAGGGATCCGCGGAGGGGCGGGGTGGTGGTGGTGGTGGGGGGGGTGTTTTAACGCCGAATATACACCCACAATATACCTCAATATACCCCCGCTGTTCTATTGTCCCGCCGCCTCGTCCGTCTGCCCTGCCACCACAGAGTCAGGAGTTAAACTGTGCAGAAAATGTCTGGGTCACGATTCTACTCCATACGTGTACTGTACATGTGACCGGCGATCAAACCACACTTGCAGCCCATTTCTAATGAGCTGTGGCTGTGGCTATGCACCAAGAGGCATCTTGCACGCATTCGGATACCATGATTATTTCCTAATGGTGCTACAGAGGGCTTTTTTTTCTTTTTTAATGAAAGAAAACCATTACAGTTCTGTCTTTATGCATGCTCAGTAATCCACCGGTTATCATCATCTAAGTGACCTCTTCAGTCTAAACTGGCTGCAGGTATCCCCACCCTCATAAACCACACAGCTGCATAACGACCGAAACCAACGACCAGCTTCATGTGCAAATGTGGGAGTGACCATTAACTAGCGTTTCAATGGCCACGCGTGCTATTCACGCAGGATTTGGGATTTGGGATTTGCAGTCACAGCATTGTAAGATGGCGACAGAAATCGAATCTCTCTTCACGTGCGTTCCTGTTGACGAGGCAGTGGGAGGTAGTCCGTGTGAAATTACAAAACGACCCCACCCTTAGCAAAAGGACCACCCTAACACTGACCAAGAGTGTGTCTGCACCTGAAACTGTCTTCAGTTCATGTACTTCACATACAGGGGGCAGTAACAAGCAAAAACATGGGTGTGCTATGGCTTCTCCAGTCTCACCCGTAGTGGCCAATTTGTATATGGGAAAAGAGGACTCTGATGTCCTATCAAGGGACACCACAGATTTGTGGACGACACCTGGGTTAAAATCAAACATCAGGATGTACCATATTTCACCGATCACATTAACTCTGTGTACAATCGCATCAAGTTCACCAGGGAGGATGTGAAAAATGACAGGTTAGCCTTCTTAGACTGTGAAATTGCAACTGGTGATGGGGACATTTGGCATAACACAGGAGCGCTGTACCATCAGGCCAGGGCTCCGCAGTGTACACCCATCTACAGGCCAGTGGCCACTCTTTCAAGGATGAGGGTGAGACCATCCTTGATAGGGAGGAACGCTGGTTTGAACGGGGAGTCAAAGGGCCCAGACACACCAAACCGACATCAGAGAACTAACGGCGACTGACTGTTGCGTCGCCTCACGTCGTCTGCGTCTGGGCCAAAAAGTAGCACCTGAACACACCGTAAAAACTACAGCCAACGGCCAACTACCGTTCTGCGCCTGCGTGAGGAAATAACTCTCCATACCAGCAGGTGGCGGTAGTCTGTATTCGTCGTTCAAAATTTGAAACCGGAAGGCCCAGGACTTCGGCTAGACAAACCGTAAACAAAGCGTTCGCTTACCATTTTCACTCAACTCTCGCTCACTACAGACGGAGTCGTAATATAGCTACTTCTAGCCGGGAATACGTGAAATAAAAATGTGAAATGTAAAAAAAAAGTGAAAATATTAGCTTCTTGAAATGTTCAGGCGAGATTGAAGACGAAAAATGCTCTTGACTTCGTCGTTTGCTTGCTTTCGTAACTTCCGTTTCTCTTCTCGGGCACTGATTCGCTAAGCTGAACAGCCAATCAGAGGGATCGCTCTCACCGATGGGCTCCGCCGCCGATTCAATCGGCCGAAAAGCTGCGGGCATGGGTCCGATCAGCGCCAACGGTGTGGGACACACCGGAAAAACTAGAGCCACAGACGCTCACCGGCGGCCCGACATTGGTCGGCCTGGTTTGTCACGGCCATTAGATGAGTGATGAAACGTTTCTGTCAATAAACGTTGGGTCCAGATGAACTGATTCAACCTTCTTTGACATTACACTTCTTGTTCTCGCTTCTAGCATTGCTCCCAGGTGTCCTTTCCTAAGCTGTCCTAGAGACGGACAGTTCTGAATTCTTGTCAGACGTGAAGATAAGATTTTTTTTAAACAGGTATATTGGGTGAAAATCTGTGGTAGGCTATATGGTACATGGCACTCAATTGGTGTTGATGCGTGTTTTACCGCTTTGCTACTCTGTCTCCTTGGCACCTATTGCATATTTATCAGCCCTGGAAAGGGGGGGGTGCTCTTTGTCTTTGTGAGGTTTCCGCCATTTTGTTCCTGATAAGGTTTTTCCTCTCTGTGGAGTTTTTCGTTATCTAGACTTGTTCTATTTTGTCTCTTGGGGGATGTGATCGTGATTGCAAAGCCCTCTGGGACTGGATTTCCTCCTTTTGACTGACTTTGAGTTGACCTGAACATGTTCTGGTCCTTTTCTGCCATGGCATCACCTTAGCAATCTCTGTGGCCGACCTGCAATATAGAACTGTCTGAAGCTATTTCACTTTCAAAGCTGAAGTTGGAAGAGTATCTTACTGAACACAGGTGTGTCATATTGTTTCTATACTGTCATTCGTACTGATATCCAAAGGAGTAAAGATAACGTGTGATGTTGATGTGTCACAGATGTGATAATAATGGGACCCAGACGTGCATAGGGTGAAAACTGTGCACCAGATTTCTGTTCTGAGTTGGAGGCCTGCGGCCTCAGAGGGGAAACCCAAACAGTGGCTGTAGTGTGTAATGTAGGATCTGAGGGGAGACGTTGTTGAACTGCATCATTGTTTAGGCATGCTGCTTAATGTGAAGAGGTAGTAACCATGCACAGGCCACTGTGGCTGTTGTGACCTGATTTTCTGCAGTCCTCCAGGGCCGGTCCTCTCAGTGCAGGTGCTAAAAAGGTGAACTTCTCCATAGGTGTAATAGCAGGGATTGGTGAGTAGCAACAACAGACCTTGGCTGAGGCTGTGGCCTCCTTTAAGACCAGCTCACGCTCACGAGCTCTGGATTCCTCTCACCCACAGATAAAATAACAGATGTTCCTGGTTATCTGTAGTTATGCTGCAACCTCCCTAATCATTAGCTGTGAAGCTATCAAATCCTCCTGCAACAGCAGACAGAAAGTCTAAAAAAAAGATATACATACTGATGGCAACATGTAAGGCCAGTTTTTTCAAACTTGCTTAGGACCAAGGCTGTCCAGTGGCATTCAAAGTACAACCACTGAAAAGTCAGATTTGGATTTGTTTCCACATAGTTCCTTTTCTGAAATATTTCTGGCATTTTGGCAACCTTTCTTGCCTGTATGCTCTTGTTCAGATTGTGTGGATGGACTCTGTCTTCATGATAACTTGCTCACTACTATCAGCTATGTAGTCATTTCCATTAGCAATTGTGAGTCTTTTCATTATTTGTTTCGTAATCATGGACACTTCTTTTTCCCAAGACAAGCCCAAAGTCTGTTGTCTTCTTTTTTGCATATTCACTCTAGCAGCGTTGGTTTTTGGACCTCACCTGAATGTAATTTTTCAATGACATCATGAGGCTATATGAATGGCGCTATGCATTAAAACAAATGACTGTGGCTGCAGTACATCGGTGGAGAATTGCTGTTATCCCATAAGGGATTTCTATTGTATGATTAAATTGAAAACATGCCCTCCTGTAAAAATGACCACGTCATCATCTCCCTTGCTGTTCAATCATATAAGTACTCACTTGACTTTGATGCGTGACACTTTAGATGAAGTATGTTATAGAGCTACTGCGTTGGAGGCACGTTCAGTAGAATAATTACCTACATCTCTTCTTGTCGCTGATGAAAAGGAAAAACAATTAACTTCATTATTATTTTATTCTGTTGAACTGCGTGTGCGCGCGTGCGCGTGCTGGTAGATATTGCAGGTAGAAGCTGTAATTACCAGCAAGTGACACTAGATGGCCCCATAACACCACTGTACACCAGGCATTTTACCGCGTTACGTCACATCTACAGCCTTGCACATAAATGCACGTTTCATAACTGACATTGTCTTCACTTCTGAGACAATCCCCGCAGTGTTCATCCAGCCACCCCATACATCTCTGCAGTAACGAGTCTCTGTTATTGTCACGTCTTGATTGTCTGATTTTAAAATGTCCACAGGTCTAAGTCTACTTCCCAAACATTACATGGGGTCCTGCCCTGGCCGGCCGTTGTTCAAGGCCCTCAGAGATGGTCCAGATGACGGGGGCCATGTCGTTGTCCTCTTGGACCTTGATCTGCTCGGCACGGGCCATCGCTTCCAGTTCTGGGGAGGTCTCCGGACACCAGTCCACCATGAACTTGTCTTTGGCCTCAAACAAGTTCACCATCACTTCCTCGGGCTGCTCCCCCAAAAGCCAGTCTGGAGAACGGGGGAAGAGGAGAGGGACATTTTGGAAGGTGCTGGATAATAGCAGGGTAGCGTATCTTATTTGTAGTGTATTTCTTGTGTTTATTTGGAGAGTGTGAAATGCATAATTGTGCCTTTACAATTGTCAGATAACAGGAATAATGAATTAATTTGAGCTGGTTTTATCACATAACAATAGATATAATGCCAGCACAAGTCAATGGCTATAGAAAGTGCAAAGATATGGCTACACTAGGTGATGATATGGCCGGGCCGGGGATCCTGTAGTACCTGCTATATCATGGATGAGGTCTTTGATGAGATGACCCGTAATGGCATAGAGAACTGAGAGCACAATGAAGGCAGCTATGAGCAGGTAGAAGACGTGGGTTGGTAGGTGGATGGCATCCCGGGCAGGGGGGACATATGTCTCGAAGAAAATAGTCCCATCCTCCTCTTTGAAGCGAGCGTTCAAGCCGTTCTCCTCCTCCGACACATCCATGACTCTGTGGGACTCGTCACAGTCCTGCTGTCGGACAGACAGGGGCTCTGCAGGGCATCTCTGTGCCGATGCAACGTTGAATGAACAGAGATATGTTAGGACATGCATCTCCTAAAACAAGCAATTTACAGTTTACAACATTGGATAGACCCTGATATAATTTAATTTGTGTCTGTTGCAAAGTCTTAAAGACAACAGGATAAGGAACACCCATCATACAGTAACACACAGAGTTTAACTACTACTACACTGATAGCAGCGTACATACAGCAAGGAGGCAGATGACGATCCATTGATCCGGTGAGGCACAGCAACTCCAGAATCGGCTTTGCTACCCAACACTATAGTAGAAATATGCTACATCACTTTATCCCCAGCACAGCTTTATCTCCACCACTGATGTAGTTTTTATTTTGTTTCGATGTGCATGCTGACCGTCTATTGAACGTGTCTGTGGAGGTATGCTAATGGAGAGCAGATTAGCAGCAGCTTGAGCAACTCAAGGTCAGAAGGATGAGACTGTGAGCCGGGTTTATCAAAGAGGAGAAGAATAATTACCTATACGGCACATAGTGCATATAGTCTCACACACTGGTGCCCACTTCAGCTGATGTGTACAAGATATTTCAGCTGAGAAGAAAAAAAACCCACTATATTTATATGTGTGTGTGTGTGTGTGTATATATATATATATATATATATATATATATATATATATATATACACACATACACACACACACATGTATACATACATACATACACACACACGCACACACACACACACACACATATATATATATATATATATATATAGCCATCCATCCATGACCAAACGGCTTATCCTGCTGTCAGGGTTACGGTGATGCTGGAGCCTATTCCAGCAGTCATTGGGCAGTGGGAAGGGAGACACCCTGGACAGGCCGCCAGGTCATCACAGGGCCGACATACTTGTCAAAAATATTACTTAGGGGCTTTCATCTTTTTCTAGCCCAGTTAGATACAAACAGGAGCTGCTGAGTTACTCTACAACTTGTAAAGAGCCAAACCACAAGTACAGCTGGGAAAAAAATAAAAAAATAAAAAAATTATATATCTATATATATATATATATCTATATATATATACATGAACAGACAACTTGCCTGCCATTATAATGTTATTAAAAAAATGTGTTGTTTTTTTTACTTAAGCTTTTAGTCTTCAAGTGTATATATCTTATACTATACTATGTTTGTCTATGTCTGTTTTGCACTGTTTGCTGAAGCCACAACCCTTATTTTGTTTTTAGCAGGTGCCTACACGTTGTTTTTACTGACAGTAAATTGAATTGAATTGAATTGAATTACTGAAGATAAACACTACCTTTTCACTCAGATCACTTGTCTACATCTGAAATAATCCTTGGCATTTACAAGAGGTCATTGGCCCTGATGTAACCTCAGTAATACTTAACACCACCACGCTGGTATTAGGGATAGGTAGGTTTAACACAAGGATTACTACAAGAGGACATGGGCACAAAGACACAACAACAACAACACCCCTGTTGTTAAGCTGATGTCAGAGGAGGGAAACCGATGTGTGTTTACCTTACAGAAAATGTCACAGCAACACAACTTATGTAATGGGAAAGTGCTGATATATGTAGTATATATTTAGGCTTCGGCATCCCCGTGACCCTGAGAGCAGGATAAGCGGTTCAGATAATGGATGGATGGATGTAAACTCTGCATCCAGGCCAAAATTGTAAACAGAACCTGAGCTCCATATGATCATATTTTATTATTTGGTAGAAAAGGGCAAAATTTTCCAGACCTAATTGCTCCCTATTATTTGAATCCATCTCTTTTATATAAAGCCGCTGGGCGGCACGGTGGCCCAGTGGTCAGCACTGTTGCCTCACATCAAGAAGGTCCTGGGTTCGAACCCCAGACCGCCCCAGTTGCTTTCTGTGTGGAGTTTGCACGTTCTCCCCGTGTCTGCGTCGGTTTCCTCCGGGTGCTCCAGTTTCCTCCCACAGTCCAAAGACATGTAGGTCCGTACTAAATTGTCCCTAGGTGTGAATGTGTGTGTATGTGTGTGTGTGTGGGCCCTGTGATGGACTGGCGGACTGTTCAGGGTGTCTCCCCGCCTACCGCCCAGTGACTGCTGGGATAGGCTCCAGCATCCCCGCGACCCTGAGAGCAAGATAAGCGGTCTGGATAATGGATGGATGGATGGATTAATGTTTGACAAGGAAACTGGCCGACCTTGAACCTCCAACCTCGACCTGGGTGGTGGAATTGAGCGGCACCTGTGGGAGTCATTCTCCTGTCTTGTCCATACATACTGTCCTGATGGATGGCAGGAGGTCGGAGAGTCCTTTGGTGCTGCAGTTTACGCGCCCTACTTCGAACCGGACTTTAGTTTAGAGGCCCGGTGTCGCCGGCCTCCCGGGAGGCGGGCCGAGGACTGAATTAGGTTAACTGACTATCTTGGGGTTGCTGCACTGGAAATACACGCTAAGCTTAGTTTCAGATTAGTGAGTATGGGTCACATCATCTCCATAATGTGTCCGCATATGTTCTGAAACTTTTGCCTTCCAACTTGTAACCTATAAATCAACATTTGCAGATGTGTAAGAGCCAAAAAATATATGCAAATTTCCACTCCAAGCTTTAGTAAGGGCTTGACTGATATTTTGCAGAGAGCTTATATAGTTTCATACAACAGTTCACAACGTAGAAAAAGGGTGGATGCACTTTTGCACTCATTTATAAACGTCAGAGTTAGTAATTGTACAATCTGTGTAAAGCTCAGCTAGAATCAGCATTGCCCGCTGGCTGAAACAGACAGACGGGTGCAAGCTGACCAGAAATTCCTAAAACAAGTGCAGTCACTTGGACGATGCTGTGATTGTCACACTGAATATCTTATAATAGTAAGAATGACCAAATTTTCAGGTTTCCCGCCTTTATCTCCTCATTTGGATTTGGCCAATTACCCCACTCGCTGCTCCACCCCCTCTGCCAAGCCGGGGAAGGCTGCAGACTACCACCTGCCTCCTCCGATACATGTGGAGTCGCCAGCCGCTTCTTTTCACCTGACAGTGAGAAGTTTCACCAGGGGGATGTAGCGGGTGGGAGGATCACGCTATTCCCCCCCCCCAGTTCCCCCCTCTCCCCCTAACAGACGCCCCAACCGACCAGAGGAGGCGCTAGTGCAGCGACCAGGACACATACCCACATCTGGTGTCTGTAGGGACGTCCGACCAAGCCGGAGGTAACACGGGGATTCGAACCGGCGACCCCCGTGTTGATAGGCAACAGAATAGACCACCAGGCCACCCGGACACCCTCACATTTTCTGATTTTCTTTTTCTTTTTGGCCATTTCTTTATAAAGCAAATTTTACTAGAGGCATTTCACTAAAGATTCAGATTGCTCTAATCCAGTCTCATCCTACTAACCTATCAGAAGAGTTGTGTGTAGTAGCCACACACAAGTGATGCATGAAACAAGAATAGATAAAAGTTACAAATCCAAAACCAATCTCCCATTGTTGCATCGTTTCCTCTAATTGTTGAATGAATCTCTGTTTTCCTCTCTGTCAGTCTGGTTTTCTGGGAGTGGGACAAGCTAGTATGCACTAGTGTGCACTATATGCACAAGTATGCAAGCTAGTATGCTAGCTAGTATGCACTAGTATGCGAGCTAGTATGCAAGCTAGTATGCAGCAAGGCCTGGCTGCCTACTAGCTTGCATACTAGTGCATACTATCTTGCACACTATCTTGCATACTAGCTTGTGTACTAGTGCACACTAGCTTTCATGCTAGCTCATCAGAGCGGATGACCTCTCCCAGGTGAGTTGACCACTTTAGTAACAAGACCTTATTTCTGTGATTCTGTTTAGAAGTGTGCTGCTGGAAAGGCAGAGAGGGGTGAAATAGATGACACGTGGTCCACAGTAGAAAGTGACGGTTACTTACAGCTGTGAAAACTGCTGTTGCTAATGTGGCTTTGCAAAATGAATTTCTGTCATCAGTTTAAAGGTCTCGTGTTTTAAAGTTTTCATTTGTGAGGGTAACTTTCACCTTCACGTTTATCCCCTTCGGTTTCGTCTTTCTCTCACATGGCCTTATGCTACGGCGTGGTTTGCCTGCGAGGTGTTCGGGTGGAAAGAAAAAAGGACAAATATCTGCTAGAAAACATTTTTGTATGCATTCACTTTTGGTCAGACTCATTAGATAAGCATCTCGGCATGCTCCTTGCTAAAATAAATGTTCTGTGCTTCAAACTTATGAACAAAATGAAGGAAAGACTCTCAGATTTTGATTTTTTAAAATTTATTTGGAATTACAGTAAAAGTGACATTAATGAAACTTTTCAATGCACCTGACAAAATTATACATAGTGGTTCCTGCAGGCGTAACAATAACTTTCAAGGAAAGACAAGTGTCTTTGATTTTACTTCATTTAGTCAATATTCAAAACCATGGAATGCAAAATTTGGTCAGGTGTGTGTGTGTGTGTGTGTATGTATAAATGCCTTTATAGCTTAAGCGTCTCTACAACAAGCAAAGGTACTTTTGCAGTTAAACTGAGGTGGGTGACATCAAAGTAGAGTCTAACTAACTACCGCTAGACAACACCAGGGTTCAAAGGTCAGACCAGGGGACATGTGACCCAGAGGAGCTCAGAGGGAGGTGACGTAAGGGGTCAGCGGGCAAGCAAAGGTCACGCTATGAGTAGACATCCTCTTCTCTCTGGAGCATGTAGTGATGGCGCTGCGTAGTGGAGGGGTAGGCGAGTGACAGCTTCCTACCCCCTTACGGATCCCGGGCAGCAGCCCCTCTCTTTCCTCCTCTTCCATCTTGCATCCTTCTATCGCCGCCAGACCGCTGTACATGCCCGCCTGTTGCTCCTCTGTCATTTCTGCTCTCCCTTCCTCGGTGTCATCGTCCACTGGTTTGGGGCCAAGAATCCAATCTGTGAAAACAGAGTGCAGGAGCGAAAAGAAGAAAATGAAACACCATGAAAAAAAAGCTGTTGTTTTCTCTGTCAGAAAATAACACTGAGATGCAAAATAAGGTCTCACTTTGTAACTTTGGAATATCAGAATTGTACTGTTGATGGTATTCACCGAAATTTCATATGGATACTGTGGGTGATGAGGGAAAAGCTCTTTTGGGAATGAGTTCGGCACCAGAAGAGGATAGGCAATGAAGGAACAAATGCATCGAGACGACTGCCTTTTAGGAGGCAATGGGTATTCATGGAAAAGGAGATATGAGACTGCCCACCCAGGGCTTGGTTTAATCACAAGGTCGCACAAAGATGCCACTATGGAGAATATGGTGGGTAGGAGGGGACTATGAGGGGGCAGGACAGGTCTGGGGTTGCACAACACCAGTCCAGGGTACCTGCCAGGTCATGCATCAGATCCTTGATCAGATGTCCCACAATGGCGTATGTGGCCACTATAACCAGTATCACGCCGACCAGGACGTAAACTACATTGCGCGGCAGAGTTATGGCATCCCTCGCGGGGGGGATATAGTCCACAAAATAGGCCTCCTCCTCCTCCTCCCTCCCTTTGGAGATCTGGAGAAGCTGTCGGTGTTCAAAAAGGGGCTGGGTGAGGTTTCGTATCAGCTCTCCTCCTGAGGTGGGCAGGAATGACACCGGTTGCAGGTCCATGGTTTCGAGGGACGGAGACATGTCATGCACCTATTCTCTCTACGTGGCAGTAGATCAGTCTGTGCAAACGTTTGACTTGATTTTAGGCTTGTCCCTCCAATAGTGATGGCTATTGGTAGATCTATTTTCTCAGCAGTAGTACTACTACTAGTAGTAGTAGTAGTAGCAGGAGTAGTACTAGTGGGTTCTTAGTGGTGGTTTTCTTTCGTAGTAGTTCATCCGGCTCCAAAGCTCCTTTAAAGGTATTGTGAACACTTGAACAAGAGGGGCATATCAGAGAAAACGATAGAGAATTACTTATAAGCATGATTAAACAACATTTAAATGTTTTTTTTCTCACATGGTGGAAAGAGGGGCAGGATGGACAGATGGCAGAAGTTTGGAAATGTCAAAGGCTGCCGGGGAATTAGAGAGAGGGGGCTCGTCTCTGAGGAGCGAGGCTCCTCTGTTGCACTCCCTCAGAGATTTAGTCCATAAAACAGTTTGTACCCCAAGTGTGCCAAATTCTTCTAAGCTTTTGTCTAGACCGTAATCCCCGTCTCCTTTAGTCAGGTCTTTTTGATGAGGGTTTTCGGTCTAATTTCAAGCGGCGTAACAGAGAGAGAGAGAGAGAGAGAGAGAGAGAGAGAGAGAGAGAGAGAGAGAGAGAGAGAGAGAGAGAGAGAGAGAGAGAGAGAGAGAGAGAGAGAGAGAGAGAGGGGGGGGGGTGGTGAATATAGGACAGGCAGAATTAACAGGATTGAGTCACAGGGGTAGATATCAGCTTTCCATCTGCACGGATTAGAGATATGAGAGGGGAGACGTTGACAGTAATACGCCAAAGAGGCTTATGTTCCTCCGTGAGTAGTCTCTCTGTGTGTCTCATAGGTGAATTATCCCCCCTCAGTCTCTCGTGGGTTTTGACTGGTAACCGTTTTTCAGGCCATCCCAACACCTTTTATATAGTCAAGTGCTGCACGTATAAAATGGCAAACTGCGGATCATTTCAGAGTGTAAACTAGCGCTGCGCGGCTAAGCTAATCGCGGTATCAGCCTGCGCAATTACATAACCGCGAAAGGGCTGCGGTTTAAATGAAATAATAAAACGTGAACGTCTGTTTGTGTGCAGTCTGCATATCTACGCCCGTAATTAAGAGCCGACCAATCGGTCTCTGATTAGGCAGTGACGCGTGTGCAGGCGACGGTCACATGACTTCCGGTGTGCTGTGCGCAGCCCAGAAAGAAGGAAAAAATGGATACCGATGACGATGAGCGGGTTAACGCTGATGAATTGCTGGCAAACAAAACAAACAAACAAACCCAAAAAACAAAAACTTGAACTTTGTTTAAAGGCGATATTTTTGACTAAAGCTCAGCGACATCGGGCAGACAGAGGTAATGCGTAAAACATGCAAAACGGCGGCAACACGGCAAATGTGTATATTGGTGTAAACTACTAATAAGACCCGTTAGCCCCTAGCTAACGGAGCTGACCTTTTAGCCGAGCGGTTAGCGATGTCGCCTTGTGGTGCAGTACACCTCGTCCGAATCCCGCACCAGGCAAGAATATAACCGGTTACATTGGTATATGTATAAATTTGTTAATCATATCGCAATATTGTCCACAATAACAGCAGTATGACTTTTTCCACCAAATCGCGCAGCACTAGAACAGGGATTTGCAGCAAAGCCACGTTCCCGTGGGTGCCCAAACCGTACCGGTGGAAAGAGCGCGTGTCTTGTAACAGCTGACCGGATATGGGCATTTCAACTTCCACTCGAACAGAGCGCGAACATTAAAAAAAAAAAACCCAATTGTAGATGTGGAGGAAAGGGTCTCTTACCTTCTAAAGAGGACGCAGTGCTTCTCTCCTACTAAAATGTTTGTCTAGTGCGAGAAATTACCCCCAATGTTGCAAATACAGCAAGCCGACAGGTCTGGAAAAAGGAAGAAAGAAAGAGAAAATAAAACACAAACATAGCAAAGGGTTAGGGGGGGGGGTCACCGAAACGGCAGAGAAATAGAGATGCAACGCACCCCTGTCGTCGTTCCTCTGTACCAAACTAGAGGCTGAAGGTGCCAAGATCACCATCGCCGTTAGACTAACGAATAAAGATTTTCAAGCACAACACGGGTTTGTTTCTTTGCCCTTGCGCAGCCGCCAGGCGCAGGCTGCCGCCCTGCTAGACCGGGGCGTCTTTCTTCTCGCTGACTTTGTCTGCTCGGAGAAGTTCGGAGATCAGCCACTGCCATTCAACAAGGGTGATGGCCACGTTGAAGATGAGGATGAACCAAGAGACTGGATGTAAACCCCAGTAGAAAACGTGTGACATGTTCTTTGGAGGGGCGAGAGGGATGTACAAATCCTACACTGAAGGAAAAAACAAAACAGATGACGCTAAGCGAAAATAAGTTCTCGTGGTACTGGAGTGGAGTGTGGTGGGAGAAAAGAGGGGGAGGAGAGACACGGGTGAGGTAAAAAAAAGGGAAACACAACGTGTGATCTCTTAAGTGGTTGTCTGAACGAGGCCGGCACGGGAGTAAGAGAGCTGTGGTGTTTTCACGGGCGCCTGGTGTCCTCTTGTAATCCGCGATGAGATCTGGGTGACACATGTGTCAATCATCCGCAGAGCCATTACACTGAGTCAGCACGCGGCAGGGAGCACGGTGGGGCTCGTCATCATCAGTTCGTGTACTAATTGCCTACCACGGCAGGCTTAACCAGCCACGCAGAACTGGGCAAATGTAATGAAATGTGTAAAAACTCAGATAGAGCCGCTGCTAATCAGCTATCACCAGCAATTCAAACGCATTAGACGAGTAAAGCGAATGGAAAACCACATTTGTTACCTGTAAGAATGACTCCTTTCTCATTTGCTTGCAGTCTTCGGTTCGGGGGGTGGGGGGTGGAATTTGAAAAGAAGGATCCAAAAAAAAAATGCACCGGGGTGAAATTAAAAGCAGACCAGGGGAACAAAATCAGACTCCAACGTGCTACAAGCTGCTCTGCCCTTGCCAACTAGCTCTAAGTGGATTCCCACGCAGGCATCCAGACACGGAGTTTCAGAACGCCCCGACTCCCTCAGGCTGGGCTGACTGCGTCCTTCTTGGGGTTCTCTTCTGACTCTGCAAGCCACTTGTAGTAGACATCAGTCAGGAGGAAGGTCCAATAGATTACAGTCATAGAGGTGTTGAAGGTCACAATACCGATCATTAAGGGGTGCAGCATGGTGGCAGAGCAGGTGGCCTCCTCACTCTTAGATATATATATGCCACTATGTGGAGCGTGGGTGAAAGGTGTGTGTTTGCCTGATTTAATCACTTTTCTGCGTGTGCCTACTCTCTCTCTCTCTCTCTCTAGCCCATGTGTTAAGCCTCTCCCCCTCACTCTCCCCCACTCTCTCCCTCTCTCTCTCTCTCTATCGCTATATCTCTCTCTCCCTGTGTGTGTGTGTGTGTGTGTGTGTGTGTGTGTGTGTGTGTGTGTGTGTGTGTGTGTGTGTGTGTGTGTGTGTGTGTGTAATCCTCTTCAGCTTTTCTATACCACAGAAGATGAAGTTGCATTAGATGTACTTTATAAACACGCCCCATCCCCAGGACACCATCTATAGCTCCAAGTCAGAATGGACATCTAATGCACTACAGTATAACCGAGAAATATATTATTGATAGGGGACGGCTTAGGCAATGGCTGACCCCGATTTTCATGATGAGTCCCTTTTAATCCCCCCCCCCTCTTTAAAATCTTCTTTAGTTTTTTTGGTTGAACCGTTTACCTTTGAGCTACCCTGTCTGAAAAACTAATCTAATCTATCCTTTATGTTCGTTCTCAAAATCCGGTATCTAATCAAGCTTTAAGAAATCTTAATCTTACAACGAGGGGGGACAGATGGTTCTTTGGTATTTGGACAAACCCAAACATCTCAGGAAAGTCAAAGAAGGTTGGGTCAGTCCATCTGGATACAACATTTTTTGACGTTTCATCACTAATTTAAGTGACCTCTTCGGTCTCAGCTGACCGCAGGTATCCCCCCCCCCACCCCCACCCCTTATAAATGCTGTGATCGCAAACATTCCCAAATCATCTGTCAATAATACACGTGGCCATTGAAACTCTATAGTTAATGGTCAATCCCATATTTGCATATGAAACTGATGGTTGGTTTCAGTCGTCATGCCACTGTAAGGGTGGGGGATACCTGCAGTCCGCTGAGACTGAAGAGGTCACTTAGATGGGTGATGAAACGTATCTGTCAATACACGTTGTGTCCAGGTGAACTGATTCAACCTTTTTTTGATTTTCTTACCTGGATTATTGAGCATGCATCAAGACATCTCTCAGAAAAGTGCAGTTCACTTGTGATGTTGCCAAAGCAATCCTGCAACAATAAAGCCCGGCTTATTATTTTTTCCATCCATACAATGACAATATACAGAAAAACAAAATGGCGTGCTATAGAAAACAATCACAAAATGGTTATTATACGTACAATTTTATGTCCAGTGTTGGAAAGTCCGCGGCTAAGACACTATGGACAATCGAATTAACACCAGCCCTGTCAGATATCAGACTTACCACGAGGGGGCGTTCTCCGCAAGCTAACAAACGGGATGTTGAACTGCTTCGCCATGTAGTTTTCCGGCGCTTTGTTGTGCAAAATGTTGTATCCCCGAAATAATACGATTCCTGCGTCGTCGCGGGAGCGCTAAAGGAAGGGAAGCATACCCCCCCATACACACACACACAAAAAACAACAATATGTTTAGATCACCGAAACGATTTGACAAAGTATTATAGCGCTGCAAGCAGGCGTGTTGGAGTTGGGAAAGTGCTTGTGCTTTCCGGTGTGCTGCTTTATTTGTAAAACCACGCTGATAATCTAAAAATAGTAAACAATCGACGCCGCGTGAAGTGGAAGCGCTGTACGTAGCGAGGGCCGGTCGCGTTCCCGCGATACCGCGGCTGTCCGCGACAGTGCACGTTATTTGGGGGGGGGATACAAATTATGGCAGCGCAACTCTCGCCGCAACATTGGGGTCAAAATGTTCTCTTTATTTTCATCACAGTTAACGGTTTGCAATGAACTAAATACCCCCGTAGAGGACACATGTGTGTTGCATATGGAGGAGGGGGAGGGGGAGGAGGGGGGGTCCACCTACATATGACACGCGACGTACACAACACGCCCTTCAGTGACCCGAATAACACGTGTTCAGAGCGGGTGACCTTTGAAACGCACCTGATAGGCGCGTCGATGCGTCCGATGCGCCGGGTGGAAGGAGAGACGCCGCTCACGGGTTCTGCGGGAACAGACGACCACGTCTCCTCCGCAGCGGCGGGGACAAGGCCACTGGGCTCTAACATGGTTTCTTTTTGCCACTGAGAGGATCGAGAAGATATAGTTTTGGGTTTTTTCTCCCCCCCCCCCTTCAACTCGGCCCGACTTTTAATTATCGTCAAAGATGAAGCCGCCGATTGAAGTAAGCGTTTTCCTGCTTTCTCTCACGGCCCCCGGAGTCCTCTACGCCATGAACAACGTCCCGGCCCTTCAGGAGTAAGTTGTCTCGCTTTTACGGCATGTGGTAAATGGTTTGCTGCTGAGGTCCCAATACTGCAGACGGGTTGGTTAGCAGGCCCGAAGCAGTGGGATGGTCCTCCGTTAACCTGGCAACTAAACCAACACGGAGAAAGACAGGAGGAGAGTGGCACCAAAAGTGGGGCCCTTTAATAACCAGAAAATTGAGTGAAAACCAATTTTCATGTCAAAATGGACGAGGTGGGAGGTTGTAGAGATTGTCCCAACTTCCTAACTGACTTCACACTCCACTTCTCTTCTCTTGTCCATTGAAGGTTGTGGTGTGGTCTGAAATGACTAGGCTTTTCTAACGTGTCCTCTCTGTAGACCTGCATATGTGTATCAAGTCATGTGTTGGATTTTTTTATATATTCTCTTATTGTACTTCTTAGGCCTCTGCCTATTCTGGGAATGGGGATGGTGGTCTTGGGGTCTGTACTTCTCCTGCTTCTTCTCACTGTGAGGCACAAGAAGAGCGTCGACCCCTTGTTCTATGGTAGGAACTGACACCCACCCTCAGCTTGAGCGTGTTAACAGTCATCCTGGTGATGAAGATGCCATATAAGAGAAAAGATCAAGTTGAATTTGTTGAGTTGTCGTGTTTCTGTGTGCCCCCCCAGTGTTTGCAGAGTTCTCCTTCACCTGTGTGGTAGGTCTTACCAACGCTTTAGAGCAGGATGGGTTCATCTCAGGCTTCATGGCCTTCTACCTGAAGATGGTAAGTGGATGTTGCCCTTTCCTCAAATGAACCTGTCACTCTTCTGTCGTTCCATGTTTAGGTGAATAGGGTTGTAGTATTCGATATGGACCCGGTCTCGAGTCCGTATTTTGAAGGTCTTTGGTCTCATTTTGGACTTCACAGTACTTGAATTGGTCTCACAGTGCCGACTTGTGATAGTTTTTCAAGACCGGTTAAGTACAAGACTTTAATTTACTTTTTTATTTTAATGACTATCAAACTTCTGAGGTCAATAAAGTGCAGTCTAATCTAAGTTGTTCCTTTTTTTTATTGATTTATGTCTCTGAAACATTGGAAAATTTGGATCTGAAACATTCCTTTCCATGGCGGAGTAAAAGAAAATCCTAAAATATTACTGTGTAGGGAAATTTTGATGTTACTATGGTGGTATAATACAGCGGACTCGACTCAGACTCGCCTCGTGGACTTGGTCTCTGACCTTGACCTCACGGCGATAAGTGACCCTTAAGAGCAGCTCCTGCCATGTGACCTTTGGATTAGCCAAACGTTTGTTTCAGAGATTCATCTAAACGTTAAGCTTGGTTGTACAATGCTGTCTTTTTCAGGGTGAGCCTCATCTGAGCACTGCCTACGCTGTGATGATGGGGTACTGGGAAGGCGTGGTTCACTTTGGCCTCTTCCTCACTATGATCCACCGCATGTTCAACAGGTATACTATGGTTCCACTATTTTCTATGCAAGCCAAGTACTGTCTTTTCATTTCCAGCTGTTGTTGTCCCAGTCAGGCTGCTAATGGGACATTTTTATTTTCTGTTTGTAGGAAACCATATCGTAGTCTGGGTCTGCTGTGGGCAGGGTCCTCCATCGCCCATCAGCTCGTTTTCATCCCCGGGGTGGTTGTCGGTGAGGGCTGCATATAAGAACCTACGTGGTATTTTACAGGATCATCAGTGCTACGTTAGATTTGTGGCCATAAATATACCCTCTCATTTCTCCAGGTAAATATGGATCGAACATTCGCCCCGCTTTTTGGAGGAACACGCCTTTCCTTTTGGTGCCTTTCTGGGCAGCCTCCCAGCTCTTCAGCAGGCCCAGGGAAATGCCCATCATTACAGCAGACAAGGTGAAAGGCACCAATGAAAATATAGGAAAAAAAGAGAATGGGGGGAGGGTAGAGAATGTAAGAGAATAATACAGAATAGCTTGATTGAGTTTTTGCTTGTATGTTAAAATGGGAATTTGCTTTGTATGATCAAATGAATAAAACACCAATACTGGCTTATGTCTATGCTAATAGAAAGTATATATATGTGTTGACCAGATTGCCGCAGAGCAAAGGAAAGGTTTACTGGCGAGGCCCATCGACCTGCTCCTGTCCCTCGCTTTGGTGGGGACCATGGCCTTCTCTGTTTTCAGAGGCTTCGTGAGTAATAACACATGGAAGTCTTCGTATCAGTGCAGTGTGACCACATCCGAATGAATTTAACAATACCTTACATGATGACTTGACACCAACACTTGGTCCCTTCATTCTCCTGCTATACCTCCTTCCATCTAAGGTGATGCTGGACTGTCCTCTAGATACCTGCTTTACCTACATTTACCAGTATGAGCCCTATCTCAAAGACCCTGTCGGCTTTCCCAGAGTGATGGTGACTAAATACTAAATATGAGCTCACACACAACACACACAGATGGACATAAATGGAACCCAATGGCCATTTGAAAAATATAATCTATCAATAATAACCAACCTCCCAATGTGTTGCTGTAGATGCTGGTGTATTTGTTCTACGCTCTGCCACTGCTGGTTGTCCTCATCTATGGTCTGAGGACACCGGGATGCAGCTGGATGCTGGACTGGACCATCTTCTTCGCTGGGGCCATGGCTCAGGTAGCAATAGTAACACTTATAATTATCCGTTTTAAATAAAGAACAGCAGAGTACATCAAATCTCACTTTTATAATTGAAGAGGAAAGTTCTGAGGCCTCACTTCCTTTCTTCTTTTAAGGACTACCTTGATCCTTAAATGGTGTCTGGTGAATTGACGCCAGGGCCGGATCTAGGCATAGGCAAACTAGGCAGCTGCCTAGGGTCTAATTGCCACAGGGGGGCCCAGACAGACAGATAAAAACATCAACTTTTGGTCTAAATTAAAAATATTTTAAACTATAAATAGATAATAATATATACCTAACTAATTAACCATGTGGCAGTTAAAAGTAATATTGTTTGTTTACAAAGTATCAAAATGTGCTTGTTTTGGGGGTGGGGTGGGGCTCAAGAAAAATGCTCTGCCTAGTGTAGTTTATCCATTTAATCCGGCCCTGATTGACGCCAGCTTTTGCTATCGTGCTCTGACGTAACACCGTCATTGGTGTGTACTGCTGAGCCTTTATCTACCTGGCCGTGACATTTTTACACCCTCGTTAAGATAATTTGCCCGTTTTTGTGCCGTTATTACTCTACTTTGTACTTTGATTTTCCTCTTCTCTGCCTCTTAATGATCTAAGGCACACCTACACTTAACACCCCCGACTCGACACGCACTCTCGGCCATGACGTGCCGGTCGATAAATGCGAGCGTTGTTTGCTGTTTTCAAACTCTTGTAAGTCGCTTTGAAAAACGGCGTCTGCCAAATGAGTGAATGGGGTTTCTTCCTATTTTTTCTCCCTGTTAAAGGGGTTTTTTAGGGAGTTGTTCCTTATCTGATGAGAGGGTCTAAGGACAGGATGTTGTGTTGCTGTTGAGCCCACTGAGGCGAATTTGTAATTTGTGATATTGGGCTGTACAAATAAA
The DNA here is from genome assembly GCF_029633865.1 of Lampris incognitus. Classification (NCBI taxonomy): domain Eukaryota; kingdom Metazoa; phylum Chordata; class Actinopteri; order Lampriformes; family Lampridae; genus Lampris; species Lampris incognitus. The sequence goes on along the minus strand of NC_079224.1, from coordinate 39,109,512 downwards.
TGATTTTGATTTGATTGATTTGAATGCAGATGTGCTTAACTGACTCCACTGTCTCCACTCCAGACTCAGTGGTGCCACATTGGAGCGTCTCTGCACTCCCGGACCCCTTTCACGTACCGGGTCCCGACAGACACCTGGTTGCTGGTCACCACCCTGAACGCCCTGTACATGGCCGTTCCCGCTCTGCTGGCCCTGAGGTGCCACATTAACCCTGCTTATTTCATGAAGACTGTTGCTAAGGGCCCGACCAACGACGAGAAGAAGAAGAACTAGTCCGGGTGCCGGCTAGGGATTTCCTCTGGGTTATCGGTTGCTGTGATAAGGTTGAGGTTTGGAACAAAAACTGTGTTAAAGCAGCATACACATCAAGCGAAACCAAAAGGACATTTACTTTAAGTCTTTCTTAACGGGGAACGCCACTCAAGAGGCAGCTTCAAACTCGCTTTCACCACACTCGGCACTCCCTGCGTGGACTACTGGACCTTGATAAAGGCTGTTTGTGGAGGTGAGGACTGAGCGCCCACCAGCAAACCTGTCAGGTGAATCACACAGACACCGAGTCACCATCTCTTCCTAGACGTACGGGTCGTCCTCACACAGTTATTATGGTTACTGAACTCTGTCTACGAGTACAATACCCAGCAGCCCAGAAGTCTCTGCTTCACCCACAACTTTAAAAAACAATTTTTTTAGCCACAGGATCAATGAAAGTTCTTCGTATTGGGTCGACAAGTTTCACTTTGCTGAATATCTTGGCGTTATAAGTTATTCAAACTAACCTCGAGCATATGTTGAGTGTTTGTAAAGCTGAATGCATTTCAGAGAGGGTGGTTGTTGGTTCCCCAAACACAATGGGGGGGGGGGGGGGGGGCGCTTAAGATCAACGGGAATGCCACAAATGCTTTACGTCGTAATAACTTTTTTGGTTGTACTACATGTTGAAATTTGTTCTGACCCACATGTATGCTGTGACTTTATGCGACACTGAATAGAAATAACGGCGTTTTTATGAAAATAAATATTGTATGAATCAGTTGACGTCTGGGTTTGTGGTGGGGTTGCTTAGTAGCTTCTTCTTTGTAATGTGAATGAATAAATAATTTACACCCAACCCTTTCCTCCCTCTTCCATTGACTGTACTCATGGACTGAACTTAAACAGCGAGCTCCCCGTTTTTTGTTGTTTTACCCTGAAAAAAACTCCGTCAGCTGATTTAAAACTGAATTGATTTTGGCCCTCCAGATGTCAACACAGTAGTCGCCTGCTGGTGATGTCACCTTGCCCTCTGTACACTGGCCTAGTAAACTGTGTACTTCCTGGCTCTGTAATCTGATAAGAGGTGAACCCTGGATGAGAAGTGAGCTGTCGCATCAGGAACCGGCACATCAATGATCCTGAGATCACGCGGGTCTTTGGATGATTTCTGTCAAGAAGGAGGATTCATTTTTCATGAAGACATGGTGCACCGGACTTGTAAATGGGAGTTCTACAAGTCCAAAAACCAAAATGGTGCCCCCCCCCCATCTCAAATTCACAACAACTGGAAATGCTGCCGTTCAACTTGTTTTTCTCCACTTTATTAAGAACGCAACACAACAGCAGGACAAAAAGTCATAGGAACACCAAAAAAAGTGGAAAGGCTAATCGGCTATGAAAGGGCCCAAGGGCAACAACTGTGGCATCTTACCCATCATGAATACAGCCGTGTGACGCTCGGAAGTATTCAGATACAGCCAAGGACCTTATCCGGGGGGGGGGGGGGGAGTGCGGCGTGGTCCCTGTGAGCACTATCTGGGTCAGTGAAGCCTACTCGTTAGCTGAGGAGGAACAATCTGATTGGCCAAAGTTCAGCTATTAGTCAAGGATTAGCCAATAACAGACAGCACAATATTTACAGAACAGATTAGAGGCAATCAAAGGATTAATTTTGTTACTGTGACTGGAGGGACTGTGCACCAAAATACAAAAAACACACCGGCTCTCTGAGGAATACGGGAGAAAAGGAATTTCGAAGCAAAGTGGCTAGCAAATAGTTGATAATAAATAGTAACATTACACAAAAACATGGCAAATATTAGAAAAAGGCATATGTATAATAAAACAGACCAGCTATTTAGGTGTTCTATGCAAAAAGTAAGTGACAGTACACGTACAAAAAAAGTTGCGGGGTCATTCGGGACTGATCGCTATAATCGTATCGATTACATCTGTGCTTTGTAGAACAGAAACCTAACCTAACTTTCAATGTAGCACAAGCAAACTTTTAAAAACGGTAACTCAAGTAATTTTCTCGTTTACATGCACACGCTCACACACGCAAACACGCAGGTGTCAGCATCTCGGATGGATGGGGTTATTCACAGACGAGATGAGGATCTTACTGGAATATAACAAACCATGTTACTGAGACAAAATAGTTAGTGTTCAGATGGACCCGGGGGAGAACTAGGCAAGGGTGACCAAAGCCCCAAAACGCTAGAACCCAACTCAAGGGTTACGGAGATATGTGTTAGAGTGTTAAAACCATATTACACAGAATAAGAATAAACCTAAAGTGATACAGGTGAAAAGTTGAAAGAACTATTGTCTTTTTTTTAAATGAGCTGTAACTGGCACCCTGGCATGTGTTATTTGGTTCAGTAGTGACTGTGTGTGTCGTCTCTGGCCCTGTGCCCCTCTCCTCCGTGTCGCCGATGGTTGCGGCGGTCTCTGTGCTGATGGTGGTGGCGTCTGTATCGGTGGGATCGTCGGGCTGTGAGGAAAGCAACATAACAACAATGGCTTCATATGGATTCATGTTATACATGTCAGCTATCAATCTGTCTATCTCCATATATTTCTATCTGTCTATCTCTATATACACTTATCTGTCTATCTCTATAGACATCTATCTGTCTATCTCTATATACACCTATCTGTCTATCTCTATCTATCTGTCTATCTTTATAGACATTACCATATAGTTCAGCTTTAACAAACACCTATCTCTAGATATCTATTTGTCTCTAGAAATGTCTATTGAAATATCTATAGACAGCTATCTCTTTCCACAGACAGACAGAGACAGAGCTAAATAGATAAATAGATAGATAGCTAGATAGATAGATAGATAGATAGATAGATGTACAGTAGGAATGTATAATGTACATCTATCTGCAATCTATCATCTTTTATCTTTGTGTCTCTAGACATCTATCTCTACAGACAGACAGACAGACCATAGGGGTATATAAAGTACATAGAACAGCTATGCTATGCATTGAACACAGACGTTTCTAGCTGATTTTAGGAGACAATGTGCTGTTGGCTGGCCACTTACATTTTGTGCAGATGATCTTGGGACGCTCCCAACTTCCATCGGCCCTGCAGCGTGCTGTAGGGATGTGGCGCTGGTAGAAGCCGTCAGAGCACTGGTAGCGTACCACCGCATGGATATCATAATGGGACTTTCGCCGGCCAACCAAGTGGGCATTCTCCACTGCGGGCGGGGTCCCACACAACACTGCCAAAGGAGATGAGGCTTTGTTAATGTGTGTGCTGTGTTAGGGTTATACAGAGTAATTAATCTAAACATTTTTTCCCCACAGATTCTCCAAATATTAGCATCAGAAGTTTACATGACACAAAAGAAAAACACCCTGTGCGCTTTTCAGATCATGTAGCGGTTATTGCATTCATTAAAGTTTCTCAACAGGAGTCCTTGAGGGAACTCCAGGAGTTCTGAACATGCAGAGCAATGCTTTATTTTAGACTATAATTTAATTATCTACAAATGTTGCCAGTTTAGAAAATGGCTGACTATTCTTATAGTCACATCCAATTCTTACCCAATTTCCCCTCGGGGATGAATAAAGTATTTCTGATTATCAGAATCTGAATCAGAATACTTTATTCATCCCCGAGGGGAAATTGGGTTCTATTACAGACACTCACGCTCTAATAACTATAAACTAACAAGATACAAGATAAGAAAATAGAAACAAATAGAAACAAGAAAAACAGAAACAAATGGAAATAAAAGACGAAATAAGAACAAAATATAACAACCATGGTGCACATAACACCCAATCTATATACTGCACTACCGCAGCATACAACAAGCAGCACAAACAAAACCGGACAGGGCCAGTCCAATGACCATGAACTCCCGAGTGTCTGACAGTCTGAGTCTGAGGGAAGAGTTGTAAAGTTTGATGGCCACAGGCAGGAATGACCCCCTGTGGCGCTCTGTGGTGCTTTTCGGCAGAATGAGTCTATTACTAAAAGTACTCCTGTGCCCAACCAGCACGTCATGGAGTGGGTGGGAGACATTGTCCATGATGGCACATAATTTCAACAGGGTCCTCCTCTCAGAAACTGCCGCCAGAGAATCCAGCTCCACCCCCACAACGTCACCGGCCTTGCGGATCAGTTTATTGAGCCTGTTTGCATCTGCTACCTTCAACCTGCTGCCGCAACACATACAGCAAACATGAGAGCACTGGCCATCACAGACTCACACCACATCCTGAGGATTATCATAGGTCAGGGGTGCCCAACTCCAAGCCTCGAGGGCCGCAGTGTCTGCAGGTATTTGTTCCAACCATGCACTACACCACCTGATTTAACTAATTAGCTCACCTCTTGGACCAAGGAGGGAAAGGAATTGGTTAAATCAGGTGGTGTAGTGCATGGTTGCAAAAAATACCTGCAGACACTGCGGCCCTCGAGGCCTGGAGTTGGGCACCCCTGTCATAGGTATTAGTTTGTCTCCCCATGTACAGTTTAGACAGTAATGGAATTCCAACAAAATGTACAGCCAAAAAAAAAAGGAGTCCTAAATGGAGGATATCTGGAACAAAATATGACATGATTAAATTCTGTCACTGGTTGTACTATCCATCAGTGTGCACACATTCCAGGCTCCAAAGTTCATGTTTCTGACCGCATGTGGTGATCCCTCTGGACATGGTAATCCAGTCAGGAGGTTTGAGGCAGGCTGTTCTTAGGGCACATTTTCTAGCCCCTCCCCCAGGTGGGGTGAGCAGAGTGGATCCTAAAGAGGGCTGCTCAGTCAGCTACCGAAGGGCTCTTTCTAAAGACCCAGAGGTCCACATCTATGACGAGACAGTCCCTCAGGAGGAGGCTGGGTCTAGAAACCCTTCCCAATGTTCTGTTATTTAGGACTTGCATGCCTTGCACAGATCAGAGCGGGTCAAGCCCCAAAACTGCTTTCTTTGATACTTCCAGCCCCATTCCCAAAGAGGCATGCAGGATCCATCTGAGCGATGAAAATGAGAATTGTGTGACATGAGCCATTTCTTCTCCAAGTTCACACGAGAACAAGATGCAGGAAGCTCTATCGTATTCTCCGGTGTGGCAGTGCAGCATGGCTCACAAGTGGGTCAGAAGGTTCCTGGTTCAATCCCCGGCTCCTCCAGAGAGCGTGCCGAAGTGTCCTTGAGCAAGACACTGAATCGCTCCTGATGAGCAGGTTGGTGCCTTGCATGGCAGCCCCCGCCATCAGTGTATGAATGAGTGTGTGAATGGGTGAATTTTGAGGCATACGTACATTGTAAAGTGCTTTCAGCGGTCGGTAGGCTAGAAAAGGTGCTATATAAAATGCAGTCCATTTACCGTATTGTCCACCCCTATTGTTCTATTCCCTGATCCCAAATTTAATTGAAATACAGTGAATAAAAAACAGTCACTTTCTTCCACTATTGCAGCTGTAACACTTTTAAAAAATACTGCCAGAAACTGCCGGCACACTGTCACAACTTATTTGAACAAGCGAAAAAAAAAAAAAGAGAGAGAAAACCTTCGATGGTGTTTTAAGCCCCCAACGTACTCTTCCAGGCAGCACTGCATGGAAGGCACTCCCCGCCCACTACAGTTTCAGCCAATCACAGCACTGGTTAAGGTTAGGGTTAGGGTTAGCGCCAGTGCTGTGATTGGCTGAAACTGTAGTGGGCGGGGAGTGCCTTCCATGCAGCGCTGCCTTGAAGAGTACGTTGGGGGCTTAAAACACCATCGAGCAGAGAAAACATCAACAGTTAATGATGTCTGGGCTCAGTGTTGCAGTTCTTTGTGATATCTCTAGATGGCAGCCTTGCAAATAAGTCCCAGTGGTGAGAAGTGCTGTAGCATCATGGCCAGTGAGAGGTAATGGGGCTGTGCAGTAGGTAGGGACCACAGCCAAACTACAGAGACAGGGGATTGTTGCCAGAAGAAGAAGAAAAAAAAAAGAAAGAAAAAAAACCCTAAACACTGCACTGATTTCTATTTTCAATGTCCACCTCCCTCTTCCAAATATCCCGATGTCTTAACTCAAACGTTAATTTAGTCCTCTTTCTACATTTCGGAGGGCGCGGTGGGTATGATGAATATTTGTGAAAATGGACCGCTGGAATTCAAGTTCACATTTACGAACAAGACAGGGACTGACAATAACCAACAGTTGGGCCACTTTCTTCACTTGGTTTGTCCTTTTTAATCTTTTTTTTTTTAAACCATCTGCCACTATGAGCCGTCAGGGGCAAAACTGCAATATATATATATATATATATATATATATATATATATATAACAAAAAAAAAACAGCTATTGAAATCTGCCTGGTGGATGATTGACTGACTTGGTGAGGGAATTCAGCGTTACTCTCGACGAAGACCATAGAGAGAAAGACTTACAGCAGATGCTGGGTGTTCAGCGAGTAAATGATGGCAAATAAACAAAATCTGGCTGCATAAAAAACAAGATTTCCCTTTTCATAAGACTCCTGTGGATCGTGTAGCTTTGCCACATGATGACATCAAGTGTGCAGCTGCACTCATCTATGTCAGGTAAAAACTACCTCTCAATAGGACTACACAAGACTGGATAGTTTATTACAATGAAGTACAGCACGAGGACACAGCGGCCACATTATTGTTGCCTCTTCCAGTTTTTCCATTGCACTGGAGTGGTCACAGGTACATAGCTTTACTTGTTATTGTGAAGTGACTGAATAACGGCAGGCGTATGGTGGAGTGTGCTGTTATTACCAGTGCCTTTCTTGCAGATGTAGGGCAGGTTGTAGTTGCAGGGCACATCGTTCCACTTGCCGTCCTCATGGGTAATGGTTACTACACAGTCTTCTCCACCCGCAAAGAAATTGTCGGGCTGACTCTCCCTCCAGTTTTCATACACCTGCCCGACAACAACAGATCCCAGCTGTTATGTTACATTTGTCACTGCTGTTGGACAAAATCTTTATTTTTTTTCAGGCTGTAAGACATACACTTTCCTTTTCAGATTAACCTCTATGTATTTTAAATTTTGAACAGGTTGAATGGGTGTTCTAGGCGTTAACCAGAACATAGAATAATGTAAAAATTAAAAAAAAAATTTTTTTTAAATCAAAGTTTGAATATCGAGCATCATGCAAACATTGTTTGAAGCATAACAACATGTTTGTTAGAAAAACAGATTTCTAATGAACAGGTGTAATTATGCAGCTGAGGAACATGAAGACAGTGGTGAGTCTAACCAGATCAATGCCATCAGTCCACTGGAAGTCTTCCTCTACTGTGCGGTCATTCAGACCTATCCAGGCGTTGTCATGACCCAGACCTGAAAAACAAACACCAACAGGGACATGATCTGGTAAGACTTATTTATTATCTAGCTGTGTTTGTAAAACCTCCACTACACACAGATATATACTGGCAAGTACTATGTGCATTGTGCATGCACAACCACACACATACACACAAATTCTCTCTCTCTCTCTCTCTCACACACACACACACACACACACACACACACACACACCATTGATGAATTCCTGTTCATTGACAGAGGTGACACTACTCAGGTGGGCGCTGTGCTCCCTGCAGTCTTTCTCTGCATCCTCCCAAGTGTGTCTGTGGCTGAAGTACCTGTGAGTACAAAATAAGTACAAAATAAGATTGATGGGTGAAAAAGATATATGAGAGAGAGAGAGAGAGAGAGAGAGAGAGAGAGAGAGAGAGAGAGAGAGAGAGAGAGAGAGAGAGAGAGAGAGAGAGAGAGAGAGAGAGAGAGAGAGAGTGAGAGAGAGACAGAGAGAGCGAGAGAGACAGAGAGGGATCGGATGTGGAAGGTGAAATCCACAGTAGTCCCCATGGGAATAGGAGCACTAGGGGCTGTGACCCCCAAACTGGGAGAGTGGCTCCATCAGATTCCAGGAACAACATCTGAGGTCTCTGTCCAGAAGAGAGCAGTCCTAGGTACAGCTAAGATACTGTACAGAACCCTCAAACTCCCAGGCCTCTGATACAGGACCGGAACTTGAGGAAGACACACAGCACCCGTAAAAAGGTGAGAGGGAGAGAGACACTATATGGACAAAAGTATTGGGACACACCTCTTAATCACTGAATTCAGGGGTTTCATTCAGACCCATTGCCACAGGTGTATAAAATCAAACAGCTAGCCATGCAGTCTGCATTTACAAACATTTGTGAAAGAACGGGTCGTTCTGAAGAGTTCAGTTAATTCAAGCTTGGTACTGTCATAGGATGCCACCTTTGCAATAGGTCAGTTCATGACATTTCCTCCCCTTCTAGATATTCCACAGTCAAATGTAAGTGGTATCATTGAAAAGTGGAAGCGTTTAGGAACAACAGCAACTCAGCCATGAAGTGGCAGACCACGTAAAGTCACACAGCAGGGTCAACGAGTGCTGAGGCGCATAGTACGTAAAAGTCACCAACGCTCTGTTGACTCAGTAACTGCAGAGTTCCAAACCTCCTCTGGTATTGACATCAGCACAGAAACGGTGCACCGGGAGCTTCATGGAATGGGTTTCCATGGCCGAGCAGCTGCATGCAAGCCTTACATCACCAAGCACAATGCCAAGCATCGGATGGAGTGGTGTAAAGCACGCTGCCACTAGACTCTGGAGCAGTGGAAACGTGTTCTGTGGAGTGACGAATCACACTTCTCTGTCTGGCAGTCTGATGGACGAGTCTGGGTTTGGCGGATGCCAGGAGAACGTTACCTGCCTGACTGCATTGTGCCAGCTGTAAAGTTTGGTGGAGGAGGGATAATGGTGTGGGGTTGTTGTTCAGGGGTTGGGCTCGGCCCCTTAGTTCCATTAAAGGGAAATCTTGATGCTTCAGCATACCAAGACATTTAGGACAATTCTATGCATCCAACTTTGTGGGAACAGTTTGGGGAGGGCCCTTTTCTGTTCCAGCATGACTGTGCCCCAGTGCACAAAGCAAGGTCCATTAAGACATGGTTGGGTGAGTTTGGTGTGGAAGAACTTGACTGGCCCGCACAGAGCCCTGACCTCAACCCCATCGAACACCTTTGGGATGAACTAGAACGGAGATTGCGAGCCAGGTCCTCTCATACAACATCAGTGCCTGACCTAACAAATGCTCTTCTGGATGAATGGGCAAAAATTCCCCCAGACACACTCCAAAATCTTGTGGAAAGCCTTCCCAGATGAGTGGAAGTTGTTATAACTGCAATGGGGGGACCAACTCCATATTAATGCCTATGGATTTAGAATGGGATGTCATAAAAGCTCCTGTAGGTGTAATGGCCAGATGTCCTAATACTTTTGTCCATAGTGTGTGTGTGTGTGTATATATATATATAGTATATATAATAAAGGACATATAAATGGTATGTCCTTCCCCAAGTAGCTTTATTGACAGCTGATGATCGCTTATGGCATGAAACAGGCTTGTCTCATAAAGAATTTACTTGACTCACTGGATTATTTTGCTCCTTATTTATTGATAATTTTCCCTACCGTAGAGTGTTTTTTTTAAACAAAGTTTTATATATAAAGCGTTTTTTCCCCGGAAACCATCAATGCTGTTGTTGATTTTACATATATAATATGCAATTTTGAATGGCCAGACTTGCAAAAAGCCAGTCCAAGGCAATTTGAAGCTCGAGAACGAAGTAATCCAGATAGACAAGACATCAGTGGTAACAGGCTCAGCAGTTGTATCTCCATTAATTTCCATCCTTTCCCCTGTACATCTTCCCTACCTGTAGCAGTGGCCATGGAACTTCCTCCAGCCGTGCTCGCAATCTTCAATGTCTACAACAATGGATGGAAGGGAGAAATGAAGAGGAATAATGGAAATTAGAAGAAATGCTGAGAACAATTTATTGAAAAAACAGAATGTGGTAGAGGACCAAGCTGAAGTGCATATAGTGGGATAAAGATGGGAGGCTGAGGGGGACGGACAGTATACCTACTTATTACACTTTTCATACCGAATTCTATCTCACCAGATGCATGACGATAAAAATGTAAGTCTTTGGCACCCTGAGAAACTAAAAACACAAGAACTCTAATTATGCGGGATTCTTTTCAGTGTGAAGCACATGTGGCCCTCTCCCTGCACTATTAGTATTCATTAGTAACTCCAAGAGCCGTGGATTCATTGAAATCTCCAAAGGTTGGATATTCATTAATCCTCATTACTATTTGTGCCCATTCACATGGGGAGGGGGGGGGATCAAGAGCCGGAGGTGGCTGGAGTTAGTGAGGTGAGAAATATGTGTGTGCCTGCCTGTGTGTGCGCGTTTATGTGGGTGCAGGGATGTGCATGTGTGCAGTCGTGCACAAAAAGAGGAAAAGAAAAATTAAACTTTATGCATGCATGAACTTGTGTGTGTGCGTGTGTGTGTTCCTGTGTGTATTTCATTGTGTGACTGTGTACTCATTCATGTGGTAATGCTGTGTTGCTTTGTTTTATATGTATGCAGGCGTTTCAGTCTACATGTCACCCCTGAGCCCTGTGGCAGACACAGATACATACACTGATGGCAAACGAGAGTTGCCACCTTGTGATATTTGGCTGCACGAGTCTGTTGCTGACAGATAACACAGATAACAGACATTGCACAATGATCGGGAGAATTTTTGTGCGTCGGGCCTATCCTTGCCGGTATCTGATGACAAAGAATCTCAATATTTTCACGACAGAAGCTGCGTTCACGTAGCTGAACATTTCATGATAACCAAACTAGAAGTAACCTGCTCTCATTTCCCTAAGCGCCACATGCATAGTAGTTCACCCGTTGTAACCCTCTGACCTTTCTCGCACACGTCTCCTCCATAGCTGGGCAGACAAAGGCAGACGAAGGAGTCGATCTTGTCGATGCAAGTGCCTCCATTTTCACACGGATCCGACTGGCAGTCATCTACGTCTGTGAAGAGACAGGGGAAACCATCACGTTGCCAAACTCATCACATATACGATGAAGAGCACGTGAGAGCAGTGAGAGCATTTCAAAAGGAAATACATGTCAGCGACTGCAAATCTCAGCCAAGAATAAACATAAAGGCCGTTGTTTGTCAGCCCTCGTTGTACATTTAAACAGTGAAACGTTTTGTCTGTTGGCTGTGCTAGACACCAACACTCTTCCTCTCAACAATAAAAGGACAATAATATAACTGGATGTAATGAGTGGCGAGGCACTAATCACTTTTGTTTCCTCTGTTTGTCCTCCTTCTCTCCCCGGGTGGCTACCACAAAAGCCTTTCAGGTCTTATTGTGTCTTTCGCTACGAAGGCGCTGCAGCTGGAGGTTGACAAGATTTATGTTGGATGCATTTCCCTTTTTCACTTGCTCGACTCTGTAACGTTTTTATTTTTCTCATTGCAGGTAAAAGATGTGTGGCGAATGCTTCACCTTGCTCCCTTCATACAAAGGATATTATAGAAGAGAAATCTGGTTTACAATGAGATGTTTCTGTGTGTATGTCCAACAATGTGTGCGACCTTGCATCAATCTGCATGTTGTTGTTGTAAGTGGATTGAGTGTAATCATAATCCTTTTGGACTGCTGGGTTTTATTCAGTACCAGTTTACGAAAGGATATCAAGGATATCTCTGAGATCCTTTTGTAAACTAAGAAATTCACAGAAAACTGCTTCGGTTACTTCCAAAATTACCTGTTGGTGCTGACTGCATTGTTTCAAATGATCTGATCAGTACTGAGTGATCAGTACTGATGAAAGTAAGTGACTTAAAGCTAAAAATTATCAGATAAAGCAAGACATCGTAGGCTTTGGCCTGCTGTTCAAGCCAGTATGGCATTTTTAGACCGCAACGTAAATTTTGCCATGTCTGGTCAACGCAGCAGGTTCCTCAAGAGCCATAATCTTTGCCTTATTTAGGTCAAGACAGGAAATGCACTTGACACATGATACCGGATTCAGTATTCATGGGTGAGCACCGAGAGGGTCTTCATACATTTAGGTAGTAAATAATGCACCCAAAAATGCACACTCGTCCATTTAGCCAATAGAGACAGAGGTTGGGTAGGCTGACCTATATTTTCCCTCAACTGGACTGACCTTTGAAAATAACTGCTAAAAAGACTGTTCCGGTATGTCGTCACCCTGGCTCTCCTCAGGGTTCGATTTCAATTAAGAGTGAGATAATATTAAGTTTTATCACAATAAAACATGTGATTTCTTATCATATATCAGTATTCAATATCCTGCGGCATTCACGATAATGATAATAATATTGAGATAATTTTATAGAATTATCATTGTTATCATAAAATGTTAATAACACTCGGGATATTCTTGGATATCTAGCGCACATCTGAAATGTTCCCTAAGGTGATTATCTCAACATGGTATGACCTCAAATTACCCTCCTGCCCTCAACTCCCAGACTCCTGTTCGACTTTCACCACAAAACTGTTTCTTTCTCCCAACCAAAAAAGCACTTAAGCGCTATATTCAATGAACATCGATGATAACCTTCTCCTCCATCATGCAAGAGGAGAAGCTGCTCTTAAGGGGGTTGATCAATACAATAGCAGCATGCCCAATGTCCACTGCTCTTTCTGTTGCTTCGGTCTGTCAATCTTTCAGTCTGATTGTCTTTCAGACCATATTCCTATCTGTCTCTATCTATCTCTTTCGATGCTGTTGTAATGCCAAGAGGGGACGACCTAGAAAATTTGTCAGTTTTGTAACCTAGATTGTACACATTCTGATGGGAAACCCCCCCCCCAAAAAAAAACAAACTCTGACCTTTCAATACCAAGGCGGACATCAAAATTGAGATGGAAAGATAGAAAGAAAAGGATTGAGAGAGAGAGAGAGAGAGAGAGAGAGAGAGAGAGAGAGAGAGAGAGAAAGAGAGAGAGAGAGAGAGAGAGAGAGAGAGAGAGAGAGAGAGAGAGAGAGAGAGAGAGAGAGAGAGAGAGAGAGAGAGAGAGAGTGAGTGAGTGAGTGAGCGAGAGCACAAGAGAGAGAAATAAAGACAAAGACGGAAGTGGGAGAGAAATTGTTCCATGCAGACTATTCCCAACGGGAAAGACTGTTAATGCTCGACATCATGGGTTAATTTGGTTTGGCAAGGCTGTCTGTCTGTCCTGAACTCGTCCCTCCCGTATCAACATCATATCTATGAGGGGAAACTACGGGCACAGTCAGACAGAATCAGGCAACGTGTGAAAAAGGCAAGTCCTCCCATTCATTCAGAACGACATCAGTGCGTTTAGGCTGCGGCAGTGTGTGCCGTAGGGGGCTCCGCAAGAAAATGCAGCGGCATCCGGCAAAAAAGTTGAACCGGATTAAACTTTTGCCGGAATGCAACCCTACATCACGCTGCAGTGTCCAATCACGTAGGCCGGTGATCAAACCGACAATGGGCCGGCGATCACACCACAAATGGGCCATGTAATGACACGCCCACACCTCCACACAACGCTGCGACAAGGCGCCGCACTGCCTGATTCTGACCGCTATCAGTGCCTTCACTCAAACAGCCTTGAGCAGAAATGAATGCCTGCTAAGCTGATCAACGCCTCCGCCATCCGCTGTTGCATTAGCCAGCTAATTCATTTTGTAAAACAACCTAGGCCAGTGAAATCTATGGGGCTCTGACGAGGACAAGAGTTTGACCTTGAGGGACAACAATGTTGCTTGCTGTAACCGCCTAACCTAAATATCTAACCTTTGACCCTATCCTCCCTATAACCTCTGTGGGTTCAGCTTCATGGTGATGGAGAGCTTGGCCTTTGACCTGCCAACAGCCCAAACAAAAGCCTTGAGTTGACATGTGCACGCTGACATAATGGCCACTTTGTTAATGTGGGCCTGTACGGGTGTGTGTATGTGTGGTGTGCAATGTGAGCATGAGTGTGTGTGTGCATATTTATGTGCGTTTGTGTGTGTGTATGTTTATGTGCGTTTGTGTGTTTGTGTGTGTGTGTATGTGAGTGCATGCTGATTTATGTCTGTGCACAGGGAAGGACATTCCTGAGTGTGTAAGTGTGTGTGTGTGTGTGTGTGTGTGTGTGTGTGTGTGTGTGTGTGTGTGTGTGTGTGTGTTAAACCACACTCACCGATCTCACAGTTCTCCCCAGTGTATCCTTGTGGGCAGTAGCAGCTGTAGCCATTTCCCTGAGGAAGACACTTCCCTCCATGCAGACACGGGTTAGTCACGCAGGGTTCACCCTCCACTAATGAAGAGCGAGAGAAAGGGGTTAGAAATCGTGGATTCCAGTGTGGTGGTGTAGGGTTAATCTGGGGTACCATGCACAGTGTTGGGTTTTCTTCCTCTGACTGATTTCTTCTCGGGTGAAACGGCGAAACAAAATATAGGCGTCACAACATCTACAATCGAGAGGAAAAGCAGAGTATTAGAAACTCTTATTTCAGAGGTGGCTCTATAAAGTTTTAATAGCTTCGGTGCAAATTACCGTTGTGCTCCTGGCCTCCGAGAGAAGTGCTTGTGGTTTCGGGTGATGATGTATTAAGACTGAAAAAATCAGCCCAACATTATTTCAATTCTCGTCGAGGCCACAGCCAAAACAAAAACCCTTCCAAAACACGGATACCCATTCTGCACAACATCTCATTTCAAAAGGATCAGAAAACAGAGCGGCCCGACGTCACCATCCACGGTTGTCATGGTTACCATATGGAAAGCAAGCCCTGGCTCCCTCCGCAGATTGCAAGTGGGCAGTGAGAGAACTTCAGACGTTAGCTGTCCTTAACAGAAATGAGCAGACCCCCCGCCTAGCGCCTGGACTGTGGCATTCGCCTGCTAAATATGTGCGTGTGTGTGGTCTCCTTCCACAATTACAATTTCCATATCAATGGATGGAATAGCATGTGCTTCTCCCTTGAGCTGCTCATTACGGCAACTTAAGGTCTTTGAAAACCACCACTCGCTCAGGCTGGCCACAGAGCCGGGATGGTGGAGTCTTTGTTCTGCCAGCTCTCACTGACACCAAGGACCAGGACTGGGTTTCAGTAGGAGAGTGTTGTTTGTGTGTGTGTATGTGTGTGTGTGTGCGTGCGCATTTACAATATATTTACACAGTACATTGACACAGAATCAACACTAGCTATGATAAGCCCTGATGATGATGATGATCCCCCCCAAACAGCAGCAAACAGCTCAAATTCACATCCTCAGAAATGTCATCAACATCATCAGCTATATTGGGCAGCAAAAAAACATAAACAAACAAAAAAAATCCAGAAAAAGAAGGGTAAGCAATATCGCAGGTTTTTTTATTGCGAGGTTAACAATGCGAAGTTTCCTGTAGCGAGGACAGCAAGGCAATGGTCGGTTTCATCCCAAACCTCATCTCTGGAATGTCAAGTCATATTGTGGACTTATTTCCTGCTTTTAGATTGTGTTTGGCTCAAGTCGGAGTGAATTTCATTGGATGTGCATCAGTTTAGGCCGATGCACACTGGCATCGTATCAGTCAAGGTCATGTCACGCCTTGACAGATATCCGCTGTTCTGAACAAGAGATAAAAGTCGACTGTGTGTGTCCACATGTGGGGCCGTGCGTGCAGGCGTGTTTTACACATTGGTGCCTGTGTTTCAGGTTAGTGTGTGTTGGAAAGAGAAACCTGATCAGCCCTGTCGGTCATTAGAGTGAGTGCTGCAGAAAAATCAATAGGCTGCAGATGAGCTGACAGAGTGGACCGTTCCCCGCTCTGCACAGCATGTGACAGCACCACAGCGGATGATGACAATAAGCTGGCAACCCCCACCCCCTTACGGACAGAGGACGGTAAGAGAAAATTGCTCAGCACACAGCGATGCTGGGACTCAACAAAATATTTGGTTACAACCCATATACTGCATGACCTCCTCACTTGGCAGCCATTGCACGTCTCTCCATCCTGAAAAAGGTCCTACCTCTGATACTCTTCCTGAAGTTTCTCAAATTTCTTCTCCTGAGAAGTGTTTTTTTAAGATTATCTTTGTCTGAAATTGCAGTTCTAAGGATAGAGCATTTACTGTAACTACCTGTTTTTCCCTGTGTGAATGTAAAGCCCGCTGAGACTGTGATTAAGGCCTTCATGATAAACATGGTTTGACAATGCTACACGTCGCCAGCAGAGACACACTGGAAGCTAGTTTACTTTGGAAATATGAATTCCAAGGGAGTGTAGCGTGATCCAGCATTGCAAGCCTTGCTGCTGATATTTAGATTTCTGAGGCGAGAGCACATGAACAGCAAAAAAAGGAGAATTATATGTACAAGAAACTAAATGTATACTATACCTATAGCCACCTAATAGATGTATATGAGTGTGTGTGTGTGTGTGTGGGGTTGTGCGCACGTTTACCTCATTTGGGTGTGAAAGTGTGCATGTGAGGATGATGTAAACAGTGAGTAATGTGGTGGAGGGTGCCTGAGAGCGGTGAAGCAGGCATATGGCTCCTCTTCTCTGGCTTCTCATTGATTGAGCAGCCTGATGAAGTGCTCTATGATCCAGTAAGGAGAGCAAACACCAAGCGGCATTGTGAAACACTTTCACAATGAGTGGGGTGGGGGCAGAGAAAATGAGTTTGTGTGAGAGAGGAAGACAGAGAGAGAGAGAGAGAGAGAGAGAGAGAGAGAGAGAGAGAGAGAGAGAGAGAGAGAGAGAGAGAGAGAGAGAGAGAGAGAGATATGAAAGCTTAATCTCAATTATTATTGAGATCTAGGTCTTGTAAGCCCTGTTATCCGCTCCCTCTGTTTGTTTGGCAAGGATATCTGCGCTGTCACTACGTGTCTGTTTGTGTTTGCTGTGCTGGCAAGTAAAGCACAAGATCTTCTGCCTACATGCTCCAGGCTTATTCTGTCAATCAATCAGCCCTCATACGACAGCCTCCCAGTGGCTTGTCCTTGACTCTATCTTCAAGCAGTTCATACGGCTGTTTTGCCTTCTACACATACTCCTCACGCGCCTCCATCTGAGGGGGAACATCTAATCCATCCATTCTACACACAGAAGCTGTTTACAGGGGGAAGCAATAAAATCACCTTAGAAATTTGTGATAACACCATGCCCATTGGGCCTAAGACTGCAAGGCGATAAGATGTTTTCTGCATGCGCTCTTATTATCAGGTGAAAAATACTCAGTAATCTAGATAGCCAGCCATGATCTTCTGAAAAGGCAATCAAGTGATTGTGCACAGGGGCATGAATTTCTCCTTGTGGAAATACAGGGAGGCAGTATCTCAACAAAAAAGCATACACCAGATTCCAGCACAAACTGCCTTTTTTTTTTTTGTTGGTACAATTGCCGGTGGCAAGGCCAGGAGAGGAGAGATTTTATGCTACAGTCATAATACAATCGCCGCTTGTTTGCTGTGGGCAGTTTTTTCTTGTTGCTTTCATTATATATTGTGAGGCTGCAGTGGCATATAATAATACAGGCTTGACACCGAAACGTCATTTTTTGCATATAGCGCCATGTATTAAACTACCTAAATCACTTGAGATACATTAGCACTTGCCCTCCTTTAGTGTGTAAAGGCCCTCTTTGACAATACAAAGAGACCAGACATAGTATTTGTGATATGCGAGAAGACTACAAGACTGCAAAAAGGCTGGTCACCAAAACGACTTGAGTCTCTCACAGCAAAACTTTTGAACTGCTGATATTTACAGGTTAAAAAAACCATGTAAAGTTTAAAAACATGTCAGGCTGGTCTTGGTACTCTGTGATGTTAGCATAGCAGGATAAACACAGCCGCAGCTAATAACATTAATAATGGGTCTGTTTGATTAAGGTTTACAGCACACCTATCAGCCTTGACAGACAGACAGAAAGAGCCAGCATTAACAATTGTCAACAATACATGCTGATTCTTGGACACACTTACATCCATCCATCCATCATCTGAACCGCTTATCCTGCTCTCAGGGTTGCGGGGATGCTGGAGCCTATTCCAGCAGTCATTGGACGGCAGGCGGGGAGACACCCTGGACAGGCCGCCAGGCCATCACAGGGCGTGCACACATACGCACACGCACATGCACACACACACACCCATTCATACCTAGGGACAATTTAGTACGGCCAATTCACCTGACCTACATGTCTTTGGACTGTGGGAGGAAACTGGAGCCCCCAGAGGAAACCCACGCAGACACAGGGAGAACATGAAAACTCCACACAGAGGACGACCAAGAATGATCCACCAAGGTTGGACTACCCCCAGGGCTTGAACCCAGGACCTTCGTACTGTGAGGTGACCGTGCTAACCACTGCGCCACCGTGCCGCCCCACCTACATCCAATAGAACATTATTAATGTTATTAGCTGCAGCTGTGTTTATCCTTCTACGCTAACATCACAGAGTACCAAGACCAGCCTGCCATATTTTTAAACTTTAGATGTTTTTTTAAGCTGTAGATATCCGCAAACTCTTCCATCCATCCATCCATTATCCAAGCCACTTCTCCTATTTAGGGTCACGGGATGCTGGAGCCTATCCCAGCAGTCATTGGGCGGCAGGTGGGGAGACACCCTGGACAGGCCGCCAGTCTATCACAGGGCAGACACAATCACACCTAGAGACAATTTAGCACGGCCGATTCACCTGACCTACATGTCTTTGGACTGTGGGAGGAAACCAAAACACCCGGAGGAAACCCACGCAGACACGGGGAGAACATGCAAACTCCACACAGAGGATGACCTGGGATGACCCCCAAGGTTGGACAACCCCGGGGTTCAAACCTAGGACCTTTTTGCTGTGAGGCGACCGTGACCACTGCAGCACTGTGCCACCTAATATAATTTATTAAAATATGCATAGTGAAGCTGTAAGTCAACGCTTACTTGAAATGAACAATAGAAAGACTTATAGACACACAAATAAAGGGAAATCAAACCATTAACAATATACTGACAGGCTGAAAGAGCAAAACACATATGGGACGCACAGAGGTGAAAGAATTTCAAGGCAAAATGAAGAAACGGCTCACCTGCTGGTCCCAGAGTGATGGTGCTGAGATTGAGTCCTCCTCTGCCGCCTTCTTCCTCCATGCTGCCAGATAAGGGAGACCCTGAGCCCAGGGAGTGAGACCAGGCAGGCTCTTCCTCCTCTGGTGATCCGCTGGGTGATGAAGGATAATTCAAAGGCCCCGTTGCCTTTTCCTTAGCACCCCGCATGACTGCTTGCTCCACCGGCTCCCAGCGGGGAGATGAAAGGGGGTTCCAGGGGCCGCCTTGGTCATGTGATTGAGGAGGATGAGCAGGAGCTCCCAGTTCTACTGCTTCTTCCTGAGATGAAGACAGGGATGGAGATGAGGATGGAAATCCCAATAAGGATGATGAGGAAGAATCGGTCTGGAGCAGAAATTGGGATGGAGACAAAGAGGGAGAGGAAGGAGGCATGGAGGAGTAGGATGATGATGATGATGATGAATGAGACTGGGTGGGAAATGAATATGGTGAGGAGGATGAGGACGATATTAGTGAAGGTGATGATGATGCGTGTGTGAATGGTGAAGGCGATGGCGGTGAGGATGGTGAAGGTGATGGTGACAGTGATGGTGTTGAGGATGAGGAGGGTGATGATGAAGGAGATGGTGCAGCAGATGAGTCTGTGCTTTCTGATACTGCGGCAGTGGACATAGCTATGGACTGGGAAACACTAGCGGCAGTAGTGGCTGGACTGGTCGTGGTTGTGGACTGCCCTCTCCTGTGACTCCTCTCTCTAGATCTTTCTCTGGATCTTTCTCTGGGTTTGCTGGTTCCAACCAGGCGACGGGTGAATTGTATTTCCCCTTTTGCCTCCACACCGGCAAGCTCTCCTCCACTCCCCTCCTCATCTCCTTTGCCCTTCTCTCCTCTCATCCTCTCCTCTCCCCTCTTTTTCCCCCTTCCTCTTCCTCCTCGACCGCTGGCTTTGGACGTCGCCATCTCCTCCTTCTTGTCACCTGGTTTGGTGGTGGTCTCCGCTTGAGAGGGCCCAACACGGACCCAGGTTCCCCTTCTGGTAGATGGGGTGGTTTCTGTCGCAGGGCTAAACGTTGTAGGCTGTTGCGTCTTTGAATCTAACCCACTATCATTCTTCTCCATAGTCAGAGGGAGGTTGGCAGAAAGTTGGGAGACAGCTAATGGATGGCTTGGTGATTCTTTACTGACTGTTGTGGAAATATCCTTGGCCAGACCACTGAGCCACATTTTACCCCAGGATAGCAAAGCTGCAAAGTGCAGAACAAAGCAAACGTAGTTTAGAAAAGAAAGATGAGAGCAGAATTAATGACAAACGAGGGAGAGTGGCTGTATGTGGAGCGGAGAGCGGGAAACAAAGCAGAGATATTAGGAATTCTTCCTGCGTTTTCACCAGGCAAAGCAAACACATCAAAGCTCTTCGTCTAAGCTCTTTGTCAGCTGTTTTGTTCCGTCTTACTACAGCTCTCTTCTCACCCACATGACACTAGAAAACATAGTTCTGTACTGACACTATAAAGAAAACTATTTACTGAAGAAAAAAAAAAGGTTTTAATAATGCAGACAACACGCTGAAGAACAGCCATCCCCCTCCTCCTCTCTACGGTTAAACATTTATGCCTCAGGAATGAATATGACCAAAGAATATATTTATATTAATGAAGCTGAAAATGCCAAGCTTTATTGAATTATGACCTGAGCGTGCTATTCTGTCAGCAGAAACACATAGATTTGCTTGCAAACACATCTATGCAAAGGACAAACACACACATACACACACACAGGCACGCACAGACTAACACACCCTAAATTAGATTATTTTTAATCAAGAGCTGTGGTTATGAGGCTGGTAACATCCTACTACTGCCTCAGCCATCTTTGCCAGTGACTGCTATAAAACCCATTCTCTCTGTTACAATAATAGCTATATAGTACAATCCATTTGTACTACTTTTTAATATTCAATTTAATCAGCCTTAAACCCCCACCCCATCCCATTATTCAGCGCTGCAACAGATAACTTTAATTAATTTAATGAAATAACATTAATTCCGTATTGACTCATGAAGTTTAGGCAGGTAGAATAGTAGAGTCACATCCACTCAACCTGGAGTCGTTGTGTTGGAGGGAAGTGATGGGGCATTTGTTTGGCTCCCCATGGCTGGTCTCGCTCTTTCCACCTCTGGACCACTTGTAGTTGGGGTGACTTCCTCATCACCAGCACCTGCTAGGTAGTTCCATGGCTTCCATATGGACTTTATGATCTTTGAGATCACCTGAAATAATGGACGGATGGATGGATACACGGAGGGTTGGATGGATAAACGGATGGATGGACAGATGGATGAAATGTTAGATGGATGAGTATATGAATAAAAGAAGGGTGGATCATTGAAAATGAACTGATTTAATAATACAGCTCAAGCACTCAAAACTAAAATCTGCTCTGAGGAATTTTTCACTGATTATCTATCAGTCTCAATGTAATGCTGATGCCTCTGTGTGACCGACATAACCAAACGAGACCATCAGTGGGAAGATTAGATATTGCTGGAATCAAATGCTTGTCTCTGGGTTGGATTCTCTACAGAATTTGATGAAACGCACACAGACAGGATACATAGCCACAATTACAGTTTCATCACCTCATTGCTGCATATCTTGTAAACACCTGCTTTTCCAAAATATCACTGCATCTCTTACTCCTCTCTTCAGAACAAATGCATGAGCAACCATAGGCTGAAAGTAGATCTGTGCGACAAGAGGCAACGCTTACATGAAATTAAAGTTGTTCTTCCACGAAACACTGCTGCTTTTCTCAACAGCGGTGCACAAAGTTAACAAAAATCCCAAATGTCTTCATAGTAGCTCTAATGCTAAAAGAGCTAAACCAGACCAACCTTCTTCTCTGTAGGAGTGGGATGTGGGTTGGCAGTGACAGAGACCGGGGCTCTGAGAAACTCTCCAGAGTCTGGACCCGGCTCTAAAGGCTCCGTCCAGTCCACGGAGCTCTCCCCTGGGTTTAGCTGGATGGTCACATACGATTCGAAGAAGTCAGAGGACCAGGGGTCTGAGGCTGAGGATATATATCATGGGATGAAGATTACCGATCTATCACTGATCACTGCTGTTTAAAGGGAGAGTTTGGATCTACTGACATAGTGTAGCAGTGCTAATGATGCATGGACATCACCTCAGTTGACAAATCAGAGATGAGATCTGTCTTGTGGTCCCAGTGATTGGGTAAAAGATAAACAGCAACAAACAGGGACAGCTAATGAAAACATTTTAAGCCGTAATAAAGCATGCAAAAAATATTAAGTATTCACAAAACACTACAAAATCTTAGGTGTATTTCCAATGCTCAATTCTCCTCTCAGACCACTCTGTACACTCTGGAACTACCTTCTGCAGTTGAATTACATCAACGTATTACTACATACTGCATCCTGTTTGTGACACATATCACACCTTGTTAGCTGTTTTGAAGAGAATGTACTACAAGCCACAACTAATTCAACAACAAAAAATAGTTCGGAGATAGTGGCCGGAGACAAGAATTGAACAACAGAAATATGAAAATTGTGCTGTGGAAGGTTAACTTTTTTGTCTGTTTGTTTTTGTTTTTTTACATTACATAATAATAATAATAATTGCATTTATATAGCGCTTTTCTAGACACCCAAAGCACTTCACATCGAAGGGGGTAACTCACTTCAACCACCACCAATGTGTAGCAACCACCTGGGTGATGCACGGCAGCCATTTTGCGCCAGAACGCTCACCACACATCAGCTTGAGGTGGAGAGGGAGGGATCATTGAGCCAATTACATGGGGGGATGATTAGGTGGCCAGATGGAGAGAGCCAGGTTGGGAATTTTGCCAGGACACCGTGGGACCCCCTACTCCTTGTGATGAGTGCCATGGGATCTTTAATGACCACAGCGAGTCA
Organism: Lampris incognitus; assembly: GCF_029633865.1. NCBI lineage: Eukaryota > Metazoa > Chordata > Actinopteri > Lampriformes > Lampridae > Lampris > Lampris incognitus. The sequence goes on along the minus strand of NC_079224.1, from coordinate 39,086,350 downwards.
GGACCTCGGTTTAACGTCTCATCCAAAGGACGGATTAGACTTGAATTGTTTTGATTTACTGTCCCCGTTTGCTGCTGTTCAGTTTCGTGCCTGATTGCTGGGACTAGCCGCCAGATCTCTGACTAGGGGAGTCAACGATCAAGGTAACGTCCATGCATCAATGACACTACCAGTGAGTAGCATATGTCAATAAACACAAACTATCCCTTTAAAGGCACCACTGTACTTGCATTAAAGATAATGACCAAACCTGTCTTACATGCATCGGCACTGGACTCCTCCTCTAGGTCAACCAATCCTGTCCAGTTGGAGGGTAAACGGTCAGCGCCATCTGATGATGCTACCAGGAAATGCAAAGACAGTAAGAATTTGTGTGAGCAATGTTGTGTATGTATATATGTATCCATCCATTTTACACGTGCATTTAATGTGTCTGTGTCAATCAATGAATTGATTAATTGATTGGATGGTTTTGTTGGTTGGTTGGTTGACTCGACTGACTTGACAGACTTGACTGATTGGTCGGTCAATTGGTCAGTCAGTCTGTCAGTTGGTTTTTCAGGTACCTGACGTTGCTTCAGATCTGAAAAAATGTTGATAAATATAAAACCTCTTGTGGTGGCATTTGGCTCTGTGGTGTTTCCAAGACCGTTTGGATCTGGGGAGTCTGGGTCACTTGAGCCCACCAGGTAGCTCCAGGGTTTCCATAAGGAAGTGTAGATCTTAGAGATAGAGCTTGTCTTTTTCACATGACCTTGAAGACAGGTTACATGGATTAAACGTTGTAATGGCATTGGTGGAAAAGATTTCCCTGGCGTATCATAAATGCTTCTTATATTTTACCGCTTGTAAACACATGCAACAGTCAAATTTTAAAAATTAAACATATAGGAGGTAGGATACACAAGACTGAATTAAAAGCTAAGCATTTAATCACTGCAGTGTTGAGTCCAGAATACAGGCAGTCCCCGGATTACGAACAAATTCCGTTTTTTGGGTCTGTTTGTAAAGGGAATTTATATGTAAGTCAGAACAGTTACATACAGTTCACATCTAGCATCAATTAGGCAAATGTTTGTCTTAGTATATATTTTACCCAAAAATCATGAATATAATAATGCAGTAACAATAATAAATGTAAATACAGTACAGTATTTATAATTGAGAGAGAGGATGTGTGCATAGCAGGTGGCTGGTGTGACAGAGGAAGATGCAGAAGACGGGAAGAAATGGAAACGGATGATCCGCGGTGGCGACCCCTAACAGGAGCAGCCGAAAGTAGTAGTAGTAGTAGTAGTAGAGAATGTGTGTATGGATATAAAAAACATTAAAGAAACATTTCTTACATTTCAAACTCCCCACCTGCCACTGTCCCCGGAGCGGGTCGCGACCGGCGTACGCCGGCCATTTGATGCCAGAAACGAAGAGCCCGCTCAGGGCTAATTTCCCCCGCCTCACCAGGTAAGTGAAAAAGCGATAAGAGCGTTACACCTCTCTCTGAATGCTTTATTATTTCCACTTTCGTTTCAGTCATGATCGTTTTCCTTTTCTTCGACGTGTCACCATCACTTGCATCAAAGTTACACTCGGAAGCCATGATTACGAGGGTAAATACACGAAAATTTTAAGTCAAAACACAACGCACACAACAATGTTTACGCATTCTGACTTACAATGGCTATGACGGTGTGGCGTTGTTATCCCTCGGGCCGATGAACCGCCTAAAACGTGCAGTGTTCTGAGCACCGTGCAAAGTAGTCCGTCCGTTCGTTAGTAAGAACCATTGTGTGTAACTCGATTTTTTAAAATAATAGGCTTTATGGAGGTCGGTTCGTAAGTACGGGCGTTCGTAAGTACAGGCGTTCGTAACCAGGGACTACCTGTATTAACTTCAAGAGTTCCTGCCCATCCACTTTTCTTTAACACCCTCTTTTTCCCTCAAGGAATCTGCCAAACCAATGTTTTTTTTTCAGCTCTATTACAATGAAATAGTTTGCCTGACAAAGTCAGAACAGTGTTGTCATAGCTACTGCATCAGCATTTATTGTCATGGCTTCTGCATTTCTAGTGGTCAGTTATGTCTCTTCCCTTCAAAATGGAGTGGTAGTTGTATCAGGTTACGGTCATCTCTTTCGTCTACACCTTCTAACTGTAGTTATGACACCATCATTGTGTCATTATATCACTATTAAGATCGAGCCGGCAGAATTATGCATGTTTGAGACTCTAAATGTGTCGAACAATAACATCTGTTGACATCCGGCTCTGTAATCCTGCACCCTCCTTTGTACGAACAAAAAGGACATTCAAACACAACCAACGATTTTATGTTATGTGACTACTTCTACTATGTTATTATTGCATCTATGATTTTATTGTTGAATACATGCTTTGGCAATATTCAAAAAATTTCATTTCATGTGAGCGAAGCAGCTTTGAAGGAAAGAAAGCATATTAGCTGCTCCCACTGTACCATACCTCTGTAGCAGTAAGCATCGTAGAGCGCTGTGCTGTTGTCAGTGGTGCTGTTGGATGTGACGGTGTGGACTCCTGGTCGGTCCCCTCCACAGTCCTGCCGTGGCCATGTAACAGGGTAGCGAACGCTGCCATCGGAGAGCCAGCCCGGGGTACAACTCTCCAGGCCAGCCCTCCAGGCAAGGTAAAGCTGCCCCACCGTTGCCAGTTGTCCACCCAGAGACACACAGCGATCTGAGGCTGAAGACAACGATAGCCTCCCTGGAACTGAGGAGTGGAACACCTCACCTGCAGGAAGGAGATTTAAGTTTAGATAGACAGGACAGGACAGGACAGGACAGGACAGGACAGGACAGGACAGGACAGGACAGGACAGGACAGGGCAGGGCAGGGCAGGGCAGGACAGGACAGGACAGGACAGGACAGGACAGGACAGACAGAGATACACCAATCAGCCAAAACATTAAAACCACTGACAGGTAATTGAATAACATTGATTATCTTGTTACAATGGCCCCTGTCAAGGGGTGGGATATATTAGGCAGCAAGTGAACAGTCAGTCCTTGAAGTTGATGTGTTGGAAGAAGGAGAAATGGGCAAGCATAAGATCTGAGCGACTTTGACAGGGGCCAAATTGTGATGGCTAGAAGACTGAGTCAGAACATCTCCAAGGGGTGCTGCCAGTTTGCAGTGGTCAGTACCTTCCTAAAATGGTCCAAGGAAAGTACTCGGTTCACAACCGGTGAACCGGCAACAGGGTCATGTGCGCCATGGGTTCATTGATGCATGTGGGAAGTGAAGACTAGCCTGCCAGGTCCAATCCCACAGATGAGCTAGTGTAGCTCAAATTGCTGAAATAGTTAACGCTGGCTATGATAAACAGATATCAGAACACAGAGGCCATGTCAGCTTGCTGTGTATGGGGCTGCGTAGCCGCAGACCGGTCAGAATGCCTATGCTGACTCCTGTCCACCACTGAAAGCGCCAACAATGGGCACATGTGCGGCAGAACTGGACCATGGAGCAATGGAAGAAGGTGGCCTGGTCAGATGAATCACGTTTACTTTTACATAGCGTGGACGGTCAGGTGCATGTGCGTCATTTCTCTCGGGAAGAGCTGACACCAGGACGCACTATGGGAAGAAGGCAAGCCGGCGGAGGCAGTGTGATGCTCTGGGCAATGTTCTACTGGGAAACCTTGGGTCCTGGCATTCATGTGGATGTTACTTTGACACGTACCACCTACCTAAACATTGTTACAGACCAAGTACATCCCTTCATGGCAACGGTATTCCCTGATGGCAGTGGCCTCTTTCAGCAGTACAATATGCCCTGCCACACTGCAAAAATTGTTCAGGAATGGTTTGAGGAACACGAGAAAGAGTTCAAGGTGTTGCCTTGGCCTCCAAATTCCCCAGATCTCAACCTGATCGAGCATCTGTGGGATGTGCTGGCAAAACAAGTCCGATCTATAGAGGTCCCACCTCACAACTTACAGGACTTGAGGGATCTGCTGCTAACATCTTGGTGCCAGATACCAGAGGACACTTTCAGAGGTCTTGTGGAGTCCATGCCTCAATTTGTCAGAGCTGTTTTGGCAGCACAAGGGGCACCTACACAATATTAGGCAGGTGGTTTTAATGTTTAGATACATAGGTAGGTAGGTAGGTAGGTAGGTAGGTAGAGACAGAGACAGATATTAGTGTCCTTCTTGAGGAAATTTGTTGCAACAGCCTTTATGTCAAGTTACACTTGTACATGTATACACATGTGTGAGGTATACACTAGAGTACACACTTGAGTACACATACAACTGCATTCTACAAACATACATACATGACATTCAGTGGGACACTGGCTACACAAGTATACAGATATAGACAAAGACTTTCAGGGTATCACATTTAAAAGCTGCTGTGGCAGAGAGGACGAAACTCCCGCAAAACCAGGCTATTTTCCAGACTATGGATCATTACCTATGTATGACCAGATTAGAGTCAAGTGAAGAATGGATTGAGGGGTCATTTTGCTATAATAAGTGCTTTGCATGTAAGGGCTTTAGTGTTGATGTCTGAAATGTTGAGGGTGTGAAGGATGATGATTATGGAGGAGGTGTGTATGATATGGTTGAATTTGTGCTTGTTGGCAGCAGATGACATGGTGAAGAAACGGATAGAGCAGTACAGCTCTATGCATGGGTTACGGTTTTAGAGTAGCAACAGAGGATCGGAGGCAACAGGGTTTTCAGATGACACAGAGTCTGACAGAAAGCTTTAGTTGAACAGAAGTTGTCAAGAAGCACATGGTGTGTGACAAGGTATGTGTGGTCTTTTGTGATGCCTGCCAAACAATAAAGCAATTTTGTCTCTGTGGTAGGAGGCATTTCAGCATGCCATACAATGAACGTAGGCATCTTTTTTAGATGAGTACAGTATGATAAGCATTACATACACTACCGTTCAAAAGTTTGGGATCACCCAAACAATTTTGTGTTTTCCATGAAAAGTCACACTTATTCACCACCATATGTTGTGAAATGAATAGAAAATAGAGTCAAGACATTGACAAGGTTAGAAATAATGATTTGTATTTGAAATAAGATTTTTTTTACATCAAACTTTGCTTTCGTCAAAGAATCCTCCATTTGCAGCAATTACAGCATTGCAGACCTTTGGCATTCTAGCTGTTAATTTGTTGAGGTAATCTGGAGAAATTGCACCCCACGCTTCCAGAAGCAGCTCCCACAAGTTGGATTGGTTGGATGGGCACTTCTTTGAGCAGATTGAGTTTCTGGAGCATCACATTTGTGGGGTCAATTAAACGCTCAAAATGGCCAGAAAAAGAGAACTTTCATCTGAAACTCGACAGTCTATTCTTGTTCTTAGAAATGAAGGCTATTCCATGCGAGAAATTGCTAAGAAATTGAAGATTTCCTACACCGGTGTGTACTACTCCCTTCAGAGGACAGCACAAACAGGCTCTAACAGGTACTATTTAATGAAGATGCCAGTTGGGGACCTGTGAGGCGTCTGTTTCTCAAACTAGAGACTCTAATGTACTTATCTTCTTGCTCAGTTGTGCAACGCGGCCTCCCACTTCTTTTTCTACTCTGGTTAGAGCCTGTTTGTGCTGTCCTCTGAAGGGAGTAGTACACACCGGTGTAGGAAATCTTCAATTTCTTAGCAATTTCTCGCATGGAATAGCCTTCATTTCTAAGAACAAGAATAGACTGTCGAGTTTCAGATGAAAGTTCTCTTTTTCTGGCCATTTTGAGCATTTAATTGACCCCACAAATGTGATGCTCCAGAAACTCAATCTGCTCAAAGAAGTGCCCATCCAACCAATCCAACTTGTGGGAGCTGCTTCTGGAAGCGTGGGGTGCAATTTCTCCAGATTACCTCAACAAATTAACAGCTATAATGCCAAAGGTCTGCAATGCTGTAATTGCTGCAAATGGAGGATTCTTTGACGAAAGCAAAGTTTGATGTAAAAAAAATCTTATTTCAAATACAAATCATTATTTCTAACCTTGTCAATGTCTTGACTCTATTTTCTATTCATTTCACAACATATGGTGGTGAATAAGTGTGACTTTTCATGGAAAACACAAAATTGTTTGGGTGATCCCAAACTTTTGAACGGTAGTGTAGTTTTGCAAGCATATTGAAAATTGCTCACTGGAATGCTTTTGTAAGGTAGTGTGTGTGTGAGAGAGAGAGAGAGAGAGAGAGAGAGAGAGAGAGAGAGAGAGAGAGAGAGAGAGAGAGAGAGAGAGAGAGAGAGAGAGAGAGAGAGAGAGAGAGAGAGAGAGAGAGAGAGAGAGAGAGAGAGAGAGAGAGAGAGAGAGAGAGAGAGAGAGAGAGAGAGAGAGAGAGAGAGAGAGAGAGAGAGAGAGAGAGAGAGAGAGAGAGAGAGAGAGAGAGAGAGAGAGAGAGAGAGAGAGAGAGAGAGAGAGAGAGAGAGAGAGAGAGAGAGAGAGAGAGAGAGAGAGAGAGAGAGAGAGAGAGAGAGAGAGAGAGAGAGAGAGAGAGTGCATACCGTCAAGTTCTTTTGCAAAACAGTAAACATCAAACAGCTCATTTGGGTCTCTCTTCCCATAATTCCTCACTCCAGCTAAGTACTCCTTGTGTCCATAACAACCAAGCTCTGGCGACTGGACAGAATAGCTGTGGAGATAGATGCCATGACTGTTATGTATGACTGTTTATCTTCCTCATTACTAAAAGAACGGCCTAAAACGATTCATGGTGACAGTGTGGGAGATATGGCGCTTGTGCTGTGTTGTGTATGATGTATTGTATGTATTTGTGTAGGACTACTGTCTGTAAAGCAAATTGCCCCTTGGGGACATTAGAGTTTTACTCTACTCTCTACTAAAATGCACACAGGACAAGAAATGCACAAACATTACATTAGTTGTAGGTTATGAAAGTATCTGAATCAATTATTCAAATCAAAGCCATTCTTCAGCAATTTTATGAGACCATGTGAGGATTTGAAAAATGGGACCAAATCATTGAACATCTCCTGCTCCTTTTTAAAGTCTCCTCACCGGACAGTCTGGTCTGCCAGCCAGCCGGCTGCACAGCTAGCCAAGCCATCATGAAAAGCAGCCCACAGCTGCGCTGCAGTGGCTATTTCAGCCGAGTTCTCCTGGCAAACCCGCTGGGAATCAGCAAACGTAAGGGCATAGCGGGCAATGGGGTTCTGGTAGTGAAACACCACACCTGGACAGACAGTTAAAACAATGGAATCGTAAAATTGTGAAACTCGTGTTGTTTCATATGGAAAATCTCATTATCACACAAATCATTGAATCATTGGGAATTTTACAGTATATATACATATACTATATATATATATATATAATACACACATATAAATCACAATAAGACTCCAACTGAGGTTCATCACACTGAAACTGTTTAGCAATGCTCACTATAATATCAAACCAAAACTAGATTTCAAATAATTTTCCCTCAAATTTTTAAGACCTAATTTTTTGAGAAATGTTAGGCAACAGATTATAGCAATTGTTAATTAATTTGCTGTGTCAAACCATGACACACAACACAAATTGTGTGTATATCCAAGTATCATGTCGATGCAGTATTACTGAAAGACAATAAAAGATAATATTGAATTATTACCCAATCCTGTATGCATCTAATGAATTTTATAATTTTCATAAAAAGGCATTCACTTTATTCATAAATCCAGTCCAAAATCAATACATGTGTAATATACAATTAAAAGGGCAAGTTTACTATGACCATTCACAAATCAATTAATCGCTCTGTGAGTTTTAGTTGAAATTTTGTGGATCACTGCACCAAGAAAATGTCATTAGTGCGCTTTCCAAACACAGTATTTGAAGAGTTATGCACAATTAGTCCGGGAAAAAACAAAAATTAACCGAGAAAGCTGAAAAAGTGCTTCTAAGGGGACTAATAATTATGATATTGACATGGTGACTAAGTCTTATTGATGACTAATGAAATAAATGATGATGGATAAGATTACGAAAGCTGGAGATTGCCTGCTTTAACAGTGAAGACCAATGACGGCGATAAAAGGAAATTTAAAAAAAGGGAAATCCATGAAAAGGCAAGAGTGGCCCCTATCATTACACTGCCTTTATCCATTTTTATATTTGTGAAATGAGCCCGGAACATGAGAAACCATGTGTGTCATTGAGCGCTCTTTGTATTTGTGGAATAATTGGCTCTTTTCAACAAGCTCACTCCAGGGAAAATTCCAGGGGCGTGGCTCTGGTGGAAAATTAAAATTAAAATAAAATAAAAACGTTCTCGCGGGAGCTGCAGTACTCACCAGAAACCACCAGGGGCACGGCGTCTCTCTCGTAGCTGTTTCCCATGGCGACCTGACAGTGGTAGGTGCCCGAGTCATTGGCACGGAGACTGTGGATCTCCATGGTGGCATTGAGGGGGTTGACGGCGTATCCCAGGAGCCTGACGCGGCCGTTGAAAGCTTTATTCACCTTAATCACGTCACCTTTGGCAAAGAGAGGTTTCCTCGGTACAAAAACCCAGGCTGTCAACATCTTGCCGATTTTGTAAATGGGCCAAATAATTTGGAAAATGGACGTGATGCTGTTTGACCAACACACAACATGAAGAATTTGTGAAGCTGTACATATAATGCGTCTCAATTCGCATTAATATACCTAATATAATATCCATCCATCCATTATCCAAGCTGCTTATCCCAATCAGGGTTGCGGGATGCTGGAGCCTATCCCAGCAGTCACTGGGCGGCAGGCGGGAAGACACCCTGGACAGGCCGCCAGTCCATCACAGAGCCGACACATTCACACCTAGGGACAATTTAGTACGGCCGATTCACCTGACCTACATGTCTTTGGACTGTGGGAGGAAACCCACGCAGACATGGGGAGAACATGCAAAATCCACACAGAGGACGACCTGGGATGACCCCCAAGGTTGGACAACCCTGAGTTCAAACCCAGGACGTTTTTGCTGTGAGGCAATCGTGCTAACCACTGCGCGGTATCACACTGTGCCACCTAATATAATAAAACATAAATAAAAAGGCCATTTCTGCTGCTGCAAAAAAAAAAAGGTTTGCTAGAATAGCTACCCTCTCTGGATTCAGTGAATCAATCACACCCCTGTTCTTGAGGCTCAATCTTTTAATCAGTTTATGATGTTACCGTTTTGCAATTGTGAACTCTGATATTCAGAATTTGATTCCAGGATGCAGGCCTCCGGGGGTGTTTGGCTCAATACAAGTTCTTAGTTTCATAAGTACTCTACCAAACAGTTGAATGAGCTCCACCTTTGCTTTGTACCGTACGAATAGAGGTTGGTTTTCTTTTAGATATAGAGGTGCCAAGCTCTGGAATTTACCATTTATACCTGCTGGAAAACCCTCCCTCTCCTGCTCGCCTTTAAAAAGGCTTTTAAAAGAGACTGATTGTAATTCAACTCACATGACATGACTCCATTTTGTTTGCTTGGACATTATTGACATGTATTACATTTCCTCTGTGTGTGTGTGTGTGTGTGTGTGTGTGTGTGTGTGTGTGTGTTTTTGTATGCATGCAATTATAAGCGTAGAATTTGCTGAAGAATTCGAGGTGATCTTTGTCGATAACCTACTGTGGGAGTTTACCTCACCTATGTTGTCATTCATTTTGTTCATCCATACACTCATCCAAACCGCTTGTCCTGCTCAGGGTTGCCAGGATGCTGAAGCCTATCTCAGCAGTCATTGGGCGGCAGGCAGGGAGACACCCTGGACAGGCCGCCAGTCCATCACAGGGCCGACACACACACACACACACACACACACACACACACACACACACACACACACACACACACACACACACACACCTAGGGACAATTTAGTATGGCCAATTCACCTGACCTTTGGACTGTGTTAGGAAACTGGAGCACCCGGAGGAAACCCACGCAGACATGGGGAGAACATGCAAACTCCATACAGAGGACGACCCGGGATGACCCCTAAGGTTGGACTACCCTTAGGCTCGAACCAAGGACCTTCTTGCTTCTTGGTACAAATACATGTAAAATACAAATTACGACAACCAAATCAGTCTTTTTCATCTACCTTGAGCAGAGAGCACTGTCTGCTCCAGAGGCCCCCCCTGTCTCCCTGCTGGTGGCCTGAGGTATGTCCACAAGATGTGAGGAGGTTGGCTGGAGGAGCTGGCTTGGATGGTGAAGACACATGGGAGGAGGGCTCTGCCAGCCAGAGTTCCTTGTACTGTTGGATATGTTATTCTACGCATGTTCACCATGGAGGAGGCTGTACCTGAAGAAAAAACAACACCAGAAAATAAGTTAAAAACTGCAGGGGAAATCTTTGCTCAAGGTTTGGATCTCTCCACTAAGAGAGTCAAAGAATGCAGTACAGAGCACTCTATTTCTACTGTAGACAACATTCAGGAAATTTATACACGTACTCTGAGAAGGGATACAGCGGATAAATTGTTATTTTCCGGTCTGCTCGGTGATTATGGTAAATGACTTAATTGGTGGCGAGCAATAGGGGACACACCCAAATGGTGTAGGCTGCAGCTTCTCAACCCAAATGTCTGCTAACAAGACCTCTGAGACTCATTAGTAATTTAACACTTATGGTTCTGCACAAGAAACCACAAAAAAAGAAACTTACTTCAACACACACACACACACAAACACACACACACACACACACACACACACAAAAGTGACTACACAATGGCACACTGAATTCAGTGCAGAGGTCTGTTTCAATTTCTTGCATATATTAAAATTCCACTCCCATCTGCATAGAGACACCTGGTCTTCCTCTGTCTTTTGTGTCCACATCTGTTTCCTCGCTTTTTCCCTTTCCCTGTCAGCATAAATTAATCTTTGCCTCTAACAGCATCCCCCTCTCTCTCTCTCTCTGGTTCTCTCTCTCTCTTTTCCTCTCCTTGTGTCCACCCTCTTCTTACACTAATATGTTGTCATGTCATATGAGGACAGTGTCATGATGTAAAGTGCTAGGTTCACGGTGACAGAGACATATCAGTAATTCACTCTGTCCAGTTGCCGTGATGTACAGGCCGAGTGTCCCCATGGCAATGGGATTATCTGTAAAAAAAAAAAATCTAACCACAATCCTGCTCACGTCATGTGTACCTGTCACATCGTATCCTAACATATCACACATCAAGCTTGGGGGAAAGTGATCTAAATTTCCTCTTTATAACAGAAACACATCCCCTTTATAGAATAATAATATGCAGCAGCTTTAGCCTTTATTGTGATAATGTATTTAAGCTGCATTGTGGAACTGAATCCCCAAAATACATCCCCATCTGCATTTAGATTGAATGTTTTCAAAAACAGAGAACCCCTGAGAGCATCCCTCTGTGCTGAAGAATGCCATTGCTGTTTTCCTAGCACACACCCCCCATCCTGCTGCCGCCACCGCTCCAAATCAGAGCTAATCACAAATATAAAGAAAGGAGAGAGACAGAGGCAGAGGGGCTATGTCTAAGTGAGTGAGGGAGTAAAGATTGAGAGATTGAGAGGTAAAGATTGAGGGTTCCCGAACGGCGGTCGCACCCTAGAGCGTGGCGGTGACGGGTGAAACAAAAGAGGAGGGAAAAAACAACCTAGAGGAGGAACAGACGGCTGGATGTGACATAGAGGACCCTTTGTCATTAACAGGCGCCCTCTCTCGTTGTTCCTGCTTAAGTGTCCAACGTGTTTGGATTACACAGTCAGTGCAAGGGAAAGGTAAATAAATTACTATTCGTGGTATGTAAATAAGACTAAAAACATGATTTATCAGCTATAAAGAGCTTTACGCATTCTCAGACGGCACCGGCAAGTACATCCAACTTTCGAAGTTTATCATTTTGTTTGTTTGGTCCCTTTCCACCACACTGAAAAATTGTAATGAAAGGGAGTGAAGTGGAGGTGGGCGTGTGTTGGCAGGAATGAGCACAACACTGACAACCTTGCCATTCCAAGTGTCAATCACGGTGAGGGAAACTCAAGAAAGACATCCATCTTTCACCGCTGCCAGTCTGAGCGTGCCGCTGTGTGGGGTTTCACAAAAACCCGGCACGATCTGTCAGAGACCTGCGGTTTAGAGATGGCTTGTCTTTTTTTTCTGTAATTGTTGAATTTATGCGTAGTTGTAATTGAACAGATGGTCAACCAAACTTGCCTAAATGGGCTTGGAGAGGCTCCAGTATAATCCCACAGAGAATGTCTGCACACATCCCCAGCATGTCACTTCACGCTCACAACACTTCAAGCTTACAACCTATCAGTGGAGGTAAAACAATATGTCCTCTGTGTTTCTTTTCTCCAGGTAAAATAAAAGCTAAAAACAAGTAGTAAAGTTATTCATATTATTAACTGTCATTCTATCCTCTGGCCTAGCCTCCTTCTTTCCTTCCTCCCTCTGTCCCCGCCTTTCTCTTCCTCTGCAAAACTCATTGTTTGGGGTGTTATATGCCTGTGTTGTTCTTTCTCAGAAGTTGTCTCTGACTCTTTGCAGCACCCGGATGGAAGCGGGTAGACGTCTGCAGGGTGCAAAAGGACCTTCTTTTATCTTGTGTGAGCGTAGGAGGGATTCAAAGCACTCACCCAAACCAAAGTACAGCAACACCATCAGGGCCAAGAGGACGTGCCGTCCAGGGTCACCCAGAGTAGACACCATTTTGAATCTGTAAAAAGAGGGCGCAGGAGAGCGAGAGACAGAGAGTGAGAGACAGAGAGCGAGAGAGAGCAGAAGAAAGAGTGACACACACACATGGTGAAAAATTGGCATGTATTATATAAAATACTGGTGTCTGTGTCTAACCGTAGCTGTCTGTATTGTGTTGTATAAAACTATTCTCTATATCTCCCCAGCTCTCAGCGAAAACCAAGGCAAACCATATTGAAAGCATACCTGAAATGTTATCGTCCCTGTGTATGTATTTAAAAAAACACACACACATATTGGTTTTTGTGTTAGTGTACATATTAGTTTGTCCATTTGTCTGTGTATACAGTATATGTGTATGGGAAGTCAGACTAAAGCAGAAATCAGCTAAACATGTTGAGCCTTTCTATGCCATGCCAGGAACATCTTTAAACACTCCTTGTACTTCCAATAAAGAAGGAGACGTTGTTCTTGAGTTGTCCAAGACACTTCCTTACATTACATTACAGTGCATTACATTACACTACATTACAGTGCATTACATTACATTACAGTAGATTACATTACATTACAGTGCATTACATTACATTACAGTGCATTACATTACATTACAGTACATCTCCGATGGTGGTCAAGACATTGTTAGCACCCACAGATTTCACAAGGACATCTCAAAGACCTTCAAATTCAATGGATTTTGAAAGTATATTAAGGGGCGTCCGGGTGGCGTGGCGGTCTATTCCATTGCCTATCAACATGGGGATCGCCGGTTCGAATCCCCGTGGTATCTCTGACTTGGTTGGGTGTCCCTACAGACACAATTGGCCGCATCTGAGGGTGGGAAGCCGGATGTGGGTATGTGTCCGGTTCGCTGCACTAACACCCCCTCTGGTTGGTCGTGGCACCGGTTGTGGGGAAGAGGGCGATCTGGGGGGAATAGCGTGATCCTCCCACGTGCTACGTCCCTCTGGTGAAACTCCCCTCCCCGGATCGGCAGAGGGGGTGGAGCAGCGACCAGGACGGCTCAGAAAATAGGGTAATTGGCCGGATACAATTGGGAGAAAGAGGGGGGTCCAAAAAAGGAAGTATATCAAGGAAAGATGAGATGACTCAAATGTCATGTGAAGTAAGTCCTGTCAAAGTGTTTGCCTCTGAGTGTATTTAACATACTGTTACTGCACATGTCATGATGCTATGAGCACAATATCAAAAACAGCAAATATCTGTGTACCTAATTTGTCTGACTTAGAGATGGAAAATGTTTTCTTAAAAAATGAAAAACAGAGGAGCAGAAAGTGCAAGACACAAGAGAGAAAGCTGTGGTGAGATTCAATCTAAGGCTGGAGGGGCTATTCACACGGTTCCTTAGTCAGGGGACTTAACCATTCAGCCAGCTCTGGCACAGAAAAATCTCTAATGAAGACAAACGGGTCATATCTCAATATTTCTTTGTCTAATAACCCCAAACTAATGGCCTTTGACTATATGGTTAAATAATACCAACAATTCAGATTGGTGCACGGCATCAGTCGTGTCCCGGGTGAAAAAGCTGTTTTGCTGCTGAAGCGACCAGAAATCCTGACTAACATAAGAAATGAGGTGCCGAGGTTGCCAGAGAACTTGAATGGAGCGACACAAGAGACAGGGCTTTATTGCAGAGCCCAGGCCCAGGAAATGGAGAATGAGAAGGAGAAGCGGTCCAACGTGGCCATCAGTAGCATGTTGTTTCAACCACACAGTTTGGTGCCGCACCACCTTAAAGGTTAGCGGAGAGGGGAGTGAGGACGGAAAAAATGGTTTTCAATTATTCATCGTAAACAAAGACATCTCTCTGCGCGCCTCAAAAAGGCTGAGAGATGGTGCAGAACATGTAAAAATGTCTGGAACTGCACGCATTTGTTTGGAGTTTCTTGAATCCGGTTATTTAAAAGTAGAGGTTTACTCAGAGGAGTGGATAACTAAACCTCTTTGCATTTACCAAGGCAACAGCGACTCATGCTAAAGACATCCCGTATACCCACTGATTGGATTATGCAACACCAGTGCACCAAGTCAAGCCTTTTTATAGTCCAAGAAAGCCCAATAATGGCCACTTTCTCAAATGGCCGGGGAATTTGTGACAGCTCACAAATATCTATTACACTCTATAAACTGGAGTGCGCGAGACACGGTGCGAACTTTCCTTTTCGGATAGTGGCGCATTGTAAAGCGGCTGATGCCTGCCAAACGTAACTGTCATTAGGAAGCAATTTGTTCTGCCATTTCATGGGACGGTGGCCATGGTGGTCTAAGGACCCCTGCACATGGGGACTGAGGTGCGGGTGAAACCCCGCTGTGCCTCACACTTTGAGGCTTCTCTCCACCAAAGATAGGTTAGGATCCTGTGATGGGCTGTGACAGATTGGGGTCGAGTAGTTGGACCGGGTGCATGTTGGAGACCTGAAGCACTGGTTGAGCTCGCGAGGTGGATGACAGGGAATTTCTAAAGGCTTGGAGAGGGTCGTGACACGGAGAAGTTTGCCCAGTGCTGTTGTAAGGAGAGAAGGTCAGAGCTTTGTATCGGAGGGCATGGGACTGGCAGGGGCCCCACAGCCACTGCCGAATACACAGCACAACAGCCGGTGGACCATCTCTATGGACACCATACAACACTGGATGCCTATAGACACCAGCCTTTCAATCTTTTTTTACCAGGAGGGGATTTACAACATACAGTACATTGGCCATACAGACACACCACACACATACTAACCAGCCACGCTTATTGCCAAGGACAAGTCATAGGATGTCGTGAACGCCTCCCTCTAAACCTCCTTTCTTCACTCGCACAGGCAAAGTTGTGTCCCCCAGAAGAAAAGATCCAGAAGTCTCTAAAATGCTTCAGTGGACTTCATTGCGGATGTCCATTGTACAGATTTCCACGTCGTCGTCTCAATAGGGCTCATTCTCAGAGTCTACGAGAGGAGTGACAGAGACCCAAAGCAGGCAAACAGACCAGGCTGGCAGACCCGCTGAAAGGCTCAGCACCAGGCTGTCAGTCTGTGGAAGCCAGGGACCAACTGGCCACTCCATCATCGTGACCGGGGCAAGCTGAGCCCAGTTGGAGGAAAATCCTTCGAAAATCATGTCTGCGTACAAAGCAGATCTTCACAAGTCATCTGGTATAGCAGTGAGGCGTAAAATCTTTTTTCTCTGACAACAAATGGAAAAGAAAATCTGCCAGCAGGGCAAGTAAACATCACTCTGTTGCAATGCAAATCAACACGTTTGAAGCATTTTCTCACATAAAGACGCGCCATCTTTATTTTTGCAGGGTTATCTGCCCTATTTCACTATTTCGAGATGTTGTGACTTTTTGAAAGAACATCCCTGAATGGGTGAAATTCAGACACAAAACTACTACAGCCTCCCAGTGTGGCGTTATCTAAAGACTCAATAATAAGCTAAATATGTCCAGATGGACACATTTTGCGGTGACAATGCTTTGAAAGCTCCGCATTACAGTGTCTGTGCTCCCTGGTCCACTCAGCTGTGTACTCGTAAAACAAGTTGCAGCTTGCAGAGGACTGGTTAACTCCTCCAGTTAATCAGAATGATGACGGCCTTCATGGTGATTTATCACACCGGCCCATATTGATATGATTATCATACAGCACCATGTTCACCCTCTGGCCTCTGCACAAGGTAACTCGCTGAATCTCATCTACTGCATTCAAACACACATGCGCACTGACAGATGCAGACACACACACACACACACACACATACAAAAACTTATACACAAACATCAACAATTTGAACCAGAAGAAATTGGTCTCTTTCAATATTTCATCTTTCCCCAGGCAACAGGGCCTTATATAGTATTCTGCTGGAAAACAGTAAAGTGACTGTGCTGTTCCTTGTGAATTGTTTATGTTCAGTGTTTGTTTTTGTTTTCGTCTCCAATTAAATAGTGTTCCCTCTCTCTCCTGCTCAGCTATGGACAGATCATTATTCTCGACCGAGCGACGGAAAACTCTCGAGGCACCCGGAGGTAATGGAAATAAGTTTGGTCAAAGTCTGCAACTCTAAAGAAAGTCCCGGCCGGTAGGAAAATAATAATAATAATCAGCAATCAGGAACACTTTTATTTGTTATTTTATTTCATGTTTCGTGAAATGAAATGAAATGAAATATCATTTCCCCCAGTCCACAGCAGTGCGACACAGAGACGAAAACACATATCCAAAAACCACAAGAGCTACAAGAACACACATATCCAAACTAACACATATATCCAAACTAACACATATACTAAACATATACATAAACTAAATGAAAAAAAATCACCGTCCAAGGACAACTGTCAGAACTGCCGGTCTGCTTGGGCTAGCAGTTAGCTTAGCCTGCCCCGCTTCTGTGTCCTGTCAGACCGCCCTTGGTGTTTCCTCTTCAGGCACAGCTCTGGGCAGGGGCTGTGGTCCTTGGGCCCACCAGACACAGCAGACCAGGCTCCCTCAGCTGATCCAATGCCAGCTCTCCCAGCCAGACACCCTCAACACACCTCCCCGCACTCCACACGACGACACCAAAAACACCAGTCAACACCAGGCGAGGCTGCCGCCAGACCGTCCTCGGTGTTATCAGAACTGCCGGTCTGCATGGGCTAGCAGTTAGCTTAGCCTGCCCCGCTTCCGTGTCCTGTCAGACCACCCACAGTGTTGCGTCCTCGGGCGCAGCTCCGTGCAGGGCCATGGTCCCTGGGCCCAAAGGATGCAGCAGAGCAAGCTCTCCCAGCCAATCCAGCGCCAGCTCTCCCAGCCATCAAACAAAGGCAAAACAGACGCAGACGTGGACAAAGACACTGCATGGACGGTACTGGGTGAGGCCGCCGCAAACATGAATTTGCACTGCCATCTTCCCACGCCGGTACTGGGTGAGGCCGCTGCAAACGTGAATTCGCACCGCCATCTTCCCACACCAGAAGCAGAATAATAATAATAGTCATCGTCATCATTATCATCATCATCATCATCACCAAAAAAAAAAAAGGCAAGGAAATAACATAAGGGGGAAAAGCTACCTACCATAGATAATAGTATGTTATCCGACTTCAGGACCAAGGAAGAGCAACTTTAACAGTACAACACCAGACTGTCAGCTTTTTTGTTGTTGTTGTTTATTCCTACTAGGACCTGACAAGAAAATATCAGTCCTTTTTCTCCCTCTGCTTTAATCATGTCTCGCAAATCAATCACCTCTAAAGAATGGAGCGCAGAACAACGCCTTCAGCTGACTGACAGAGTAAGTGGTGGATGGGGGGGGGGGGGAGAGACAGCGGCGTGAAAGAGGAGAGGAAGGAGAGGAACAGAGGCAGGTACATTTCATAAACAAGAAATATGCTCTGCCGCCAAGATGAAAGCTTTCTGCAGAATCGGCATGGTTGCACCACATTACCACTTACTTCAGTGTGCGGGGAAACAATGACTGATGCCCAGCTCAATTTCCGAATGGCTCTGCGGCTGAGTTATTAACTTCCAAACATTTGTGCAAGGGCAATTTTAACACATCAACAAGACAAACTTTGGGGACACAGGGAAAACAAAACATGTTGCATATTGCTGTGGTAGCACTGTTTGTGTAATACAAGGGAGGTCAGGCTGGATAAGATTAATTGCTTGAGAGAAAAAAAAAAAGAAGCAAAAAAAAAGCAAAAACAAATAGGAAATCAGTTGAGCTGAATCAGATATTTGCTTTTTGCTCCCTTGAGTCATTGTGTCCTCTCTAACTCTATCCTCTCTGCACACACACGCACACACACACAGACACACACACACGATACCCTGTCAGGCGAAGAAACATACACAGAACCTCCACTCGCCCCAACCCCCGCCCACGCAAACAAACTCCCACTCACCCCAACACACACACACACACACACAGAAGCATCATCCTGCACAAAAGCACAGTAAATACACACATGTACATCGCCAGGATGCGATTGGTGTGGCTGTGTGGTGAGGAATCACACTCGCGGCAGGTAATGACTCATGCCATTCTACTGGGCCGGACTTCACACGGAGAGAAGAAACTAATGAGCTGCTGTTCCCTTCCCTGTACACATTACACACGCCGTCTTAAATGACACTACATTGATCTCACCGGGCACAGAGGTGGGGGTCATCTCGAACCAGCGTCTGCTTAATCACAAGAAAGCGATGCTTTGTGTCGGGACTTGGGTTTTTCGTTCATTGTGAATGGGTGGCTGTTTCTCAGACTTAATTTTTTCCCATATTCAGCCTGGATTAAGTTACAGAATTGAGCCGGCTGATGTGACGTTTACCGTGTATGTCCCCGCTGAGGTAGGGACGCCTGAGAGAGACAGACAGGGACAGTACATCTGTTCCACACTCCCCTGTGCAGCCACCCCACTGCCGTGTGCCCAACACAACTCTGACTGATGACTGCAGAAAGGAAATAATGATCTCTCTTTTATGCTCACCTTCTGTCTCTTCCTTCCTCTACCTCGTCTTTCTCTCTCTTCTTCTGATGTTATGACATGTCCATCTGTGTGTGTGTTTGCGTGTGTTAACACCTGTAAGGGTGTTTCCACATGGCAGTGCCAAATCCATGTGAGCGCATTTCATCAACACATGAAGCGGCTCATCCGAATTATATGTGTGTGTTTAAGTGTCAGAAGTGAGCGTTGTAACTGATTTGTGGAGGAAACGGGAGACCGGGCTGCACCAGATGGTGGTCACGGTGGAATCATTCTCTGCACATTCCAGTGGCGCTCAAGTCAAACCAGCGTCATACAGCTTGTTGTATAACCTGTAAATCCTTCATAGAAACACAATAAAAGGATGCATGTCACTTAAAAAGGGGATTTATCCTAAATCCAAAAGCAGATTTGTTCCGGGCATAATCTCACACATTTTCAACAACTGAAAACAGATGTGCAAATAAATATTTGGCTTGGAAGACATGTAGAGATTCGAGCTTGATTTTCCCTCCACGTAATGTTATCAAAGGGACATTTATTCCATTAAATACAGCTCAGGGAAACGTTGAGCGTTAATAAGACTGTGATGGGACACTACTGAGCATATTTCCAAAGGATAGTACATGTGTTTTACTTACTTAGTGCACTGAAGGGGACTTCAAGGGAATTCAGAAGAATTTCAAACCAAGGCATCGTGACAAAATTCTATCAAAAACTCTGATTAAAGAATTGAAAATGAAGCTAAAATGAATTACGTATGTGTATAGGCAGTAGAAAGGGCTCTGGTGATACGCATCAGCCTCAGGGGTCACGTATAAATAGCTAAGGGCGGTTGACATGCTGTGTATTTGGTTAGCACTCCAGCTGTATCCAAAAGAAACCAGGGGGTCAAAGGACGAAGGTTCACGGTTTATTTGTTGGTAACACGGCCAAGCTGAGGATCAGGTGCAGGAGCCAGGGCCATTTATTGGTGCGTATTCGATATAACCACAACCTTACACACACCGTGTGCGTCTTGGATTGGGAAAATCATTACAAATGAGCCACAGCAAAACATCATTCTGGTCCCTCGGAAGAGGTGGTCGGAGAAACAGCTGCGAAACGAAATGGAATAACAGATAAAGACAAGGACGTGCCGGGGGAATTTCACCCACGAGTTTTCCAGGGTGTAATGAAACGCTCAGTCAGTGGAATATCAACTAGATAATAAAAAAAAAAAACAAGACTTCTGCCCTTTCATAATTTTTATTGCCCATGCAAATGTCCGGAGGGACAAAAGATTTCCCCTCGCTGGAGCAATCATGCACTGGCAGGGATCAGTAATGACAGAGTTGCTAGTAAGTGGAGCTATTTCAAACGCTGCGGTAGAGGGAAAACAACATTTTTAACAATGCAATACAACAACAAACAGATTACAGCCATCTCCTCAAAGGTATAACTATTGTTAATGAATGCAAAAGCTGTAGAAACACGGGGACTGAGCAGACAACTTTGACACTGCTTTCACCCAGAGTCCTGTTTAAACCAAGTGAGATATATTCTGCAGCCCATCTAAACAGCCCGTTCTTAAGCAACCGTAGTGCCCTACATCTGTCTTCCACCAGTCAATACCAATGAGGAGAGGCTCTTTTCTGGCCAAAGACAAAGAGAGGGACCTTTCTCTTTGTGCGGGTGAGCTGTTTAGCTGTGGTCTCATCTACGCTCGTGATGATTGGCCCAGTGGGCAGCTTTAGTCCCTCCCAGGGAAAGAAATCCACTTGATTGATGGATCGGTTTGTCCAACCCCACTGGGGTTTTGGCCACCGGAGACTCTCACCAAGAGGTGTCAATACGCTATACATTTTTAATAAAGGTGGTGGCTTCATAAAAAAAAAAAAAGTTTTGCAGGTTGGATCCTAATGACGTCTTCAGTCTGGGAGCTGTCCAGTGCTGAACGCATGGGAAAATTTAGCTCCACAAATGTGTTAATGTGAGGGCATTGTGGAGCTGAGCCCACTCTCCTTTTTGTTGTAAACGGATCACCAAGTTCAAAGACTGTTAAATCCCCTTTTCTTTTTTTCATAGTCTAGTGGTCTGTGTGCCAGTCAGGCACTGTGTCTCTGTGTCACAGATGGGACTCAAAAGAAAAACAGCAAAGCCCTCTCTCTCTCTCTTGCATGTGTACAAGTAGAGCCAGTAAATGCTATTTTAAAGCGAATTAAAGGCAACATTACTAAGACAAGACAACTACAGCAGTCTTAAGCGCAAAAGACTGTGGGTACCTCAGCGGTGAAGCTTATTTTGGATAAACCTAAACTACGTTAAGCCACTATTGGAGATAATTTTCAGCCATACACAGAACCATTTTCTTAGCTCAAAGCTGTAAACATCTTGCAAGAGGAAAAGAACACCTTAAATCCTAAAAAGTAATATAACAGGGGACACATTCATGCTACAGACAATAATAATAACAAACTCAATACGACAGATAAATAAACCTGAATGCGAAACACATTTAGTGTTTGTTATCAATGCATTGACTGCTTAGCTTCTGACATTTGAAATGGGGAAAAAAAACAACCCTTCATAGTACAAGAGCACCCTGACCAGAGGAGCAGCCATGCAAATAATACCTCTACAAAAAATGTATTTTCCTAAAATTCTTGAATTGCTGAGGGAAAAAAAAATCATGCATACTAACTGTCCAGGGGCAGAACAGTCCCCCAAAAGTAATTCAACTATCTCATCTGTCTAGACTCATCTCTCAATTTAGACTCTTGGCTTTCACCTCTGATAAGACTCCTCAAATTTCCATCTTCAGTTTGGACAGACTGTCTTCCAGGAGCTGACTAATGGGAGAGATATCTTTTAGTGAGCAAAATTCAACCTGAGTGCAGAGATAGCTCAGGTCAGAGGTTTTTCTTGACATTCTGCAATCATAACTAGTAGAACAATCCATCCACACATGGCTACACACAGAGATGAGCAAAGATACATCAAAATTTATCTTGTTACAAAATACCCCCTCAAATAAACGTATCAAAATAAAATACAAAATACGGGTGCCAGAAAATGTATCATGATAAAACATGTATTTTGTATTTTCAAAATACAGGAAAATACATATGTAAGATTGGGCACTCTGAATTTGTACAAAATGGCAGAACATTCAGATTTTCATAATGTACACAATAGTACTGTAGAGGTGACGGAAGGTGGATGCGTTTAAATACTTGGGGTCAACTGTTCAAAGCGACGGTAAGTGCGGAGGAGAGGTGAAAAAGAGAGTGCAGGCAGGGTGAAGTGGGTGGAGAAGAGTGTCAGGAGTGATTTGCGACAGAAGGGTACCAGCAAGAGTTAAAGCGAAGGTTTACAAGATGGTAGTGAGACCAGCTATGTTATATGGTTTGGAGACAGTGGCACTGACAAAAAGACAGGAGGCGGAGCTGGAGGTGGCAGAGTTGAAGATGTTAAGATTTTCATTGGGAGTGACGAAGAAGGACAAGATTATGAATGAGTATATTAGAGGGCCAGCTCAGGTTGGACGGTTTGGAGACAAAGCAAGAGAAACAAGGTTGAGATGATATGGACATGTGTGGAGGAGAGGTGCTGGTCATATTGGGAGAAGGATGCTGAATATGGAGCTGCCAGGGAAGAGGAAAAGAGGAAGGCCAAAGAGGAGGTTTATGGATGTGGTGAGGGAGGACATGCTCATCTTCCTCTGTCACACCAGCCAGGTGTGACAGAGGAAGATGAGATGATCCACTGTGGCGACCCCTAACGGGAGCAGCCGAAAGTAGTAGTAGTAGTAGTAGTAGTTAATAGTGTATGTAAAGCTCCGAGATACATCTTTTCTGCTCCATCTTTTCTGCAGCTCATTCGTGTCATTACAATAAGCAAAATGTATCTGCATAAAAATTCGGGAACTCTACTTTGCTCGACGCACAGCTGCATAAGTTATTTTCATCGCAAAATGTACATTTACAGCTAAATTCACAGTTTATACTGCTCACCCAGCTCTGCGCCGATCAGCACACGTCTGTCCGCCCTGATAGCGGCCACGCCGGCGCTCCCCCGTTCTCGCTCGCCCACTCACGCGCATCGTTAGTTAGCCGTTAGCCAGCACGCTGCAGCTAAAACAAGTGGCACCTAAAACCGTCAAGACCGCCCAAATAGCGGAGCCATTGCTCTTCAACACAGCTGCTAACAAAACTTTCTGCCCTTAACTTGCAAGCTACACTTAACCAACACAAGTTTGTTCCCACTGTCCTCCCACAGACAGCTAAACTGCCGCCGTTGCCAGTCAAACACAGCTAGCTAGCGAGCTAAAGAACCTCGCTTGCTAGCTTACTTGCTGGCTCGCTTACTTCTTTAGCCGCCGGGCCACAAATATAACGATTGTTTTTATCTTTCGCCTTTAAATATGGCGCTCACATGTGTACATAATAAGAAGTAAAATATATTTTATATCGTTATTACAGTTCAGATAAAATGTTTACCTTGACGGGCAGTCGACCGGTTAAGGCCGGAAGTATGTGCGGGCTTGCTCGAGGGGAGGGGCGGGGCGAATTTAACAGACGAACTTGATGCCGGAAATGCTTTAGAGTAGCGTGGGCTTACAAAATCACTGCGTGAGTGTGTCTAAGTGTTACGTTCTTCATTTTAAGATGTATTAACATGATTTTTTTGTGTTTTGTGAATCACGGCTGAAGTGTTTTGGATATTTTGAAAATATGAAATTTATCCACTCTAACGTATCTTGTTACAAGTTACATTTGGGGGGTTTTCCGCCGTCAAATCCAATTACAAAATACCTAAAAGTAATTGAAATATGTACTTCAAATACAAGCAATAAGAAATACTGCCCATCTCTGGGTACACACACACACACACACACACACACACACACACACACACACACACACACATATGCATCCAACCAATCCCAACCCAAACCAACACAGAGGATCAGACTCTTCCTATCACCACACCACTCCATCTTTATGATCTCTTTGGCAGTCTGAGGGTGGTCATCCATGTTGCTGGCTGCGTGCCAAGATGTGCACACACCGCGGTGACATTTGCACAAGTGTGGGCGTGCACACGCACACGCTCGCGTACACACACATACACACATTTTTGTATGCATATCCACCCTCATGGGCGCACATATTGATACACGCTGAAACTATTCTCTCTTGCCACTCTCTCATCTCTGCAGCCCCCAGGCCAGCCACCCACTATTCTCACACATGTGGCTTTTCTTAGCTGGAGCTGTGTGAAGTTGTGTAGTTAACCCCGCCTGACTAACTTCTGCTCTGTAGCATTGACGCACAGTTGGTGGTAGGCTCACTAACAAGACGGATAAAAAAGCAAAAGGTCTGAGACCCCTCCACAGTGAGATGGTGAATAGACTGGGGCCGGGGCTTTATTGGGCTGCAGGGGCGCTCATCTACACAGACAATACAGCTCGTTTGTCAAGGTGACCCAAACGGCTCTCCTCTCTCAAATTGAGTTGCCCATGCCAGCGAGTTTGTTTACGGTCGCCACTGCATCAGCAGGCACTCTCAAGAGATATTTTCACCTCCTCACTCGGTACCAGACACGTCTCCTGATGCCTTGGTGATTTGAAAAGGGCTTCACAATGTGAAGTCAAGCAATCAATATGGTGATCGAATTGCACATTGAAAACGGCTGAAAGGTGATTGGTGGGCATTGGTCCATCCATCCCCAACGCAATAGCTTTTGTTGTCATGCCCCAGGTAAGAGGTTTGGAGTCGGATGTATAAGATGTGTTCGTCGGTCAATGACACGTGCTGTCTGTCCACCAAAAAAAAAAGAGGCCCTATAGTTCACAGGATGGATTTCACAACGCCTGCTAAGACGTTTTGATCGGCTTGCACCCCATCATGTTAGTCGGAGGAATGGGCTTTTTCTTCTTTCGTATGCAGAGGCAGAGAGAGAGAGAGAGAGAGAGAGAGAGAGAGAGAGAGAGAGAGAGAGAGAGAGAGAGAGAGAGAGAGAGAGAGAGAGAGAGAGAGAGAGAGAGAGAGAGAGAGAGAGAGAGAGAGAGAGAGAGAAAGAAAGGGGGGGGTGACCTGAAATCTAAGGGAGGGGAAATATAAGCACTGACAACATACCACACCACGACACCTAGCAAGTTCTTCAAATACTAAGTGTGCACCTCTTTAGATGAAGTTGTGTGAAAGACATACTGAACAAGTCACTCTGCAATATAATGATTTATGGATGTCCCTATACACTACTGGCAAATTGTAAATAAAACAATGTAAACGGGTGGGATGTGTGTGTGTGTGTGTGTGTGTGTGTGTGTGTGTGTGTGTGTGTCCCGAAAGCTAGAGATGCTGGAAACGCGGGGGGGGGGGTCGGGGGGGGGGACTCCGCAGGAAAATATATCAAAGTGCAGTGAACAAAAACGTGTAATCCAAAAAAAAGAAGAAGAAAAAACGGTTTCAACAACAGGCAACTGGAAAGACACTTCACTTTTTTGATCCTGCAGGGTTCAATACACACTTTCACACTTTCAAGCAGCAGCAGCAGTCAATATACATATATAGATAGATCTATATATCGATAGATAGATAGATAGATAGATAGATAGATAGATAGATAGATAGATAGATAGATAGATAGATAGATAGATAGATAGATAGATAGATAGATAGATAGATAGATAGATAGATAGATAGATAGATAGATAGACAGACAGACAGACAGACAGATAGATAGATAGACAGCTATATGCTGGAGGGATAGGCTGCAGGCATGGCTGGTGGTACGACCCCGCGGACTAAACGGTACATTTCACGGGGCATGGTCAGAGTTGACGGCGCAGCGACATCCAGAACGGGGCTTTAGATCGCACGTACCTTCTCCCTTTCCCCCTGATCCGACCAGACGCTTCCCGTGGCTGCTGCGGTCCGCTGGAATGGAAGCGAAACGTGGAGCCTCGGTAGCAGGTGCTCCCCCAAACGCTCCCCGGGCAGACAGACGGGCAAAAGCAGCAAACGGTGAAACAGCACTTTGCAGATGCACACACAAAAAAAAAGAAAGAAAGAAAAAAGAAAAAAAAATGCACCGGCAAGTGTGCGCCTATAAACGTCGGACACGTCCGGGACTCACTTCTCACCCGTCTCCAAGTGCAGTCTCCTCGCCAGATATGAATCTTTCATATTCGGCGTGCAGATGATCCGCTAATTCGGAATACGTGCACGCCGCAAGGTGCTCTGTCCCCCCCCCCTTCTCGCCAGTAGCGCCGCAAAACCAGTTTGAACAAAGAGGCAAGCGCTGACAGACAGACGGCTCCAGCGCCCCCCATTCAGAGGGAGAATAGAGGGTGATGGTGGGCGGGTGGGCGGGTGTGGGTGGGAGGGGGGCTGGTGGTTGAAGACGAGGATAGGGGTGCTGTACTCCATAAGCATAATCCGATTCCATACATAAACCTCGGAGGTTGATCCGGTGTCTGTGAATTTAATCAGAATTTGCCCACGAGCTTACGGTGATACTGTCAATCCCCCGCATCCCGAGCACCCCAACATGCTGCCCCGCACACCCCAACATGCTGCCCCGCACACCCCAACATGCTGCCCTGCACACTTCACCCGCCGGCCCTGCACAAACCGACGAGTTTTATATACAGAGCCCTCGTGTTGGCCACACATTCTGTACACGGCCCTTGTCTTAAGGGTCATTTCTCCCCCCCCCCCTCCTTCATTAAACTCCTAAATTAAAGCAACCTGGTTTAATTTTAAACCCCCAGAGCTATTTTGCACGAGGAAACAACCTGTGATCCGTCACAAACTTGGCGAATATCTGGGTTTTCCCTCTTCACGGTGCAGCAAGACTGCATTTAATCAGTCGTTTTTCTTACAACACACCTGTCATACTAGTTCTCTTTACTAAAGCAGAGGTTTGTTATTATTATCATTGTTATTATCATTATTGCTTAAGGTGCTGCATAAGTGTAGAAATTAACTTTTTAGCAAGAGAGAGCACTTGTATAGCCTAAGAAAGTAGCAGAAATGGGCAGAAAGCTTCTTGTCTTAGGGTCATCCTAAGACAATCTTAGTACCCTGGTTGTGTACAGCTTTCATGGAAATAGGAACAAAAACAAATTTCCCTATTTCTAATGTTGGGGTCACTCTAGGACAAGTCATCCAATTTCAGGCTGAAAAAAAAATCATTTAGAGTCTTTCCTCTGCTGCTAAACACTGTTAGGGGTCATTTTTTGACACGTAGACAACAGAGGGTATATATATATATATATATATATATATATATATATATATATATATATATATATATATATATATATATATATTTACAGTAAAAGATCTGTGAAAACATAACTGGACAACTCCACACCACAGTAAACCAAGCAACACCAGTGTCACCGTAGCAGGTTTTAATGAGGGGATATTTGGTTGTTGTGTTTCTTAAAGTGTTGGAGAGGAATTCTGACCGAGGTCACGAAAGCACAAGTCCACCTCCTACACCAGTTTACACTATTGATGAAATTAACAACAGCACCAAACTCTTTGTTTATTCACCAGGCTGCAGAGCCGCTGTGTGTTTCTTGGTACCTTTAGACGCCTCTGGATGATGCATCCCTCCCTGGTTAATGGGTGCAGGACCTGGTTTTGGACTTGAAATGGAGCCAGAGAGAACAGATATTACTTTAACTTTCACCGGTTTCTAGAACTAAGCCATGAACCCGGCATGTGTTTCCGGGAGAGGAGGGGAAGACCAAACACACAGATTTCAGAGTGATTTTTAATTACCCACTTTGGACGATGTTTCAAGGTAAAGTCATTTTCCTGCATTCAATAGTTCTTTTAAATATGATACATTTCTGTTAGTTGGTCATAAAAACCTACCAACCTATCTATCTATCTATCTATCTATCTATCTATCTATCTATCTATCTATCTATCTATCTATCTATCTATCTATCTATCTATCTATCTATCTATCTATCTGTCTGTCTGTCTGTCTGTCTGTCTGTCTGTCTGTCTGTCTGTCTCTCTCTCTCTCTCTCTCTCTCTCTCTCTCTCTCTCTCTCTCTCTCTTTCTCTCTATCTATCTATCCATCCATCCCTCTCTCTCTCTCTCTCTCTCTCTCTCTCTCTCTCTCTCTCTCTCTCTCTCTCTCTCTCTCTCTCTCTCTCTCTCTCTCTCTCTCTCTATCTATCTGTTTGTCTATCTATCTATCTATCTATCTATCTATCTATCTATCTATCTATCTATCTATCTATCTATCTATCTATCTATCTATCTATCTATCTATCTATCTATCTATCTATCTATCTGTCTGTCTGTCTGTCTGTCTGTCTGTCTGTCTCTCTCTCTCTCTCTCTCTCTCTCTCTCTCTCTCTCTCTCTCTCTCTCTCTCTCTCTCTCTCTCTCTCTCTCTCTCTCTCTCTCTGTCTGTCCATCTGTCTGTCTATCTATCTATCTATCTATCTGTCTGTCTGTCTATCTATCTTTCTATCTATGCTAACAGGGCTGGGACTCAGTACCTCACTGTTTGATATTACAACAATCTATTAGTGCCGATTCAATACATATTGCGATCTTTCTAATATCACAATATCACAAATATTGCGATTCAATATTTCTTTGGCTCTATCTCCTCTTATCGACAGTAAAATGCGAAAACTGTGGTGATCCGGGTGATCCGGAGAAAATGTGCAGCAAAACGCATTTATTTTAAGCCCCATCGTGTGTTACACAGGCTCAAAGCATGGCTGTACTTCCCCCGTGTTTGAATCCAAACATTCACACATCCACAGACGCAGAAATCAATACAACAAACCTGGGCCCCTCACAGCGCCTATCCACTGCGCTTCAGCAGCGCAGTCCGGGGGAAACAGATACCGTGATCTGAAAGTCATCACAGCTCACTGCTGCCACTTTGATTTTCCCTCCCACCCCTACTACACTATACCAACGCCATCTATCTTCGTCCAATTCAGGGTTGTGGGAGGGTGGAGCCTATCCCTGCAGGCATTTGGCGGATGACAGGAAACATCTGGGATGGGTCCACAGTCCATCCCAGCCCCCCACCCCACACCCCACACACACAGACACACGCTGTCTTAGATTCACCTAACATGGATGACTTTGGGTTGCACTGCAGTATCCCGCGGAAACCCGTTCAAACACATGGAGAGAACATGCAAACTCTGTGAGGCGACGGTGCTTAACACCGAACCACTGTGACGCGCTCCGCTTTTCCCTCCTGCTGCAGGTCATTTCCGGTTTTGAGCGTTCAACTTAAAGTTTCTCTCAATAGTAAGTAGTAGCTTTCGTTTTTAAATATAAATTTTGAAACATCCATCCATCCCATTTTCCAAGCCGCTTATCGTAATGAGGGTGGCAGAGCCCATCCAAGCAGTCATTGGGCAGAAACAGGCCGCCAGACCATCACACAGCACCTGGAATTCCCAAGGGGTCTCCCATCCAAGTACTAACCAGGCTCAATCCTGCTTAGCTTCGGGCGTTATCAGGATGGTATGGCCGTAAGCCCAGGCAGTTACTGCCGATGTCAAACATAACAGCAGTGATAAAAAAAAACAAAAGAACACGACAAACTGACTTAATAAATGGGGGGGGGGGATCTTCCATAAAGTCCTTTGTTTATTTTTGAAACAACAACAAGAAAAAAAGCCACAAAAAATAAATAGTGGTAAAACAGGAATATACATGACCTGGTGGTTCTGGGTTGACGTGTGACGGTTTTTCTTTAATTCTAGTCTCGTTTTCAGATGGTTCTGCAAGAACGTGAACTCAAAACACGAACGTCGGAAGTCAGCGAAGCCATGGTGTGCTGCACAGGGCAGAGTCTAAACCGCGTTTAGCGTAGAAAATCTGCTCGCACTTGGGCTCACCTCCAATCCCATGGCGTACACACGCCCGCTCTGGTTTGGGTGGGTTTCTTGGCTTCAGGGCACCGTCACGAAATTTTGCACCACTCTTGTCAAAACAGTAGGAGGCAAAATATGCAAATAGCAGTGTTTGCTAAAATGCTCGCCCACATACGTGCACTTATGCGCGCGCGCAAACACGCGCACACGCACGCACACAGTGGTGATTTTAGGGATAAAACCACTAACAGGGTGTTTAAGGCCCTTCGGTGACACCCTCAGCTCTCCGGGTCTTTTTATGGTTCAAGCGGACGCCTTCATGAACACGCTGATTGGTTCATTTGTGTTCACTCAGCATGTCGAGAAAGACAGCGACCGACACGAGACAGCGGTGGGGATTCGTCTGCCTTTCTAGTTATTGCGACAACCGTTCCCTCAGACAACGGGGAGGAGGCGCAGAGGGAGATCCAGAGGCACCAAACACATGGCGGACAGTTTTGCTAACAAGGCAGGAGGAATCCGCTCCAGAGGGCTTATCTGAACATGCAAAAACACCCTAAAATCACAAACAATTACCAGTGAAACGTTTGGGGCGTGCGGGTGGCGTAGCAGTCTATTCCGCAACACGGGGCTCGCTGGTTCGAATCCCCATGTGACCTCCGGCTCTGTCGGGCGTCCCTACAGACACAATTGGCCATGACTGTCGGCCGGATGTGGGTACGTGTCCTGGTCGCTGCACTAGCACCTCCTCTGGTCGGTCGGGGCGCCTGTTCGGGGAGGAGGGGGAACTGGCGGGGAATGCTCCTCCCACGCGCTACGTCCCCCTGGCGAAACTCCTCACTGTCAGGTGAAAAGAAGCGACTCCAGGAGGAGGTAGGTGGTAGTCTGCAGCAGCGACCGGGACGGCTCGGAAGAGGTGGGTAATTTGGCTGGATACAATTTGGGGGGGGGGGGGCAAAAACTGAGAAACGTTTGCTATTCATTGCACACTCAAATGCAACAAAGCCAATGCTGCATACTGACAAAATATCCCAAATTATGAACATTATTCCGCCACAGCAGGTGAAAATGGCACTACAGGGACTCACATTAAAGCCCACAGTTAACGAAAAGAAACACACACATATTTATACTATATCTATCTATCTATCTATCTATCTATCTATCTATCTATCTATCTATCTATCTATCTATCTATCTATCTATCTATCTATCTATATATATATATATATATATACATTATATAGTATAAATTCACACTCAGATTTATGCATACACTCACACTCAAGCTTGCAGACGCACAAAGGTTCGGCTCAGCCTCGACTTTTAGTGACTTTTCGAAATGTCAGGCGCCGCGCCAAACAGACAAATGATGTCAATCACTCTCCAGCAACAGAGCAGTCACCCACAAACAATGGAGAACACCGATTATGCCCGGGAGACAGGGTCAGGACAATAATTACACAGCGCTGACTTCTAGGAAGCTATAACGCCATCCTAATGGGTAACAAAAACAAAGTCGCTGGAGAAGCGCCGCGCGCTCGGCGGGAACCGGGAGATTTGTCTCGCGCCATAATGTCTTCGTGCTGTTCGGAACGTGCGGTCTGGCCGGCCTACTGAGCGCGCTTATTATCTGCCGCGGGGACCCGTCCTGATGAAGGCGCTGTTACTGTGAGGACACCAGACAGGCGGGGAACAAAGCCACATGAAAAAGGGGGAGAGGATGAAGAGCGAGACCTCATGTGCTGGAATCTTCCGGAGGAAAAAAAAAAGAAAGAAAGAAGCTTAAACGGTTTTTTTTAGGAGCAGATGGGGTAATGTGTGCGCGCGCGCGCGTTTGTGCACGCAAGTTTGCGTGTGCGTGCATATGTGTGTGTGTGTTTGCATGGACATGACATGGATGACTATGTGTGTGTGCGTGCATGCGTGCATGTATGCATATGTGCGCGCGCGTGTGTGCGTGTGCGCGCGTGTGTGTGCTGGCGCGTAATTACCGGCCTGCTCTGGAGCCAGTCCTTGCGTGGATGGAGCAGTCAACCAAGCTGATGTTTAGCCACCATGCTGTGTCCAAGTGTTTCCATGCCAACAGGACCCATCTGGGCTGCAGCCCTGCAACCATTCAGGAAACGGGAGAGACGCGGTCGGCCCCCTCGCGAACCACACGGAATACCTCCACGCTGCCTCAGCATAAGCTCGCGGCTCTCTACCGGCCTATTAGCGGTCCTCCGTTGACTGTATTGGCTGTCTCTTCATAACGGCAGCCACAGAGACACAAAAACTAACAACAGCAGTGGCATAAACCCTGACACACAATACTAATCGTGCTTTTTACGCGGGAAAATGACACACTGCATGGTGTGATTCTAATTTACACGACTTTTCATACAAATGCATACTCGGTCTTTCTGGGGGGGGGGGATAATAAGATGGCGCTTTGCAATCCTCCAAGTCAAATGTTGGCCCTTTTCTCGGAGACATTTAAATACATTTTTTGGAAGATTAAATATTCTGAAATAGGCGTACAGAGGGTTTTGAAGCTGAGAAAAAGGGACGCGACCGCTCTCAAGGCGAAGCCCTCCCACGTGTCTGCTGAACAGAGGAAGAGGAGGGAGACAATGGCCATGAATGGAAGAGCAGGCCAAGAAAAAGAGAAAGAGATCGTGGAGGAAAATAAGAATACCCCCGTAGTGGAAGGAATATTAACAAACAAGAGAAGGAGGGGAGAAGGAGGAGAAGGAGGGGGAGGAGGAGGAGGAGGAGGAGAAGAGAACAAAGGGAAGCACCGACTCCCACATCTTAAATGGCCCCACGGTAACAACACGAGTGTTTGACCTTCACGCTTCCGTGAGGGTACGGGACTGTTTCAGTGAGTTTCTTCCTACCTGATTTCTGCTCCTTCGCACTTATATATTGTTTTTCTTCTTCCATTTTCCAGAATGTGTGTGTGTGTGTGTGTGTGTGTGTGTGTGTGTGTGTGTGTGTGTGTGTGTGTGTGTGTGTGTGTGTGTGTGTGTGTGTGTGTGTGTGTGTGTTCCTCCCTCTTGTAGTCTGTGTGTACGGGTTTGTTTTTACATGCCTTTCCCACGTCTGTGTGAATTTCAGGATGCGGATGTCACTGATGTCTGGTCTGGACGCATGTGCGCGCGCGCACGCGCGTGTGTTACATTTTGGGGCGGTGGGTGAGCGATGCCCTCCGACAAAAAGAGGGGGGGGAGCCTTTTACATGCTCAATTAAGCTCTGATCTACCTTGGCTCTTCAAATTCAGGTCACGCATGGAGCAGCAGTTGTGTGTGTGTGTGCGCAGTGTGTATGGGTCTGTGCGTGTGTGTGCGTGCGTGCGTGCGTGCGCGTGTGTGAAACCACACATATGGGTGCATGTTCCTTGCATGACCATGTGCAAACTGTGGATGTTACTGACTGCATGCATGTGCATTTTTGTGTAAAATGTGTGTCTGATTTGAGTGTCTGTGGTTTTATGTGTCTGTGACTGTGTAACAGCGGCCACTGTGTGCATTATAAGTGATGTGCGTGTCTGTGTGTCTGTGTATCAGCGAGTCTCTAATGAGATCCCCTGTGCATCATCTGTGGTTTGTGTCACACTCACCCTTCATCCTCCTCCTCTTTCTTTTATCCTTCCTGTACCCATGGAAGTCACAGTTTCCACAAAGGCAGGTGACTCAGCTGAGCTTCAGCTGAATTAAATAAAATTAAAAACGCAGCGCCTTTTACTTTTCACATAACGACCCCTGTTCTATTTTGGTTACAGCGCTTTTAGCTCTTATGTACTTAAAAGTATCTTTCTCTCTCACTCGCTCTCTCTTGCTCGCTCTCTCACGCTCGCTCATTCACTCACTCACTCTTGCTTGCTCGCTCATTCACTCACTCACTCACTCGCTTGCTCATTCACTCACTCACTCACTCACTCTCGCTTGCTCGCTCACTTACTCGCTCATTCGCTCACTCTCTCACTCACTCACTCGCTCACTCACTCTCTCACTCATTCTCTCTCTCACTCATTCACTCACCCTCTCTCTCACTCACTCACACACTCACTCATTCACTCACTCGCTCACTCACTCACTCACTCGCTCACTCGCTCTCTCTCTCACTCACACACTCACTCACACACTCGCTCACTCACTCACTCACTCACACGCTCACACGCTCACTCGCTCACACACTCACTCTCTCACTCACTCACTCACTCACTCACTCACTCACTCACTCACACACTCACTCTCTCACTCACTCACTCACTCACTCACACACACGTCAACGCATCCAAAGGTTATCAGTACTCCATCCTGTTTCTAAGCTGGGGATGCAACATCTGAGGAGTCTAAGTAAAGACCAGCACCTCCTCACACCTCGAGGTAGGAGCTGACCTAGTTGGCCACGAGGTGGTTCATAGGAGAAACGCTGGGCCTTGTTGCCTCACTCTGCATCCCGCCATAACAGAGGCCTGTGTAACGTAGACCCATAAGCCCGCCCGGTGGGTGTCCTGGTTTACTCTCTCCAATGCCCTATTTTATCATTCAGGACTTGTGCCTCCATCTTTTGACCTCTTTCTCCTCAACAGCAAGTTAGCAAAAGAGGGCGCGAGCCACCGATTTTGTTTTTCAGCATCGGTCAATACTTGGCTTCCCAAGTATTCAAATGACAATCCGGTTTTTGCAGATAAATAAATCTACCTCTTGTAACACAGTTTACTATAAATGATTCATAATGCCCCCCCCCTCCCGTCTCACCCCATCCTCCCCTCTGCCTTGCAGTTGGACTGGAGAATAGAGCTCTACCTGCTCCTAGTAAGAACAGGAGGCGTTTGCACAGAAAAATGCTGCGGATGTTGTCTGGTGGAAGAAACATTTTGCCTTGAAGTCGATTGTGAAATGAGAGACGACAACAAATCCAGACCGGTAGAGGTCCGTGACAGAATGCGTCACTGCAATATCCACATTCACCGAAATGTTCATTTCAGCAGGCATTATGAAACTAACACCCATATTGAGGGCGATTTCACAGCCCTCAGCAGCCAGAGAGGAGGCACACGACTGTGAAGATGAGCATTTCATGAAATGTGGAAATCTCGTTCCTTACTGTACCTGCATGGACAGACACACAGACGGATGAATATAGACACACACACAGACAGACACATAGCTGGATGAATATAGACACACACAGAGAGACAGACACATAGATGGATGAATATAGACACACACACACAGAGACAGACTCATAGATGGATGAATATAGACACACACACAGAGAGAGACAGACACATAGATGGATGAATATAGACACAGAGAGAGAGACAGACACACAGACGGATGAATATAGACACACACACAGAGACAGACTCATAGACGGATGAATATAGACACACACACAGAGAGACAGACACATAGATGGATGAATATAGACACACAGAGAGAGACAGACACATAGACGGATGAATATAGACACACACAGAGAGACAGACACACAGACGGATGAATATAGACACACACACAGAGAGACAGACACATAGATGGATGAATATAGACACACAGAGAGAGACAGACACATAGACAGATGAATATAGACACACGCAGAGAGACAGACACACAGACGGATGAATATAGACACACACACAGAGAGACAGACACATAGATGGATGAATATAGACACACAGAGAGAGACAGACACATAGACAGATGAATATAGACACACGCAGAGAGACAGACACACAGACGGATGAATATAGACACACACACAGAGAGACAGACACATAGACGGATGAATATAGACACACACAGAGAGACAGACACACAGACGGATGAATATAGACACACACAGAGAGACAGACACATAGATGGATGAATATAGACACACACAGAGAGACAGACACACAGACGGATGAATATAGACACACACAGAGAGACAGACAGACACATAGACGGATGAATATAGACACACACAGAGAGACAGACACACAGACGGATGAATATAGACACACACAGAGAGACAGACAGACACACAGACGGATGAATATAGACACACACACAGAGAGACAGACACATAGATGGATGAATATAGACACACACAGAGAGACAGACACACAGACGGATGAATATAGACACACACACAGAGAGACAGACACACAGACGGATGAATATAGACACACACACAGAGAGACAGACACATAGATGGATGGATGACTACATTCACGTTCGGCAGAATCATTTGTCCAGAGTGATTTACCACACAGTCAGGAATTAGCAGACATATCTGTGTGTCAACCTGCAGACATCTGAGATGACTGAATAGTGAGAACGCACGTGGTGTCACGTGTGATTATAATACGCACTAGATCACCGACAGTGAAACAGGTGATAGCAAGGGACTGAAATAACAACTGGACAAGAGATGGGTAGACTGATGGATGGATCAGTGTGTGTGTGTGAATTAATTAGTTGTAAAGCGCTTGGCTGTTGCAGCTAGAAAAGCGCTATATAAAATACAACTTGATTGATTGAGGGATTGATTGATTGATTGGTATCGAGATCTGTCTTTATATTGGGAAATTACTTTAGACAAGTTCACAGCTAATAATACACAGATGGACCACACCAGCTACTGCATTCTGGGTATTCTCTCTCTCTCTCACTCTCTCCCCCCATCTCGCTCCTCTCTCGTTCTCACTCTCTCATCTCACTCCTTTCTCCTCTCTCTCTCATCTCACTCCTCTCTCTCCTCTCTCATCTCACTCCTTTCTCCTCTCGCTCCTCTCTCTCTCTCGATCTCACTCTCTCTCTCCTCTCTCATCTCACTCTTTTCTCCTCTCTCT
Source organism: Lampris incognitus (assembly GCF_029633865.1). NCBI lineage: Eukaryota > Metazoa > Chordata > Actinopteri > Lampriformes > Lampridae > Lampris > Lampris incognitus. Next base: position 39,049,499 of record NC_079224.1, on the reverse strand, counting down.
CCTCTCTCATCTCACTCCTCTCTCTCCTCTCTCATCTCACTCCTTTCTCCTCTCGCTCCTCTCTCTCCTCTCTCATCTCACTCTTTTCTCCTCTCACTCCTCTCTCGCTCTCACTCTCCCCTCTCATCTCACTCCTTTTTCCTCTCACTCCTCTCTCTCTCCTCTCTCCTCTCACTCCTCACGCCTCACTCCTCTCACTCCTCTCTCTCTCTCCTCTCTCATCTCACTCCTCTCTCATTTCACTCCTCTCTCATCTCACTCCTCACGCCCCTCTCATCTCACTCCTCTCTCATCTCACTCCTCTCTCTCTCCTCTCTCATCTCACTCCTTTCTCCTCTCACTCCTCTCTGTCTCCTCTCTCATCTCACTCCTCTTTCATTGCTCTCTCTCTCGCTCTCACTCACTCACTCTCACACACACACGCATGCACACACGCACGCACACACGCACACACACACTGAATGAAAATGCCCATCTGTTTCCCAGTCTAATCATAAAAATCCAGCTTGTCGTTTCTCCCTTCTGTGTCCAGTCTTTGTCAGTCGTAAAGCCGGGCGATGTTATCAGATAACGCAAGCGAGCGTAAACATTCAGACGCCGCATAGTAGAACTCGCTGGGCGTCCAAGGCTCCTGGAGGTGCCGTTGTCATTCCGAGCAGACGGCGTGTCCTTCATCCGCCCGCCGGCCTCTTGACATCCATCTCTTTTGCGTTGTTTAGAGCTGAGGCTCTCTGGCTGACTAGGACAGGGGCGAGGCTTTACGCCAGGATTATTTAGACCGGCCTCTAAATCCTTCAGCCTTAGAAATATTCATGCTTCATGATGCTGCAAATGTGGGTGTCATCATCTTGTCCTTGACAGGACGCTCCGTCACCATAAAGCAGGGGAGCAGTCAGGGGGTCTGGGAAGGAAGGAGGGAGGAAACTTTTTTAAATTAACACACACACGCGCGCACACGCGCGCGCACACACGCACGCATGCGCGCGCGCACACACACACACACACACACAGTGGTGGGCCGGTTGAGGAAAACATTGACCACTGAGTGGCAGCCTGATCTGTGACCTCTCGGGTGAAAGGTCAGTCTAATTGAGATGTGGAAAAGGGCGGAGGCGAGCTGAGCTGTGCTGAACGGTGCCATCCGCTGACTCATTAAAATCGCTTCTCCTAACTCCCGCCGCCTCACTGCAGTGCTTCAAATGCTCCTCCTGCACCGCATCTCAGCTCCGGTCTTGTTGCCATGGCACTTTTTTTTCTGCTGCCGAAGGTTTAAGAGAAACTTTCTTGAAGGGTACGGAGCCCCTGTGCTTGTCAGTTTTGCAGTTGAATATGGTTGTCTTATAGAAGGGTGACAAATGAAAGGAAAAACCTGAACTCTTAACCCCTACTGCGAGGGGGTCTGGGGGCTCTGTTATGCTGTGTGTGTGTGTGGGGGGGGGGGCATTTTCCTGACGTGGTTTGGGTCCACTTGTCCCCTTGGTGGGAAGGGTCACTGCAAAACAATACAAAGTTATCCTGAGTGATCACCTTCATCCTATGATGAGACATTTCTACCCTGATGGGAGGGGTCTCTTCCAGGACGACAACGCCCCCATCCACAGGGCGCGAGGGGGTCACTGGATGGTTTGACGGGTATGAAAATGATGTGAATCACATGCTATGGCCTTCACCGTCACCAGAGCTCAACCCAGTTGAACGCCTATGGGAGATTCTGGGCCGGCGTGTTAGACAGCGCTCTCCACCACCATCATCAAAACACCACACGAGGGACTATCTTCTGGAAGAACGGTGTCCATCCCTCCAGCAGGGTTCAGAGACCTGCAGAATCTTTGGCCAGGATCTACATATATAGAAAAATACAAAGCCAACAACCTGGAGAAGGACTGGCTTTTGCCATGATATTGTTGGGGGGAGGCTCACCATAAGAAAAGAAGAAAGCTGAGAAAACGTTGGCAGGAAGCCAAGTTCAAGAAATTAAATCAATAAAATACTTCTCAGGCGATCCGTTGCTTCATAAATCCTTTCTAATATACCTTCTTTAATGAATTTCATTTTACAGTCGAGCTTGATTAACATATATATATAAAAAAGGGGATAGGGACTAACTACTGAAGGCCTTTATCCCGGGGCTTGCTGGAGGAGCTCGGAGATTTATGTTTTAGTGACACCTAGTGGTCATAATGGGGAACTCGCAACATTTTTTAATGAAGATTATTGATGAAGAGAGAAAGAAGAGAGACACTTTATTTCTGTCATTGTACGGTTGTTTTGCATACAATGAAATTCGTCTTCTGCATTTAACCCATCCTACTGTATAGGAGAAGCTGCGGTGCAGCACCCGGGGACCAACTCCACTTCTTCTTTCCATTGCCTTGCTCAGGGGCACAGACAGGAGTATTAACCCCTTCATGCGTGTCTTTTTGATGGTGGGAGGAAACCGGAGCACTCGGAGGAAACCCACGCAGACACGGGGAGAACATGCAAACTCCACACAGAAAGGACCTGGGGCGGCCTGGGGTTCGAACCCAGGACCTTCTTGCTGTGAGGCAACAGGGCTAACCACCGGGCCACTGTGCTGCCCCAGTATAAGAAGTATAATTTGTACAATATGTGGAAAGAAAAATACCTGTTCGGGGGGGGGGGGAATCCATTGGAAAGAAGAGAGAGAGAGAGAGAGAGAGAGTCATAGGGGGGGTCACACACAGACACACACACACAGACATATATATGTACTACATACATACATACATACATACATACATACATACATACATACATACATACATACATATATTTGCACAGCCTGCAAGACCCAAGATGCAGGTTATGCAAAGACACCCCTGAGACAGTCCAGCACTTAGTAGCAGGGTATAAGATGCTAGCTGGGGAAGCGTACACTGAAAGACATAACCAAGTGGCTGGGACAGTGTACAGGAACATCTGTACTGAATACAGACAGGAAGTCCCCAAGTCCAAACGGGAGACACCGCCAAAGGTGGTTGAGAATGGCAGAGCTAAGATCCAGTGGGACTTCAAGCTCCAGACTGACAAGCAGGTGCCGGCTAACCAACCAGATATCGTGGTGGTCGACAAGGAACAGGAGACAGCGGTATTGATCGGTGTATCGATCCCGAGCGACGGAAACACCAGGAAGAAAGAGCACGAGAAGCTAGAGAGATGCCAAGGGCCGAGGGAAGAACCAGTTCAGATGTGGAAGGTGAAATCCACAGTGGTAATAGGAGCACTAGGGGCTGTGACCCCCGGACCGGGAGAGTGGCTCCAGCAGAGTCCAGTAACAACACGCGAGGTCTCTGTCCTGAAGAGTGCAGTCCTGGGAACAGCTAAGATACTGAATAGATTTTTTTAGGAAACAAATAATAAAATTAGATAAACAACTTATTGAAAAAAGTTGGAAATAAGACAAACATGTGACTAAAGATACTGTGAACTTGACTGTAGTTGATGTTTGAATTACCCACCACATGAAAAAAACCCCAAGTTGTTGAGAGCTGCAATAATCCAACAAGGGCCGGGGGCCTCCAGCTGCCATTTTTAACACTCATCAAAAATCAGTGTAACGATAGTCTACATGTTCACCAATGCTAGACACCATAGCAGTGAAGCGGCTGGCTATTTAAAAGATCAGGCAGTCATGAGAGTGCGGGAGAGCGACACCAAAATTAATAAAGAAACTACCCTACGTATTTGAATAAAGTAGAGACACCGGACTGGACGATTGCAGCTCCCTATGCATTTGCCCAGATCACGGCCCATTTAGGGATGCTGAGGGTGAGGTGCTTGTTTCCAACATGACTGTACATCACTTTGTCAGCAGATGCGTCGTCTTCAGCACAAACTCTATCTCTCTCTTTCTGCAGAGGGTCAGAAAAGGTCGCAAGGTTTTTGACGCCTTGACTCGCCACTGGGGTGTGAAAAGTCATTAGGTCAAAACCATCTCCAAATTTAGCAGTGGTACCAGTGGTCGTAAAAATAAATAAATAAAAATAAATAAATAAATAAAAAATAAATAAATGCCAGTGGTCGTAACCAACTCACCGCAGGAGTTTAAATGGTACAATCCATCTGAGGGGGACTCTCAGGCGTTTGATTGCTGACTTTTTCGTTTTTATTATTTACTTGAAATCTTTTCACAACTACATTGTTTACTTTTCCTTTTTCAAGCCTTCTCAATCGTCACAGGACTGATTAATTTTAGAGCCATGTTATGAGTTTTTTGCCTCTCTGACCCCCCCCCCCAAAGAGATGGATCAGTCCACCGTCTCTATGTGTATGTGAGTGACTCCTCGCGCTGCCTTCCAGATATTTCGGCGCACGAGTCGCCTCGCGTCTAGAAAAATGAAATTCGCTCCCGTTACTGCCTCATTAGTTGTTTAACAGTTGCCCACCAGGGGTCGCCCCCGGCACTTAGCTGAGCTGAACACATAGTTTAGCCCGGCCTTTTCTCGCAAATGGGGCGCAGTCCACCTCCCACTCATCAATCTTCTTTTATCCACCGTAACAAAGAGGTCATCAAAAAGGAGGCATGGGAAAACACAACAAACGCATTTGAGAACTCAGTCAATGGCCAATATATGCAAAGTGGGAATGAACCAACTTCAAGGACCCCCCCTCGTGTGTGTGTGTGTGTGTGTGTGTGTGTGTGTGTGTGTGTGTGTGTGTGTGTGTGTGTGTGTGTGTGTGTGTGTGTGTCCATTGTGGGTGAATGGGTATGGACCTTCTCATGCACTTATGACTTATTTCTCCTTCATATTACTGTCTGACCATAATGCAATGCAGTCCAACCCCCTGATTTACCAAAGGGGGGGGGTTACCAAACTGTAAAATCCAAATAATTCAGATATTTTTGTATTTTCCTTATCATTTGTGCACGTTTGAACACAGAGTATAAAGTTACACCCAAAAGAAGAACAAGACCTTTACAGTGACCCCGTAAAAATCAAGTTGCATTTTTCTCCCCGCTTTCTTCCAGCATCCTCACAGGAACCCGCACCCATAGTTCTTTGATTGGCTCGAAAACGCCCCGTCTCTTCCCCGGTTGGCTGCTCGCCGTTTCCCAGCCAAATAAAAAGAGGAGAGTCGTAGGGGGTCATGTCTGGCCACCCCCCAGGAGAAAAGCGGGGTCTCTGTCTGCCCTCCAAACCACCAACGGTTCTCCGCTGTCCCTATAGCAACAGCGAAGGACCCTAGAAGGCCCCGGACTGGGGCGCCCAAGCAGATGCCCATAATTAATGTTGTTATATGGAGGTGTCACTCCTGCCAGTCTCCTTTCCATGAAGGCAGACCCTCTCCCAGACCTGTCAGAGGCCTATAGGGCTGAGTGAAAAATGACTGCCCTGCGGTGTATGTGTTTGCCTGTGTGTGTGTGTGTGTGGGGGGGGGGGGGCTGCAGATGGGGTGAAAAATGGCTGCCCACTAGTAGCTTCCCGGTCCTGCCCGAGGCTACACCACAACATCTACCACCATGCATGGTAAAATGAAAAGGGGAGCGGTGTAATACACGGCGCCGGCGCCTTCACGGATTTTCATTTTTCCTGCAATCTAGGAATCTAGTCATGTGACACTGGACATCAGTTAAACCTCAAGCACGGCCACAAGCCGACAAGAGATTTGCTCCTCGGCTACAACCCTCATTCATGGCATCTTTGAAATACAGTCGGTGTCTTTATACGGCTTGCGAAGGGCCGTAAACTTTGCTCACCTTAAGCCTTGTCTAGTCTTTAATCCGTAACAAGTGACCCGTTTTACCTTTGTTTGTTTGCTGCACCGACACTATCCTGAACGTTACCTCAGCTTTCACCGGAGCGTTTCTCTGGCTTTTAATGGCTGGTTGGCTGGAGTAACGTAATGCGAACCGCCGATCTGTAGGTACCACTCCAGACAGGCCCACTGGGGGCGAATCCGGTCTCCATGCTGTATGTGAGATCTTTCATCTAGGAGCTACACAAGCAAAGAATACTGAAGAAGGCAAGGGTTCAAAAGCGAACAGCTTCACCGACAAAAAGCAATCGTTGATTCTCTGGCATTGTGTGTTGCGAAGTTGGGGAAACGCGTTAAAAAGTATTATACGTGAAAAATAGAAATGAGAATATATAATGATTTGATGCAATAATTCATGCACATTTTGGATTTGGGTGATATTGACCTTAAGGAAGAGGTTTTGAATAACTGCGTTATGCAAATACAGTGTGCAGCATGCAAGTGAAGGAGGCCTGCAGAGAGCGAGCCATAACAGCCAGTATGATAACCGACAACGTGAACTTTGTTTTCCTGTTCTTCATCCAATCCGTTCGGCTCGACGGATAACACACAAGCTGGATTGCTCAGCGGTCGGCTCATTTTGGGGCCTTGGGGTTCAGCGGAAACCGTCCACCAAGACATCACCATCATCATCATCATCATCATCATCATAGCGTCCTGAGGACTCGACCGTGACAGGGTCAACTGATCAGTGCCGATCGGGTTAAAATCACATTCTTCTGCTGCCCGGCAAGCGACACCGAGGGTCACCAAATGCACTGTCCAAGAGTTCATCAACAGCCCTTGGTCACCGGCACACTCCGGGGCTCAAAGGGTCAGCAGTTCCCCTCACCTCTGACCTGGCCAGCCCTCTTTGTCGTCGTTACATAATAAGATGTCTCCCTCTCCGCTGATGGATCAGCTCTGTTCCGCAGGAGCACGGAGGCTTTTAAATCACCGCGTCGGCACGGGCCTTCGGCCGAGGGGACCTGTAAAACCCAGACGCGTGGTCGAAAGGAGGACCAATAAAACAGCTCAGAGCTCTTTCGGAGATGTCGTTATCTTTATTTCCCTGTTTCTTCATTTTCTGAGCGAGACGTTGTCATGCAACGTTATGGCCGCGTGCAGGAATTAGTGTTTACAGTTTTGCACCGACGTTATGGCACCATGAGCATCTCTGATCACAACATAAGTTGTCAAGAGGACATTTCGGGGGTCGGCTGGAGAAGGATGAAGCCAACGTCGTTTCCTGCGACGTTGAACACCGGCACGCCACGGCCAGACAGAACCTCACCGTCCAAATCATCAGCGTAGGGGATTTATTCTGTCTGAGGTCACGGGTTCACTGAGCCAGACGTCGCTTTGTGGGACCTCAAATTCAGCAACATGGGGAGGTGGGACAGGGGTGTCTGGGACACAGCAGGCCAATTATGGTCCGGCTAGACACATTACACTTAAAAGGCATGCCTCCTTATGTCGTATTCTGGTGTTAACGCTGAACAGCCAGTGAGGCCCTGGACGTGTGGGAGCTGGGGGAAATGACTTGAAAGCAATGATGTTCAGATTTGATCCATCAAAACTTAAACCGGGGGTATTTAGAAAAGAGCAAGTGCGGGAAACAACAACAACAACATCGTCGTTATCATCTGACGGAAACGTTAAACTCAGCAAGCAGCTGACACCAGTCAAAGCAGTGTAAGAATGAGTTGCGTTTTTGGAAAAATGCAAAAATTATTTGCTTACACGCTCAGGGTAATTCTCAAGCAAATCGAGATGTGAGACAAGTCAGGTCTTTTTAGAGAGAACTGAGACACTACCACGAGATATTATTAACTCCTCTCACAGTTGGATGAGTTCCACTTTAATTCAACTGGCCTCAAAGAATACGAGGAGCCCTCTGCCAAACGTCTCTTAACCACTAAATAAATGTCATTATCTCTCATTTTGCTCCGTTTGCGGTTAAGAGTATGACATAGTCGATATGTGGCCTTAGTTTGGCAAAGCCACTAGTGAGGAGAGCAACCTATCTTCACATTGTCAAGCGTATATACAGGTAATAGGTGTGCACAAGTGTAAAAGTTGTGGAAGATACTGAGATCTTCAGCACCACTGGCCATCTACCGCAGTGTTTCTCAAGCGGGGGTCCGCGGACCCCTAGTGGTCCGCGGTGGAATTGCAAGGGGTCCGTGAAAATAAAATATCTTTAAAAAAAAGATCCTATGACATTTATAGAAATAGGATTATTTTACTCAAATGTAACTGAGACCTTTATCTACCTAAACTATGAAGGGTAACAGGACTTTTTTCTCTAATTACATCTGTTTCACAAGTGTAATCTATTGTATTTTAATAAGAGATCTCGCTCCCGTTTGCATTGTTAAAAGTTACTGCATAAAAATTCTGTTGTTACATATATCTGAAAGTTCCTGCATAAGAATTCTGTTGTTACATATATCTGAAAGTTACTGCATAAGAATTCTGTTTTGTTAACTATATCTAAGTTACAACTGACAGCTCTTATTTTTGCCCCAAAGAGTGAATAAATGATATAATGCAATTTAAAATGCAGTTTCTACTGTTTCTATCGAATTGCAACCCCCCTCCCCCAAGATCAGGTGGAGGGGTCCTCAGGGTAGATCAAAAATACGCAGGGGGTCCTGGACCCCAAAAAGGTTGAGAACCACTGGTGTCATATGCCGTGTGAGGCGCGAGCACGAGACTTGGTTTATGGCACAGACAATGATAATGATATCATTTTCTAATTTTCCATCATCATCATAAAGTATGTGCACCCTTCCTTCATTGGCGGGCTGCATCATATGATGAAATATGCATATTTTTATACGTTGGATCTCCTCGGGAGGTGTCGCTGCGTTTCCCAACATAAAAGAACCGGAACTGATGCATAATTCACAGGAAGTACGTGGATTTCAAAAACAATGTCCTTTTCTTTCCCCGCACGAAGGAGCTCGTGAACATGGGCTGTCAGGTTGCAAGAGGCCAGACCGCGGAGGCCTCGGATTCCCCCGAATTACCAGACCGCCTCAATAAAATAGGTCGCCTTTCTTTTCAAATGACACCGCTCCAGACTCGCACGGTTCCCCTGAAATCACTGCGCGATTCCATAAATCCAGCGGGTGTTGATGTGACTCCGATAAACGTTAAGCAGCCACTCGCCAGAGGGGGAAAAGAAAGAAGGAAAGAAAAGATGAACCGGGACAGACTGACCGTGTGTGTGTGTGTGGGGGGGGGATGTTGGCGGGAGCAGAGCCCGGCGATACGGGCCCCTCATCTGCTTTCCTTGGACCTTCCAAGTATCCGCAAGTATTTGGCCGCATTGGCGTTGTATGTCAAGACAGCCCCGCAGACGTCACACAGGCTTGAATATAGTCGGTGTGTAATTAACCCGGAAGAGAAAACCAAATAGATTAATAAAAAAAAAACACTTTCCCCTGGGTTTTTGTCGTTTGGTTATGGATGGACAGTCCCGGTGAGTGACGGGCTGCTCCCGGATATGGGTGACGTCACCACCTCTCCCACGACCGGGGGGGGGTGGGAGGGGTGGGGTGGGAAGCGCGCCTTTTTTTGAAGGGGGGGGGGAGAATCGGCCACGCGACGCGCCTTGCATAGTAACGGCGGCAGCTCGCGCTTTGAGCTTGAACTTGACCGTGGGAACGAACGGCGTCAGCTCTTGATTTCGTATTATTTGAATACCTTATAATATTATTGTCTTATTAATCTTAATATCTTAATATCATCTTATCTTAATAAGAGGCCGGCCTGGCTCCTGGCTCACGTTAAGGGACGAGCGTCGACTCTCTCTCTCTCTCACACACACACACACCCCCGGCAGAGGAGGATAGGCTACCAGCCGGCAGCGGTGAGTTTCTGTCTTTCCCCAAATAATTACGCCATGATTAAAATACAGTCTCCTTTTGGCGTCTCCTATATCTCCGCCGTGCTACAGGATAAAGGGGTCAATTACGTTTGTTACTTTTTGTTTTAACGTTTCGTCTACTTCCTCGTCCGTTGCCCCCCGAACAGCCGCGGCGGCCTGCGTCCGTTGACGTCGCCCGGGCAACTGTGTCGCTTGTGATAAAGCCGCGTCAGCCGCCGAAGTCCGACACTTCAAAGGCGTCCGGGGCCGTTCGGTGCGTGGCTGTCTGACGGATGACGGAGCTTTGTCTCGGCGCTCCCGGCTTAGCTTTTACACTTTGAACGGCCGGTTTTACCCAGCAAAGCGCACCGATGAAGACGTTATATGAACGCTTCTGGCTAATTTATTCTATTCCTCTGCATTCTTAGTGCATTATTTAATTCACCTCCAAAATGGGGCTTATGCTCTTTTCGACTATAAAATGAGCCTGTAACGGGTTCAAACGTCATCAGGCGTTAACCTTATCTTTCTAATCAGTGTCAACCACGAGTTATTCATTCATCACTGCTGTTTACTACATAAACTGTTATCGCTGGCACCCTGTGAGCTAGTTCATTTCAGCTGGTCAGAATTATAATATTAAAGACTTCCGTGGTTGAGAGTAATGGGAGGCCATCTTCAATGATTTCACACAACTTAACACCCAGGGCATTATTTTCATTCAAACATGTAACACATTATTCAAACCCACAACAGGTCATTACGATGTGCGCTTTAAATAAATGTAACAACATACTGTGGGGGGGGGGCAACAGGCCTGTTAGTGAATCATATTTTTACATTTGGTAATTCCATATTTAAGACATTTCAAATGTATTTATTGTATATTTGGAATGTTAAATGCACTACATAGCTATGGACAGAAGGTTTGAGAGCATTTCGTTGTTTGCTTTAATTTGCGTGCCTTTCATTATGGCGCATGGGCGCGAGGACTTCTTGTGGCATGATGCTGTGATATGAGTGCTTTCAGTTTAACGTGAGCCTCACCACGAATCCAGTCGATAATGGTGCTGAACATTCAAGCAGGTTCACGAAAGAAGCCAAGCCTACGCGAGTAAATCCTCACATCTACCTCGCTGCTCAGCTGTATTTATTTTGCTCATATAAATGTTGTTTCACCCTGGCAGACCAATTAAGACCAATTATGAACAATTTCATTTTCACAATGGCAGCCCTGGCAAAATACAAACTGCCTCTCGAGGATCAGAAAGAGGGGTGTGAGCCGGAGTAATGCAGCAAATAAGAACGGGAATAATTGGACTGGTTAGTCAAAATCCTATCAACGTTTTCATCATCATTTAAAAAATCGTATTGTTTTAAAACAATACAGTCTAATTCATCAATGAGAGGAAACAGAATCTAAAAATACCCAATTCACTCCATTTTCACGTGATTGCCAAAAATTGAAACGATAATGAAAAAGGGAGGGAAAAAAACGAGTAGTGATTATTTTTTCATTCCGAGTCCACTTGTGATATATTGCTGCCCAGGCGTTAGCGAGGTTGTCCCCCAAAATGGGTTAGCCTGGACTTGACCCGCAGACCTGTTGAAGTACCCTTCAGCAAAATACCAACGCTCGCTGGCTCACCCTGCACCCCGACCAGAGAATCACGTGGTGATTAGTAAAAGCAAAATAAATGTAAAAGAAAAGAAAAGAAAGAATAACGACAAATTTTGCAAATATAACAAATATCTGTCACCAAACTCAGTTTTGACCCAAACAACTGCTGAATGCAGTTTTCATATATCTACCAAAAGCTTTTTTTTTTTTTTGCAGAACTACATTTAATGCACGTGCAAAAAAAAGAAAAGAAGAAGAAAGAAAGCGAGAGAGAGAATGTGTGCATGCGTGTTGTGCTTTGGGGGAATAAATCAGTTGAATGGCTTACCTTTCACTCCAGCTTTACATACTAATGAATTACAATTTGTCTGAAGGTAAGAAGCCAAAACAGATGAGTGTTTCCAAAGTGTCCACACTGCAGCTGCATGTGTAAATCCTGTACTGTTTAATTGCGGAGACAAAATGTTTGGTGAGATTAATAGTTTGACTGGCTCACACATCTGAATAGCAGGAGATGCTTTCACTTAATGTCAGCACTTTTCTCCGCAGTTGTCCGTCCTGAAACAATACATTGTCCACCCTACAGCAGTACAATGGTATGACTTCCAAATACATCGAATGAATAAGTGAATAAATGAATAAATGAATATCTAATGTTCAGACGTCAGGTTCATGAGCAAAAGCAAAGATCACTGGCTTTACATGCTATTTCTCAACATGTTGTTGAGCCAGCATTTTTCTTGTGAAACAGTAAACAGAATCTGGTGTGGATGTCTATAGCAGTGTGTGTGTGTGTGTGTGTGTGTGTGTGTGTGTGTGTGTGTGTGTGTGTGTGTGGGTATGTATATATGTGTGTGTGTATGTGTGTGTGTGTGTGTATATATATACACACACATACACACACACATATATATATATACATACACATACACATATATCTATACTCTATCTATATACATATATATATACACTCTAGGGACAGATACTGTAGAAATACAGGTTTTCATATTTTGTTATGACTACAAAACAGTGCACACTAGTAAATAAAAATTAATAGAAATGATGCATCAGTGTAAGAGCACAGATATGGAACAGGTAGATGAAATGTAAATATATATATATATATATATATATATTTTACATTTTAGTTCACATCCACTATTTGGCTACAGGAGGTTCGTATTTGGCCCTGTTCTGTCTTGGTGAATGTTATGTCCAATGAAGGGGAGATGGAAGTTCATTGGCTGTATGTCGTCTAATGGGAGACTTGTTTGAGCATTGCCATTTTAAACCTAACGCCAAGACCCAAATTACAGTTTTGTTTTAACTATTTCATTGGGTTACACTTAATGTGTATCTGATTTCTAATAATAATATTAATATTAAGAACAATAACAATAATAATGACAAAAATATCAGCAGTAATAGTAGTATACAAGAACTAGTAGTATTTATTAGTAGTGGTCATTTCAATGGGAATATTTGTCAGTTTCAAGCAAGATTTTGAAGCATTTTACGCTCGTGCTAGTCTTCACCTGTAGCTCGTGGCTGTTTAGTTATTTGGGTGGAAGGCAAATCCATAGGTTGGCTTCAATGGTGGATAAACCTGATGGTTTTTTTTAAACATCTTCCTCATTCATTCTGTCACACAAGAATACAGAAACATAGGATAAAGTTGTGACGCTAATATAATTTCACTGTTAATATTCTTTCCAGCCTTGACTTTACCTGTTAATTTTCTCCAGCTGCACAAATACCAAGAATTAAGATTAATTTCACGACTTCGTGGTCACTCATAAAACAATTAAATTCGTGGTTCGTGTAGTATATTGCAGCTTTCATTTGATCTTTATGAATTTCGCCTCACTGAAAAGCTTTACTTGAATTCGTCACCTTTCTCTCTTTCTCTTTCCTTCTTTCTCCACAAAAACCGTCCTTTGTTTGACTCTTTACAAGTCGTTCATTTGCTCAGTAGTTTGGACTCGCTGATCGTGTCTGTTCTCGCCGAGGGGTGTCGCTGTTTCTATCACTAATGGATGGCGGTCAGGGTTGCATCATTTTGTTTTTCTCTTCCCCACAATTTGCGCAACATTTCTGTGGCGAGCAAATCTTTGCCAAAACATCGGCTCGTTTCGTTTTCACATTCAAACCAGTTTCCCTACGTCCTTCATACACGTATGTGTGGGTCTAGAGGCAGGTGGTGGTGACCGGACGTTACGTCGTTAGCCTAAATGCTCGGGCTACAGGCCTATTTTATGTCCCTTATAGTTCAGTATAGTGAAGTGAGGGACAATCCACGACGAGGTGTGCTGTACACCTCCGCATCGAGTATCGAAGTCCTTTAACACACACCTTGGAGTGGATTATCCCGCTTGTACCATGGTCTCTTACCCAAGAATCCACTTTTTGTTGTTGTTGTTGTTGTTGTTGAACGTTTTGGGACTCGGAATTAAAAGGTTATGAAGCGAAAGTTAGACGCGAACCTTACTTAGCTACCGTATCAGCGTGTTGCTATGGTTACACGGCAAATTTGTGGCCAGCGCATGAATTTGGAACAGTGATTAAACTTTGGCCGAACTACAGGATTCAACGCGCACCCTCCAGCCAATCGGAGACCAGTATTCTCCTCGACCGCCGTATCACACTCATCAGTTGCTGCCATGCAAAATATCCCATTGTTCAGGTTTGACCACATGTACATTGCTTTGATGCCGAGACCGCATGGAGCTGAGTGAGGTAATGTGCGATTTAGAAATTAAACAAATTAACCGTGGAGATCAGGTCACTTTGTGGAGGCAGGTTAGAACACAGCAGCCATCAGAGGCCTACGCGGTTCTGGATATGCCTGCTTAGGCAACCTCGACGTGAGCCTGTTCTGACTGTGATTTCAAAACAGTGCAATGCTACTAAGATCATTTCATTGTCTTGCGTATTTTCCGCAATATTATAGGCCTGCTGGGAAAAAAAAATAACAGGCCTACGTCGGCTACTCCCTCCTCCTCCTCACCCTCCTCCTCCTCCTCCTCCTCCTCCTCATTCACACCCTCCTCTCCCATCCTCGGCTCGCTTTCTTGCTGTCTCGGTTCTGTACGCGACACTACCATTTGCGGTTCTGTCTGACTCGCTTTATCAGGTAAGAGAAGGATCTTTACATATTACAATAAGCAACTTTTGTTAAATAGGTGTAATGAATCATACGCAAAAGCCATTTAAAAGGAGAGGGTTTGCCACGTTGTAGCTGGTCTCTCTCTCTCTCTCGCTCTATTGCTCTCTCTCTCTCTCTCTCTCTCTCTCTCTCTCTCTCTCTCTCTCTCTCTCTCGCTCTCTAACAACCTCTCTCTATTATCAACTACATTTCAAGATAGATTTATTTGGATTTACTGGATGTGGAACGAGAGAAGAGAGAAAGGGGCGCATTTGTGCAAACGATAATTATAGATCTGTCTTGAGCAGTTTCTTGATCTGAAATGGGGTTTTTTAAACACCTATGGTGTCTGAATGTGATTTTTGTGCTTTTTAGTTTAGCCTCAAGGATTTTTTTATTCTTATTTATTTTTTGCTGTGTTTTCCCGCTTATCTAATGTTTGTATTAAGAAAGAGAAGAGCTAGTTATGTGTTAACATAACAGTAACATTGTAATGATCATTTGGGGGGGGGGTCTTAGTCTGAATTTACTTACGGGCCTATGAATGCCAGTATAGCGTGCATTTTGCAGCAAGTCACAAAAGAAAATCCAAAATATTTTATGATGGCCCTTACAGCCATGTGCTCATGTCAGAAGTATTCATACATATTGTTGAAGAGGCCCCTGCTCTGCAGAGTTGAGGCGGGATATTGTTCTGAGCCTGGGAAAGTGTAGCGGGGCTTGAGGAGTGACGTGCTGGCGCTAGACTCTGTTGTTCAGGGGACCTCGGGGATCCCAGACGTTATTGTTATGCAAATGCTCTCCTCCACGTTGTTGAACTTGATGTTGACTTCTTTCTTTGGGACTAATTTTTCTCGGTCACTTGTTTGTGGGAAAATCTTCTCTATGGGTCCGCTGCACAGGGCGAGAGACGGGCTGCGTGTGTTGCCTCAAAATAGCAAAATGAAGAAATTATCCCAAAAGCTTACAACACCACAAGCCCCCCCCTCTCCAAGTCTGTCTGTATAAATGGGATAAATGTTAAGATATGAGCTCAGTGCAATATTAGAAATGGACTAAATCCAATATGTGGAGCTAGACATAGAATATTTTAATTTAGCACAGAATATTTTTATCTGTATAACTCGGGCATCTATATTTAGCAGCTTTCTACATGAGCACTGTGTAATATTTTCACTTTTCACGTGACCTGTCAGAAGACAGCAGTTAAGTTGCTGGATTGCCCCTTTTATTGTCATAAATGTTCAAAGCAATGTTAAATGCAAGCCACCCGTTTCCCCCCCCCTAAAATAGTCTCCACTCTGATAAGATAAGTGACAAATGGGTGAGATGATGTAAATGTTTTAGATAAGTTAGGCCTGTCTAAAACACGCAATGATCTTATACTGAGAACAGGAGTACAATTTATATATATCTATATATAAAGCGATATAGGAATAGTTTTCTTTAATTAAACGCGATGAGGATACCTGTTTATTAGGCCGGTGTCTTTCACGGCGTGTTTACAGTACCTCAGAGGCTTGTTCGTCCAATAAAAACGTGACTCATGCAGGAATACATCAACATTTTTTATTTATTTTTAAACCGGCACAGCCTTTCTGGGCCGTTTCAGCACCACTGCGGCCCAGGTTCAGCGGCAATACAATAACAACATTGTTAAATGGTTAAGATCTGCTTGGAGATGTATGGTATTCGGTGGTGTACGTATCCAGAAGAGCCAAGATCCCCGCTGCGCTCCGTCAGCCAAGGTGCACCTTCACGATACGAACAGATTGCTCATGCGCAATAACTCGCAGATACAGCGCTATCTGATGCAGGCTTCGTTTGGAAAACACAGGCTCTACTTCTCCCCCCCCCCCATATTGGGTTACCTACACACACACGCATGCGCGCGCACGCACGCACACACACACACACATACACAAACAAACAAACATATTTCACCACCTTTTTAAATATGCCTTCCAACTCTGAGGAGATATTCGATATTGTCTCCGCCATTGGCTTCTTTTATCAAATGATGCGTTTTGTTTTGGGGGGGGGGGTTTATCGCGCACACTATCTCATCTCCTCAGCCCAAATATCAGTCAAATCATACCCGATAACGCTGCGCGCGGGCTGAGCGTGCTCCTCGGCGTATGGCCATCAGGAAGCGGCGTACGCGAGGGAGGCTGGCTAATGCGCTGGCCTTTTCAGCACCACGGACAGGAGCCGAGCGTCGGACGGGGATTTCCTCCTCCGCTTATCTGGCTTTTCAAACGCCCGCATGCAGAGTCGCCAGGCATGAAATTATAGAAGGCGCACGTGCAACACTTTCCCTCCTTCTTCTTCTCCGAGCCGGAGTAATCTGTTCATTATAAATACCGACCTGGAGACATAATGCATGCACCCTGTTAGACTCCCACGACGAGAATACAGTGCAGAATAACAGCTGGGGACAAACATAGGGGGGACGAGGCGATTATAGTAATGGGGATGATAATAATAACAGAGCCATTGTAAAGATCTTAAAATGACAGGGAGAGAGAGAGAGAGAGAAGAGTGGTTTGCTATTTGATCTAATTATATAATACAAAGCTTACCAAATGGGTTACTTATTGCTTGCGGACAATTCAAGTGAAGAAAGATGACCGGACATAAGTGAATGGTGGAGATACCATTTTGGAATTAGGTGGATAAATCTCAACGTCGTTTCCTTATTTTAATACTCAAAACCATCTTTTTTTCTGTAGGGCCCTTTTTTTTATCCTTTGTGGTGAGCCAGTGTCGATTCTCATTCCACCATATGCCCTTTAAATAAAACCAACAGTCATATTATTTTCATATACAGAAATAATGTTAAGCAAAATCTCAGACGAAAGCTTTTGAGCCTCGTTAACCTGGATGTCGCCGGATAATCTGAGGACCGTGAGGATTTCACTTTAGGGGAAATAATCCCACGCAAATTAAACGACAGCAGCTTTCAAACCGGAAAAGAAATGGCGAAAAGTCAAACAGCGCATTCAAATTTCACAAATCAGCCAGGCTGTCGAAATTACTGGTTTGACCTATACTGTGTTTGTCACGAGACAAAAAAAAAGACCCAATCAGGTTTGAGA
This sequence comes from Lampris incognitus, assembly GCF_029633865.1. Classification (NCBI taxonomy): domain Eukaryota; kingdom Metazoa; phylum Chordata; class Actinopteri; order Lampriformes; family Lampridae; genus Lampris; species Lampris incognitus. The sequence continues at coordinate 39,032,001 of NC_079224.1, read as the reverse complement.
CATTTTGAGATATTCTTCCTTCCTGTTCCGAAACGCGTAATAGGTCCTCTAACAGGAAGCCTTGTGGTGGCGGTATCGTGATTATAAGTGAGATACTCGCGTATTTGTGGTGGAATGCGGACCAGCTCGTTCACCCTTTAAATTCATATTCCCGCCTCTCTCTCTCTCTCTCTCTCTCTCTCGCTCTCTCTCTCTCTCTCTCCCTCGCTCTCTCTCTCTCTCTCTCTCTCTCTCTCTCTCTCTCTCTCTCTCTCTCTCTCTCTCTCTCTCTCTCTCTCTCTCTCTCTCTCGCTCTCTCTCCAGGCGGTTAGGGATTGGTGGCTAAACGCGGGGGAGTTAACCGCTGAGCTGATTGTGGTCTCTTTAAGCTTGTCAGTTGCAGCGTGCATGTGAAGGAGAGGACACCTTGTCGTGGCTAGAAGGCAGTGGATAGCAACACGCCTCGTCATATTATTATTTCCCTCATTTTCTCAGCGGACCAGTAGGTAGACACGGTTGAGAGCGTAGCCTCTTTACAAGTCAAAGGAGTCGAGCGCAATATGCAAGTAAGTGGAGTATGCACGCTTCGATGACTGGATAGATAACCTGCTTGCACGTATTTATGGATGCATATGGCGTGAATGCCGGGCTTTCTTAGAGCTATATTTTCATTATTTTGGACTGTTGCGGTCCCGTTGGACTTTTTTTTGGTTTTGTTGACCCAGCAGTTTAAGCTAACGCGGTCACAATGACTCCGACCTCAACTAATTGAAAGCTGATTGGCAGGAAGGAAGTTAACAATTTTGTGAGGTTTCACGCGTACAGGCCGTGTAATGGGCTAACGGTGCTACTTCAAATCCTACAGTGCTGTGAAATTACAGAGTCCGTAGGCCGGGTTGACAAAAGGAAGTCCGCGCCTGCAGCGTTGGGTCACTGCTGCGTAAAAAGTGACGCTTAAACAGAAAACTCGTGTTGGCCATTTAGTCAAATTTGTGTGCGTTAAGTAGCGGGGCTCATTTAGTCGATGGCCGATGAACTTGACGTCTAAGTGTTTGTATATGTGCGCGCGAGTACATATATATGTGTGTGTGTGTGTGTGTGTGTGTGTAAGAGAAAGGGAGATAGAGAGAGCGCGAGGGAGGAGTTGGAGTGTGCGCGCGCGCGCGCGCGTGTTTGCGATAGTCTAACCAGTTGTGGTATCTCAGTTCCGTCTACTCTACATAAGACAAACAAATAAATAAATAAATAAATAAATAAAGGGATGGATAAATAGATAAATAAATAAATAAATAAATGGCCAGGAGCTTGTACATTGTTGCCTAGGCCGTGCAGCGCGCTGGATGGTCGTGGGAGCCTCTCTGCTCAGTGTGACCACGCACAAGCGGGATCCCGGCGAAGCGGCGCCTTCCAGAGACGACGGGTTAGTTTGTCTCTTTGGTTATCTAGCTGTATGAGTTTTAATTTCATAAAGCTAGAGAACCGAAAGTATAAACTAATTCCGCGGACTTCGAGGGGCACAGCGGGCTCCGGTACGGAGGAGATGCCGGGGCGGAGAGAAGGCGCCGACCCGCTGGATGCTGCGCCAGGATGCCGCGTGCCGCTCCAGAACACCGACGAGATGGATTTCAACACGCACGCGACTACGCGGGACCAGGAATCTCTGCCCTGGATATTTCGCAGACATGTCGAGAGGACATGTTCCGCCTCCTTCTTGGAAGGGTATATAATATTTTGCTGGTGGGGTTCAGCGTTTGATCGTCGCGATTGTGCTTGGGGCTATATTTAGATTCAGTTGAGGTGATGGCCGTTCAACTTTAGGCACCGAGGCACGAGCGGTGTCCGGGAAATCGCGTTACTGCGTGGATGTTATTACAATGTGTGCGTTATAACGGCGGAGAGCCAGAGAAAAGGCAGAAATAGTTAAAATGCCAAATTCGTGCGATTGGTCAATCTTGGAGTCACGTGACTCCGCTGGCAGCAGCAGCGTCAGATCGCTTTCTCAGATCTGAGACACTGGTTAAGACCGTTCTCATCCTGCCATAACACACGTGGAGCTTCACGTCTCTCTCGGCGGAAAGCTCCGTATGCAAATGACCTACTGAGTGACTTGCGCAAATGAGGGGCAGTTGCATTAATTGTCACTCACTTGCCTATATGGGTTTTCTATCTCTCTTAATATTGCTTAAGTACATGTTCCTCCCAGCTATGGCAAAGACTGATTGCTTGCCTCGCTTGTGATGAACCTGACATACTTCAGGATATGTAAGAAGGATGGATACGTGGAAGGGTACAGGCTTATTTTGTCCGGTGCAAGCTGAATAGGCCCATACTGTCTGCTGTGTGCCAGCATTAAGACGATGTCACGGCAGATTTTGCTTGGTTAAGGTTATTTGCTTCCCTTTAAGATCTTGTACAGTCAAAAAGCTCCCCCTTAGCATGACAATGGTTTCTACAGCGATAGAAAGGTTATGGATTTTATACATGAGAGTCCTCAGCCTAGCCCTCGTTCAAAATTGGTCGTGCTTTCATCACCTTAAACTTTCCTATTCAGTTTGAGATAAAGATAGAACATTTTGTCTAATTTGGATGACTTCCTCTATGTGTGTGTGTGTGTGTGTGTGTTTAATTAATTTTTGCTACAAAAGAACAAAATAGGATGTATTTGGGCTTGACCTGTTCTCCGAACAGGGTCAGCTTGTACTGGGAGTGAGTGGATGCTGTTTTCCATCCCTTACGTCACAGTGTGATCTATGTGGATTATGGTTAGCACTGCATGATGTGTGCTGTGTTCTGAAACATGGAGGGAGTGTACATGCCTTATTTGCATACAGGAGAGCAGCTATAGATTTTGACCTAAGCGTCCTCCATCTTGGAGCGGTGGATTCTCCACAGGATGCAAGCCAGAAACATAATCAAAAAGTGAAATATTCTATGATAATACCATCTCTGTTCTAACTGGTTTCACAGTTCATATCACTCCTTCTTTGAGATTCAATACCATTATCGTTTTGCATGGGTGCACTGAAGATTATTCTTAGCTAAATCTGTGTTTCGGTGGCTTAGCAACCAGCATAATACCTAAATGATTTGTCTGTACTGTGTCTGTATATTGTAGCAGTACTTCTGATGACGCCATCTGATTTGTCATTCGTCCGATATTCAAATTCCATTTAAAGCCAAAGCTCATTTCATTTACCTAAAACCCAACAGTGGATAAGCCTACATCTCCCTTTCACCAACACTGCAGAATTCAAAACAATTAATGAATGTTGAGGAGAAAATGCCGTTGTAAAGACACGGAATAAGTGAAGCGCGTTTCCGTCAGTCGTAACATTTACGTTGGATCAACAATATCAAACTGATGTTCCTCTCTCCGTTACATTTCCCTCCACTGTGCTGCATATTCAGTCCCCAACTCTGCTCGTTAGACAACACCACATTGCAGTTCACGACTTACATGTGCTGACTGTGATCTCTTTTGTATTTAGAGGAGAAAGCCACCGTCATCTCACCTAAAGGCTGATTCAACTCACAATGAAGTCAAACCACTGGCAGAGGCGAGGAGGACAACAGCCAGGCCGCAGGTATGTTTTCCAAAAGTCGAGGCCAAGTGTACGCACAAGTGGACCGGCTTCAAGTGCTCTTTGCATGTTATTATCGGAGAAAACAAGCTACCATCCCATGACACTGCCAAGTGCACGAGCAGCACTCACCTCCTCTGCTGTATTTTTGATATAAAGTTAAGGATGCTTATATCTACACATCATCACGCGCTGAGTTAACAGGGTTGTGTTGTTTGGTGGTGACTGTTGTGCGTTTTTAGAGGCGTGGGCTTTTCGAATGCGGTCGGTTAAGTTTGTTTGTGCGTGTGTGCGTTTGTGTGTGACAGGAACCGGGTGCGTGAGCATGAGAGCTCAGGATTTCTGAGGCGCTTAAAATGTTGTGTATTTTTTGGGGTTGATGAAACACATTTGGACACCGGTTTCAAAAGAGTGCAGTGTAGCAGTCCTTCATCCTCAGCCTGCAGTTGAAAATAGACATTAAGAAGGACTTGTGGTGAAATTTCTATTTATACTCACAGTGAACGTCAGCTTGACAGCTTTTATCTGTGTCTTTATAAAGAAGCATAAGTTTGCGGCTCACAACAACCGGTAAATGTTGAATTCCTCTCTCCTTTTGAAGTATTAGCATTTTTAACACGCTCCCTCCTTTCTCTCTTTCAATCCCACTCTCTCAAACACACAGCTTTTTATCCCTTTAAATGCTGTGATCCTATTTGTCAGGTAAAGTGTGTGGTAGGTGCAGGGGTGCCGGCTGTGTAATCTTGCTGCTGTTCTTTATCCCGTTAGCACAGCGCAGGGACAGGGCTCGCCCGGCGGGGTTTGGGCCCGCTCATGTGGAAAGAGTGTCTGGGTGGCTCTGTCCCTTTTGCCGCTAATTCCACGACCGGCCTCCCTCCCCTCCCCTCCCCTCGCCCAGCTCGCCCCCCCCCCCCCACCCACCTCTCTCTCTCTCTCTCCTTCCCTGGCCTTACAGATTTCTATTTCGATTATTGTAGGCGAAGTATTGTTTTTCGTGTAGGTGTAGCGCATGCATAATGCAACAATGGAGGCGCTAACCCGAGACATTCTTTTTAACATATTGTACATCACAAGGGAGGCTTTTCTGTTGCATGACTGACTAACACGTGTTCAAGCCACGTGGGTTTCTCCATTAAGTGAAAATTAAAAATGCAGCTACTTGGGCATCCAAAAATGAGTACTTTAGCTAACCGGAGTGATTTCGGCACGCTTTTGTGAGCATATTTTGGCAGCTTCAGGGTTGTTGTCAAGAAATCAAATACAGCAACTTAGCGGTTATGCTCAGCCCCGTTTTATCTCAAATAGCTCAACATTAGGAATTACCGAGTGCAGATTGTTAGCAAGGTCAAATCTTCGGGGTTCTGCAACCTTGACGCTCAATAGCAAGCTCAGTTATTCAAATTTGGCGAGGAGCTCTTTGAGTCGCCCAGATTTTCCCAAGCTTTATATTAGCATATGCAAGGGCCGGCCTGTGCTGCTGTTTTCTAAAGTGGATGTAAATTATAACCTCAGTATTATACAGCCTGATAGCAGATAAATCTCTGCATTAATGCATTGCAGTGAGTGAGGCATGTATGGCGGGCCGAAGATGTGTGTGTGTGTGTGTGTGTGTGTGTGTGTGTGTGTGTGTGTGTGTGTGTGTGTGTGTGTGTGTGTGTGTGTGTGTGTGTGTGTGTGTGTGTTTACTGTACTCTAACACATGGCAGATGGAATGCCAAGCAGAAAAGCACCAACTCATTGTGTGATAAACTCCTTTTCTCGCTGGTTTATCCTCTGAATTTTCTGCAAATATTTTGAGAAAAATTAGATGATTAAGAAAATGAATTTGCTAGTGTGTATATAAGCATTTTAAAACAAATATTAACACAAGGGGATTATTGAGTCGAAATGTGCACTTGTGCGGTCCAAAAGGCTGAGGGGCAGCAGGCCCCACGAGCAGAGCGGGGATCTCTTTAGACCCCTATGCAAACTAGGACTTGAATAATGAGATGTATTTATGAAGGGGTGGGGAGGGGGTCCTGCTTTTGAAAGGCAGTAGGTTAGAGTCTGAATGGGAGAGAAAGAGGAGGGGGGGAGTCAGACGAGGGGGAATCAGGGATACAGGGGGGTACAGGGGCCCCCAGCAGTCCAGCCATCGGCCAAAGCAGCTGTGAAAAGGGGTCTCGTCTTTTTCCCACGCCCGGCAAGACGTGAAACAGTGCTACAGCCCACTAGGGTCAAGTCCCATGGCTAATATATACACACATGCATACACACACGCACACACATGCACACACGCTTATTGAGGGAAATGTGTGCGTGTGTAAAAGTTGTGCAAATTAATGAGCTGTCTGGGAGGCTCTGTGACATTGGGACACCTGCTATTCTCCCAGAATGCCTTGCTCTCTCGTCAGTGCCACTGGGTTCGATTGGACAACAATTAGGTCATATAACCACAACTTGAACTTAAATTTCTTTTGTGAATCAAAAATACCTTGGATTCAGATTTTAAAATATTCAGTTAGTTCCCGCATTGCTGTTGCTATGCATTGTTATGAAGGAAATATTTTATTTTGTCTAATTTAGTAACATTTAAACTCTACAAATGCAAATCCTGCATTTTTACTTAGTTTTGACCTGTTTATGAAAGTAGTGTGTTGGAGCAAAAGGGGCAGGTGATGGGCGGATGCTGCCGCTTTGTCGTTTTGCATAGTATTGCTATTCCTTAGAGATGATCTGTCCACTCTCTCCTTCTCTGGAGGCAAACTTGGCCTTGTACTCAGTCCACACACACACACACACACACACACACACACACACACACACACACACACACACACACACACACACACACACAAGAAAGAGAGTCTGCTGCCTCGGGAAAACACAAAAGAAAGCAAATTTAAACAAGAAGGGGGGGTGGAGGAAGATATGGCAACTATGGAGGAATGTTTTGCAGTTGAACTCTTGGTATGACCTTCGCTCCCTTTCTAAATAAAGGGTGCAAGGAGCTGAGGGAGAATGATGTGGTGTTAGTATTCAGCACCAGAGAAAGCGGGCCGAATTCAAACGGATTCACGCAAGAGTTTTGTCGCTTCACTGAACTCAAAAACCAAAGTTAAAAAAAAAGCTTTTATATTCTATATTTGCTTCACAGGCTGGCTCTGTTTATTTTCATTAAATTGTTGATATAGAAGCACTGAGGTATCGGAGCAGAGTATATCCCGAGGCTTTCGGATATGGGTATCGGTGCCATTTTCACCGCCCCGCTCTTTTTAACGCTTTACCCGCGCTTGTGTCACACACCCATGCTTTTCCCTCCTTCCTGCTCTTTCTAGATGCTGGTTCATCAGTCTCACGTGAGTGTAGCACTCAATTCGCTCCCCCCCACCCTTTCTCCACGCGCAACGCAGGGCTGTGTCACACTAATTCAGATCCCCCTGCCTGCTTTGGCTCCCTGCTTTAATTCCACAACATGAAAGACGTGCGCGCTCGCATCCTCCCCTCTCCATCAAACCCCTCCCAACAGCTCTCCTCCCTATCTGTTTCCATCCCCTCTCTCTCTTTTTGACTCCTGTTTTGCCGTTCCTCCTTTCTTCTCATCCCCTCAATTCTCCTCCCTCTCTCTCGCGCGCCCTTCCTCGTTCTCATCTTCCCTCCCATTCAGATGAGTTTCGAATAGAGCGGGGGACCCTTCTAATTAGCTCTGTAAAGATGCTTTGTGGCGGTCAGTGTGGCCACCAGTGTGCATATTGAGTGCGGATGTGTGACAGCTAGTGTTAGCATTGATAAAGTATGTATGAGCCTTTAATGAGGCTTGTTAGAAGAGTATATATCCTGCTGTTTGAATACGTCCTCGGCAGCCTTTGAAGGAACGGAGATGAGGAGAGCGAGCAGGAGAGACGAGTCTTTCAGGATGGCGAGTAAAAAAATGCAGATTATGTAGCATTATGCTCAGCGTGGTTTGTATTTGAACCGCCGATGAGAGCAGAATAATGCTCGGCTGCATGTTGTCCGTGACAGGTGTGAGTAATACGCTGGGTCATCATGCTTATCATGAGTTGGGGATTTTCATTTCCTCAAATATTTGCGGCGGCGACGATAATCCTTTATGAGGATTCTGTCTCTACAACTGGTGAAGCATTGGGGTTGGATGAATGGGAGGCAAATTCCAAATTTCAAAGGCATCTTAGCTAAAAATTCATCCACCCGCTCTTCTGTCTCACAGTGGAGGAGACGATGTGCTAATGCTATGAAACTTTTGGAAAAGCCAGCCACAAGGGATTTTTTTTCAATATGGAGACTTGATTGTTGGAGCGAGTCTCATTACTTTTGGGCAGGAGCTATGAGATACGGGAGGTGACCCGAGATGTGGATAACACTTGGTAGTGGAGATAACAGCGGGAATTCTTACGTTGAAATCCAATATTTCCACAAAAGAAACCTTGAAAACAATCAGCGGATGTAACAAAAATCGACATTAGCTTTACGATAAAATGTCTATGAGGCCTTTTCTCCAGATTACTCACCGCACGTTCAAGCCGCTGAATGGAAATGATTTGTCTGCCCGTCTCCTTCTGAAATGTGATTGAAGGAAAGTGGTAAGAGGCAGCCAGGTCTAAACTCGGGGTGAGAAGGTGTATATCTGCTTGTCGGTGAAGAGTGAGGCCTGGGAGGAAGAATGGGGGGGGGGACAAAACTAAGAGCAGAAGGGCAGCAGAGAAACGAGGGAGATTAGCGATGGTGAGGAACAGATAAGAGATGGAGGCGATGGGAAATATCGAAGAGAGGAGTGACGTACACAGTGGGAAAAGGGGAATTGTGCGGAGCTAAAGAGCTAGCGTGCTGGGCCTGCCTGCTGCCTCAGAGATTGTAAACGGTCATTCGGAATGCGGTCTGAAATGCAAGACAGACATAATTTACCCCCCCCCCCCACATACACACACACACACACACACTCCTCCTCTACCTTCTACTCTCTTTTCATTTTTCACTCTATTTGTTCGGGTTTGTGCACACGTGAACATGCATGCATGCTCGCCAATCTGTTTTCCTATCCGTGTCGCCATCTCATGGCTCCTCCACAACTGTCCCTCCTGTTTTCCGTTGATTAAGCAAGTCCGTTTGCAGTTTACGCTCCCCTCTCATTGTTCAATGGTTCGTTGCCTCTCCATAGGAGGCAGAGAGTGTTTGGGCTCTTTCCCCTGTTTTACCAGTGTAATCCTTTACACCAGGACAATGCTGCTCCCCCTTCAAGCCACAGGACTCTATTAGGCTCCCAGTGAGAAACATGGTCTCCATAAACCATTTACGAGTCACCTCTGTTCCCCCCACATCGCCACCCATGCGGTCTCCTGGCCAGACCTCGAACGCAGACAAAATGATAGTTTTCTTTACAATGTTCAGACGGAGGGCTTTGCGTAACTCTACCAGAGGCTTTTAAGAGAAGGTAGAACTATTTCAAAGTTTATTTGTTAATCTGGGCTAAGGCCTGCCATTCCTTGGTTTCAGCTGCCAACCATGAACCCCCGTCAAACATTTTCCACATTCTGTGGAAACGGTTGACATGAATCAGGTTGACCTGCACAACCTTAAATGTAAAGTGTAGATAGTACCTCAGGGATGTGTTCGAATAACCTGCAAGTTTAGCCTTTAACGTAATGGAGTGACGCTATTTATTTCAGTCATCCTTTGTTACAGTATCAGTGCAATCCCCCCCCCCGTTTTTCTCCCCGATTGCACTTGGCCAATAACCCCACCCTTCCGAGCCATCCCAGTCACTGCTCCACCCCCTGAATTTTTTTTATTTTGAATTTCCCCCTTTTTTCTCCCCAATTGTATCCGGCCAATTGCCAATTACCCCACTCTTCCGAGCCATCCCAGTCGCTGCTCCACTCCCTCTACCAATCCGGGGAGGGCTGCAGACTACCACATGCCTCCTCCAATACATGTGGAGTCGCCAGCTGCTTCTTTTCACCTGACATTGAGGAGTTTCACCAGGGGGACATAGCACGTGGGAGGATCACGCTATTCCCCCCAGCTCCCCCTACCACTTGAACAGGTGCCACGGCCGACCAGAGGAGGCGCTAGTGCAGCGACCAGGACACACACCCACATCCGGCTTCCCACCCGCAGACACGGCCAATTGTGTCTGTAGGGACACCAGACCAAGCCGGAGGTAACACAGGGATTCAAACCGGCGATCCCCGTGTTGGTAGGCAATGGAATAGACCGCCACGCCACCCGGATGCCCCATCAATGCAAATGTTACACTCAAACCATATATATATATATATATATATATATGGTATCTTTGATTCATATTTATATATAATATGCTGATATGTATATAGTATTTGTTAATTATACTTGTATATGCCAGAGCCATAGGCTTCCTCAACTAATTACATCACAGCCGCTTTCCTGGATTTAATTTCTAAGCATCCCATAATATTGGTGTCATCTAGGCAATATTTTAATATAACATGGATACCTTAGGTCCTCTGTGTTATCAAACTTTGTCACGCTGCATATCACTTGAGAAAATAATATTGCAAAGGTCTTGTCTGTTAACTGAGCAGGTTGTAATTAATGTGAGGAAATACCAGTTGTATAATTATGATAGTGGAAATTGAACTACACATTTCTACTCCCAAGCTTTACATTTTCCCCCACCTCCCACGAGTGTGTTCTTGTATTTAAATGAAATTCGCATGATATCAGGCAACGTATAGGTTTGATTAAATCTCACGATGTGGCCTGCGACACACACCTTAGAAAGACAGAGCCGCTCATTAAACACGGATGAAGGAAAACTAACACCAGTAATTAAAATGAGCATCTCAGGTCAGGAAGTAAAGCATGTGGTCTATGACGGGTTTTAATGATGGTACGTGTAATTATATGATGAGTGGGTCAGTCTGCTTGGGGAGTCCATTTGAAACAAGTGACAAATAAAAAAACTTCCCTTTTTCAATCTAATCAGTTAATCAGATGTTGAAGTGTGTTGCAGACATACATTACCAGAACTGACTTTACTTTCCAACCCTCCAAATATACTCTTCCCACACTTGGTCAGGTCTGAGGACCCCCAGAAGTCAGATTCTGTCTCTACCCATATCTCAAGTCCAAAGCCAAGGGTCGCCGAGCTCCTCTCCTCCCCTTGGTCCTGACAAACCGGCACTGCCCCCCCCCCACCACCACCATTACCCCCCGCCTCCCGCCTCATACACAAACATACCCCTCTGTCTTTCATTTTGCCTCCCTCCCTTCGGCCCTCCCTCCATCTTTCCCTCTCTCCCCGTCTTTATAATGCGTCTCTTTTCTTCCTCGCTGGGTGGAAGACTGCCTTGAACCAACATTGTCCCCTAGGCTGGCTCTTGTGGGCGGCCCTATTGTTTGTGGAGAAATGGGGAGTTAACACCCATGTCTGAGTCCTCTCAATGGGCACATTGTATCTGAATTTTCCTCCAGCTCACCCCATCTCACCCCACGTCAGCCACCCCCCCACCCCCGCATACACCAAGATATGGAGCTGCTCCTGTTGCTCTCTCACCCCACCGACTACACCCCTGTTACTTAGAGGAAACATGCACAAACCCACAAAACTCAAACTCATTAACAAGGGAACTCTCCACCAGCTCACCTTATTGATTTTACACCTGGTACTCGTTGCTTGTGTAGCAGTGGTGTGTATCCGTAGCTTAGGGTTCTTTACCAGACTGAGCTATGTATGTCAAGGCCCCTGGTTTTGATAGAATGGGGGCCACTGGTTGTATAGTTCTAGAGGGAGGCCCCTACTCTCCCTTCCCTTCATAGTTTAGAAGAGAACAAAAGTCCACATAAAGGACTGTCTCCTATTAACATGATAACGGGACTCAGGATATTTCAACACACAATGTCCAGCGGTTGATGGACAGAGACAGGCAGCGTTAACGCACCATTGTTTGTCAACAAACTATTCATCTGGTGTGCGTTCGGTTCCAACGCCAATCACTTCTTTTGCGTTGACAGTCGAACATTGTCTCACGTAAAAGCAAAATATGGTCTAACCAAAACCCATAACATACGAATAATCTTTTTTTTAATTGTGTAGTTTGCATGTGCTGACCTGAATAGTCATTGTGCCCATTAGTAAACATTACATGATGTGAAGATGAGTGTAGGGATGAGTGTGTCTGTGTTTAATGCAGTTTGGTGAGCATTTTTATTTGTTTCTGAATAGCAGCGAGCGCCGTGGGGCGGGTTACAAAAGAGCATGTTGGCGTTTTCTTCCCACATATTTTTAATCAAAGTGTTAGTGTTTATATTTGCATTTGCATTGAGCAGAGGGATGCTGAATGCCAAAGGTGAGATTTTGAAAACACTCTGTTTTTTTTTCTCCCTTCCTCAGATTAAACCCAGGAAAGAGTGGGTGGGTGGAAGGATGGATAAAGGCGGGTAGATGACTGAACTTAGAGACCTAGCGCAACTCATCATCATTGCCACGGGCTCCTGTCTTTCTCCTCTCCTCCTGTGGCCCGTACTTCCATCCGGGGGTCTTGCAGAGCCGGTGAAGCCCGGGCAGAGAACGAGTGAGTGGGCTGGGGAGGATGAAGAAGGTCCCTCATGGCTGCCAGCACCTCTGGAGCTTCCGGCATGCAGGAGAAATCAATACGGAGAGGAGAGCCTCCGCATCTCCGAGTGGGGTTTCCCATGTTAGCGCATGGCTTTGGGGCCTGCAGACCTCCAAAGGACAGGCCCTTTTTGCCCCATTCAGCTGCAGCCCAAACTTCTCGGGACCGGATCCACGTCCAAAGATCCACTGGCTGTGTGTGGTTTTGCTGAAGGGGGTCTCTCCTCAACCAACGCTCCATGCCCCGAATGTTGAAAGAGCGCCAAGAGGGATATCCCTTTCTGTGGATTGTTTTTTTTCCCCTTCATAAGACTGACTGACATACAGTACCCCCTACCAACACCACCACCCTCACAGACTCACAAACACACCCACACACCTGCACACCTACACACACACACACACACACACACACAAGTGTGTACCTTTTGCCTCTGGCTATTGAAAAAGCAGTTTGGGACTCCCGCTTTTGACTCATTCTCCATCCTCCAATTGAGCATTGTTTATTCCCCGACCAGTTTTTAGATTTGACAAAGAGACAGTAAGATCTTTATCTTCTCCATCGCGCGGTGTGCTCATGTCACAGTGAGCTACAAAACCACGCATGTGTTTCAAAACAGAAAGCTGCCGCAAGATGGTACGACTATCTTTCTCCCCTGAAATGCCTCCTGTTTCATTCAAAACTATGTCCGAACAACCCAACTGAATAACAAAGAGAGCAGAGACGCCGACCAACCGAACGCCGCACCAGACCCAGCTCCTCTCCCGAGTGTGGATGGGAACATGGCGAGTACCTCTCTTTTTACATCACATCTTTTTTTTTCTTACACCCTATGACAAACACTGACGACGCTTTCATTTTCAGATGCAGCATCATGACTTGCACCTTGTCACTCTGTTTAGCCCTGAAGAAGAGTTGTTTAGCACTGAAGAAGAGTTGTTTAGCGCTGAAGAAGGGTCGGGGTGTTAAATACTGCCCAGATCAGGCGTAGCTTACATTTTCAGAATATCTGAAACTTTTTTCTTACCACATCATAACACTATATCAATTAATTCTGGAATATCTAAGCAATTTTGGTGGCTAGCACACATCATACACAAGAGAAAAAATTTGTGTGTTTGTGTGTGTGTGTGTGTGTGTGTGTGTGTGTGTCTGTGAATGGCCTATGTGCGTTTGCCAGCTTGTAGCTGCAGTGTGATCTCATGCCCCGGTGCCAAAAGTGTTGCCGTCGTCACCGTGATGCAGCATGGCTGTTGACATCCAGATGGGCACAGCTTCAGACAAAATGGCTGCCAGTCTTCCCCTCTGCCAAAGATGGCGGGGCGCGTCTCCGTTGTCTGCCATCTGTGCGTCCGCTGGTGGTTGTTGTTGAAGGCGCAGCTCGGCTAATTGCATTTGCATAACCGCTTCATTTTGCTGGCGTGTGCTGACGCAGCTAATTGCTCCCGCGAACGCGGCGCGGAGGCGAGCAAACAGCACCGTATTCATAATTTCACATGTTTGATGTCCTGTTTGTCTCTCCCTTGGGCTGTATGTACTCACAACCTGAAATGCATGTCATAGGCATGTAGTGTGTGTGTGTGTGTGTGTGTGTGTGAGAGATCAAGAGATGGAGCCTACTGTGCCATATGGGCTGTGTACGTGTGTGTGGTTGATTTCCTTGTACGCAAATCTATTACCGAACAATAGATTAAACTGATGCTCTTTAGTTGTGTTCCACTCTGTCATGCACGCACAGTCGCATATTTTTTTTTCCAAAGAGGCACGCACAAAGATGAAAACACTAAGCAAATAGAGAACAGACTCTAATTAAGCAGGGATCCACAGGCCCAACGAACTCCAGACAGACAGCCCATAATAGTCTCATTATCATGCACATGGGTCGCCGGATACATGGCTCTGACCAAATTACAGGGTGACTAATATATTAGTATATATATATATATATATATATATACTAATATATTTCTACATGAAGCACATGAAAAGACAGTATCGTGGAAATTACTGTTAGGAGAACATACGAAGCTGGGGTTCGAAATATCCCACCACCTTTACTTTCAAAATGTGTACCAGACAGGGTAAAATAGAAGGCGCCTACTTTTTATTCACCCCTACGCGACTCCTCGAATAACAACTCGCGAAGCCTGTCGCAATTAAATCACAATTTCTCCGTCCTCGTGGCGAGACACAATAGCAGACCCTCGGCAGCTGTTTTATTCTCACAGCATCGTAGGGACAACATGAATGTGTTTATTGAATGGACCAGAAATGGAATGGAATAGAAATCTAGCTCTTAAATTCTGCCGTTTACTGGCCGGGTTTGATTGAGCGGCTCTTGTTTTCGGCTCTAATTCACTGAATGCGGATCGCCTGAGCCGCTCGGTAACAATGCAGCGTTTGTATTTGCATTCGCCTATCAAGGCAGCTGCGTTGCCGTACAGTTAGGGCTACTGTGGGCAGCAAAATGGCGGTCACGCGAATCGTAGGGTCCGTCTGCTGGTCGTGTGAGTGATGAGGGGAGAGGGGCAACGGGAACGGTTGGGTTGGGGGGGGGGGGTGAAATTTTGGGGTGTCTGGTTTGAGCGAGAGGGTTGTGGAGTCTAGACTATTGCGTGGGGGTTGTTCAGAGGGAGAAAGATGGGATGAGATGGGGAGGGGGGGGTTGTTACACCCCCATCTAGTTGAGGGGTTATTATTTGGAGTAGGGGCCGTCTGGTTTGAGCAGGAACTATTAATGAGGGACTAAGCGGTAATGTGGGACGGAGTGGGGTGGGGTGGGGGGGTTGGGGGGGGGATAGGCTGGGGATTTGAGAGTGGGGGTGGTTGGGAAATGGGGGGTAGTTTGTCTGTGAACATGTGTGTGTATGTGTGTGTGTGCATCTTGGTCATTTGCATAGTTACTGTGATGAGGGAAATGTAGTTGCAGTCTTTTGATGAGCTCGCACGCCTTCGCATTCGCCAACAACGCCACCCAACCAACTGGAAAACCACATCGCATTATCTCTGGAAAAGAAAAAGGGGGGGGGGGAGATACATCCTCCATAAGTGGTCCAAGAAGCTGCATTTCTCTGTTTCTGACAACAACAGTTCAGTGACGGTACTGGACCAATGCTCCACGCTGAACACACACCACCGACACCCTGCAATACGCCGTCCAATAAGGGCGCACGGAGATGCTTTCGACCAATGGGAACAGGTGAAGGACCAGGAAGAGGAAGGTGGGATGGAAAGAGTCACGAGTTTACCCTTGATGTGCCGGGGGGGGGGGGGGGGGGCTGAAACCAACAACACAACAAGCCTCCATGGCGAGCCGCAGGAGAAAGAAGGGGGCGCCGAGGGAAGGAGGAGCAGCAGGGAGGGGTGCTGGCGACGTTACTGTAAACTGGAGCGGGCAGGGCTTTCTGGTTATAATATAGGGCCGTGGGATGCTGGGGTATATGAAACGGGGCCAGGATGAATATTCGATACATAACCAAAATACATAGCAGAAAAGAAGTTTCTTTCTGTAGCACCCGGACAATCTAGTCCTTCATAGGAAAACCTTTGGCATGTCTTCCTTGAGAGCGTGCACGTGTCCTATTAAAACACTGGGGGGGGGGGGGTCTAGGACATGGCCATATCACAAAGTCCAGTTGTTGGGTTTCGAGTTAGATCGTGACATGTAACCCAGCGTGTTCGGCATCAGGTCCAAAACGATTTCAGTAGGAACAAAGGGGACTAGCTTCTCCCTTACACCGAAAAGGGGCAAGAGTTTGACGATGGGCTTCTCATAAGGGGCAACCACAAGTCAGACAGCTCAGCTCTCCATAATGTCCCCATGTCAGCACGGCTGTGTGGTGAGCTCGGCAGTCTGGTCTGGTGTTGTGGCTCTGGATTTAGAGCGTGGGAATGTCAGGGGGACATATGCAGAGTAGCCCGGCACTGGCTAGACAGCCTCGCCAGTATGAATGCTGTTGCAGCAGGTGAAAGAGGACCTTAGAGTTCATGGGTCAAGGCCAGTGAAGGGGCTGGCTGAACCATGTGCGTGTGTGTGTGTGTGTGTGTGTGTGTCTGTGTGCTTTGGGCCACTCGGGCTGTCTGGGTCTTGTAGGATGCTAATGAAGTTGCCAGACTGTTTGATTAGCGGCGCTGTCTATTGTTTGCACTGGGAGCTCAGTCTGGTTGCTCAGAGAGGACTAGACTGGGTGTAGCTTTGGACAAGAGCTCCTTCATCATCTGCAGACACAGAAGTAAAAGACAGGCAGATAGACAGGCCGTCTAAAGTCAGACCTCCCTCGCTGAAAGTGCGATTGTGCTGCCTGGAAGCCCTTTCTCCCCACAAATCTGCTCCATGTGACATTTCATCTCTGAATGACACCTTGGTTTCAGGCTCTCCAGCGTGGCGGCTGTCTTTGTTTCATTCTAGTTTGCCAGCAAATTTTTTTTTTTTTACTTACTTACATTTCTGAGGCGGAGGAGTAGCAGTCGAGCTACATCTACAGCACTCAGGAAAGAAACTGCAGCTTCGGGTCTTTTGATTTTTTTTCTATGCTCATATTCAGCAACGCCAAAAAGGATTTAAAAAAAAAAATTATGTATTTTTTTTTGGTTGAAATCAATCTGGTCCAAAATACCTTTTGTACTAAGTGTGATGTGTCATAACTAAATTCAGTTTTGCTCTTCCTCACTTTGAGAGACCGCCATGTTCATGCCCTAATAGTACCACGCAGCACATGTGGGTTTTTCTCTCTCGTGTGTTTTTCCGGTGTTCGGTTGTTCATGTGCGGCATCTGTAAAGCTGCGTTATCCTTCATGGTGTCCCTTTAAGAGAGAAAGCATTACCTCATCAGGAGATGTGTGAAGGAAGGAAGTGAGTGAATGGCTGAAGGAGCGCGGATGCGAGTCTCTCTCTCCAGCCCTTTATGCCTGTGGGTGTAGGCTTCATTAGCTCTGCAGAAAGGGACGGCTCTCTCCCAGTCCCCTCAATAGACCCATAGACCAGTCTCACTGGCACAGGCTTGGGCTCCATGGGAAGGCTGTGTGTGTGTGTGTGTGTGTTACAAAAAAAAAAACTATTCACAAACCACCGGGCCTCATAGTCTCTCACTCATGCCGAAAGGAAACTTGGCATTGACACCTTTTTGACGCACACACATCTCTCTCTAACCCTCTTTGTCTCCTTCTTCTCTCCTTCTCACTCACATACTTTTCATTATTCTCCCTTTCATCGTTTCTTTTATTGTGTTGCTCTTTCAGTCTCCTTCTTTCCCTCTGTCTCAGGACCTCTTATGGAACTGGACTTCCAGTAACTTGCCGTATGATAATATGAAGCGCGAGTCTCTCATAGCTGGCAAGGGATTTTGAATTTTGTCAGACCGAGTAGCTCGGTGGCCCCCACAAGTGGATGTAGTGGTGACTCTTAACAGGAGAGTTTCCTCATCTGTGTGATACTTATGGGTGGTTCATAGCTTCCTCGTTGTGGAAAATAATACGTTGTTTTCATGGCGCCAACTACATCCAAAATAATACTCAAGTCTATCATCACAACGTCTTCCTCTACTCGTCTATCATCACAACGTCTTCCTCAACTCAAGTCTATCATCACACACAACGTCTTCCTCTACTCAAGTCTATCATCACAACGTCTTCCTCTACTCAAGTCTATCATCACAACGTCTTCCTCTACTCAAGTCTATCATCACAACGTCTTCCTCTACTCAAGTCTATCATCACAACGTCTTCCTCTACTCAAGTCTATCATCACAACGTCTTCCTCTACTCAAGTCTATCATCACAACGTCTTCCTCTACTCAAGTCTATCATCACAACGTCTTCCTCTACTCAAGTCTATCATCACAACGTCTTCCTCTACTCAAGTCTATCATCACAACGTCTTCCTCTACTCAAGTCTATCATCACATCGTCTTCCTCTACTCAAGTCTATCATCACAACGTCTTCCTCTACTCAAGTCTATCGTCACAACGTCTTCCTCTACTCAAGTCTATCGTCACATCGTCTTCCTCTACCCAAGTCTATCGTCACAACGTCTTCCTCTACTCAAGTCTATCGTCACAACGTCTTCCTCTACTCAAGTCTATCGTCACAACGTCTTCCTCTACTCAAGTCTATCGTCACAACGTCTTCCTCTACTCAAGTCTATCGTCACAACGTCTTCCTCTACTCAAGTCTATATCAGAACGTCTTCCTCTACTCGTCTATCATCACAACGTCTTCCTCTACTCAAGTCTATCGTCACAACGTCTTCCTCTACTCAAGTCTATCATCACAACGTCTTCCTCTACTCAAGTCTATCATCACAACGTCTTCCTCTACTCAAGTCTATCATCACAACGTCTTCCTCTACTCAAGTCGATCATCACAACGTCTTCCTCTACTCAAGTCTATCATCACAACGTCTTCCTCTACTCAAGTCTATCATCACAACGTCTTCCTCTACTCAAGTCTATCATCACAACGTCTTCCTCTACTCAAGTCTATCATCACAACGTCTTCCTCTACTCAAGTCTATCATCACAACGTCTTCCTCTACTCAAGTCTATCATCACGTCTTCCTCTACTCAAGTCTATCATCACAACGTCTTCCTCTACTCAAGTCTATCATCACAACGTCTTCCTCTACTCAAGTCTATCATCACAACGTCTTCCTCTACTCGTCTATCATTACAACGTCTTCCTCGACTCAAGTCTATCATCACAACATCTTCCTCTACTCAAGTCTATCGTCACGTCTTCCTCTACTCAAGTCTATCGTCACAACGTCTTTCTCTACTCGTCTATCATCACAACGTCTTCCTCTACTCAAGTCTATCATCACAACGTCTTCCTCTACTCAAGTCTATCATCACAACGTCTTCCTCTACTCAAGTCTATCATCACAACGTCTTCCTCTACTCAAGTCTATCATCACAACGTCTTCCTCTACTCAAGTCTATCATCACAACGTCTTCCTCTACTCAAGTCTATCATCACATCGTCTTCCTCTACTCAAGTCTATCATCACACACAACGTCTTCCTCTACTCAAGTCTATCATCACATCGTCTTCCTCTACTCAAGTCTATCATCACAACGTCTTCCTCTACTCAAGTCTATCATCACATCGTCTTCCTCTACTCAAGTCTATCATCACAACGTCTTCCTCTACTCAAGTCTATCATCACATCGTCTTCCTCTACTCAAGTCTATATCACAACGTCTTCCTCTACTCAAGTCTATCATCACAACGTCTTCCTCTACTCAAGTCTATCGTCACAACGTCTTCCTCTACTCAAGTCTATCGTCACAACGTCTTCCTCTACTCAAGTCTATCATCACAACGTCTTCCTCTACTCAAGTCTATCGTCACAACGTCTTCCTCTACTCAAGTCTATCATCACAACGTCTTCCTCTACTCAAGTCTATCATCACAACGTCTTCCTCTACTCAAGTCTATCGTCACAACGTCTTCCTCTACTCAAGTCTATCATCACAACGTCTTCCTCTTCCGAGGGACCATTACTCATAATACGGCGAACCCTCGGTGATATCTGCACCTCTCTGGCTCTGCCGGTGGTTCTTAACCACCACAAAGCAACCCAGTTTAACCCGCGCGGCTGAAGCGGGTTTAAGTACCCACCCTTTTCTAAAGTCGTCGATTACCTCCACGGACACCACGCTGTCAAGGTTACTGCTACCTGTCGTGTCTGAGTACAACACGTGTATTTCTCCGTGGATCAAATTCAGCAAAAACGTGGTTACGCTGCAGGGCACCGTGCACGCGAGGCTGGCGCTTCCCCTTCGGCAGCAACACAATCGTCCACGTTTCACACGGTCTACAGGCGGAAACGCGTCATCGGCGAGCAAAGGTTAGCCGCTGTTCGATCCATTATCATTTAAAAGAGAGCATAAAATTGAGAAACAGAGAGAAGGGGAAGGAAAGGACGGGATCGCCGTGCTTACCAAACCCACCGCAAGCCTCGTCAGAGAGCCCGAGCTTTACTGTCAGGCTCTGGCTGCGGCAGCTATGTGGGGGTCCTTGCGTGGTAAGGGGAGGAGGCACGTGAAGTCAAGGGTGCTGGGTGATGGCGGGCTAGCTGAGATGATTAGCATGGCCGGCCGCCGTCCCAGGCTCTGCTCATTGTTACAACGCTGCTGAATTAATCAGGCGTGTGTGCATCAGACCATCTCAAGAAGACACAAAACCGTCACACACACACACACATATATGTAGATACACTACCAGACTGGTGCACGATCGCATGTGCTACGTATGCACAACCGATGCATGCATTTGCAGAACAACCAGCTTGTTAACATACAAACAGCGGTGCAGTGCACTGCATGGCTCATGTATACCTAATAATCCGAGTCATGATTCGACTCTTTTCATCTCAAAAGTGATCAAGTTCATTCCTTTGGTCAGGCCACTCACCAGTGTGACGTTCATAATTCTTTTTGTTATAAAATTGGGGGGAGCAGTCAAAATGGGGGGGGGTAGCAGTCATTCTAACAGACTCCTAGTCTAGTTCAAGTTATTATGACTAACTCTGCGCTTCTAAACTTGAGTGAAAGTGGAGTGTTGGAAAAGTTAATCCCTTCATTCTACCCAGGGAGATATAGGAGCCTTTACGCAGAAATAGCAGTCCCGATGTTTAGTCGTAGGAAGGGAGGAAAGAAAGAGAGAGAGAGGGAACAAGAACGATAAGAGAGTACACTGATGTGGCCTGGTTTAAGGTTCCAGGGGGACAGAGACACGTTCGCATTTTCTCTGCAAAATGAGACAGGATGAGCCATTTTCACACACACACACACACACACACACACACACACACACACACACACACACACACACACACACACACACACACACACACACACAGCCACAGACAGCCACAGACACCTTCATCTAAGTGAGCCAGGAGAAGATTCACATGCCTGTAGTTGAAACAGCAGAAAACTTTGTGCCCCAGATTTAAAGCAGAACTCTCTCACTCATGTAACAGTTCACTGTTACCAGACCATCTCACTCATGTAGCAGTTCACTGTTACCAGACCCAGTCTCACTCATGTAGCAGTTCACTGTTACCAGACCCAGTCTCACTCATGTAGCAGTTCACCGTTACCAGACCCATCTTACTCATGTAGCAGTTCACTGTTACCAGACTCATCTCACTCATGTAGCAGTTCACTGTTACCAGACCATCTCACTCATGTAGCAGTTCACCGTTACCAGACCCATCTCACTCATGTAGCAGTTCACTGTTACCAGACCATCTCACTCATGTAGCAGTTCACCGTTACCAGACTCATCTCACTCATGTAGCAGTAGTCACTGTTACCAGACTCATCTCACTCATGTAGCAGTTCACCGTTACCAGACCCATCTCACTCATGTAGCAGTTCACTGTTACCAGACCATCTCACTCATGTAGCAGTTCACCGTTACCAGACCCATCTCACTCATGTAGCAGTTCACTGTTACCAGACCCATCTCACTCATTTAGCAGTAGTCACTGTTACCAGACCCATCTCACTCATGTAGCAGTTCACTGTTACCAGACTCATCTCACTCATGTAGCAGTTCACTGTTACCAGACCCATCTCACTCATGTAGCAGTAGTCACTGTTACCAGACCCATCTCACTCATGTAGCAGTTCACCGTTACCAGACTCATCTCACTCATGTAGCAGTAGTCACTGTTACCAGACTCATCTCACTCATGTAGCAGTTCACCGTTACCAGACCCATCTCACTCATGTAGCAGTTCACTGTTACCAGACCATCTCACTCATGTAGCAGTTCACCGTTACCAGACCCATCTCACTCATGTAGCAGTTCACTGTTACCAGGCCCATCTCACTCATGTAGCAGTTCACTGTTACCAGACTCATCTCACTCATGTAGCAGTTCACTGTTACCAGACCCATCTCACTCATGTAGCAGTAGTCACTGTTACCAGACCCATCTCACTCATGTAGCAGTTCACTGTTACCAGACTCATCTCACTCATGTAGCAGTTCACTGTTACCAGACCTATCGCACTCATGTAGCAGTAGTCACTGTTACCAGACTCATCTCACTCATGTAGCAGTTCACTGTTACCAGACCCATCTCACTCATGTAGCAGTTCACTGTTACCAGACCCATCTCACTCATGTAGCAGTTCACTGTTACCAGACTCATCTCACTCATGTAGCAGTTCACTGTTACCAGACTCATCTCACTCATGTCGCAGTTAACTGTTACCAGATCCATCTCACTCATGTAGCAGTTCACTGTTACCAGATCCATCTCACTCATGTAGCAGTTCACTGTTACCAGATCCATCTCACTCATGTAGCAGTTCACTGTTACCAGACTCATCTCACTCATGTCGCAGTTAACTGTTACCAGACCCATCTCACTCATGTAGAAGTTCACTGTTACCGGATCTCACATACTTCCAGTTATTTAGAGTCATTTCATTTCACTACATCTTTGTGCAACTGTCAAGTAAAGTTTGTGAATTGAATTTGTTTCTGTGTGTGTGTGTGTGTGGAGGCACAATATTGTATGACCACACACACGTGTGTGCTTGCATCTAACAGACAGCCTGACCCCTGACCTTATCCTGCTGTGAAGCTCTCGTTCCCATAGGCTGGGGGTTGTAGTCTACTCCTCTCTCTCTCTCTCTCTCTCTCTCTCTCTCTCTCTCTCTCTCTCTCTCTCTCTCTCTCTCTCTCTCTCTCTCTCTCTCTCTCTCTCTCTCTCTCTCTCTCTCACTGTGCTCTCCGCTGGTATAGCTGTTGCTCGGCCACCCATTCAGGGCTCAGTCACGGCCACTTAGAGCACAGCGGACTCAGGGATTCAGATGAGCTGTGATCCGATGACATGTATTTATAATGAGGGGCTGCGGGACATCTTTGTTGGACAGACACAATGTCAGGATGAGGGCCGAGGGAATGAGAGACAGTGAAGAGGGTGTAAAACGGGGAGAGGGGGCATACGAGAGGGAGGGGTGGGGAGTGGGGAGAGTAGGGGAGATCCCTCTCATGGGTGGGTATTCAGTTAGTCTTGCATCGCTCTCCCTCTCTGTCTTTCTCACACAGACACACAGACACACACACACACACACACACACACAGACACACACACACAGACACAGACACACACACACACACACACACACACACACACAGCCACACTCAGTCCGGCCTCCTCGAGCAGTAGAAGAAGAAAGTCTCCATTAGCACGAGAGTCTCATCTGACACCGACCCTGTTGAGTGAAAGAGCGACTACACAACAGAGTGGAGTGAGCTGGCATTGTGTTTCTCACGTCTTTGTGCGACACTCTTAGAAAGTTAGAGGACAACACGTGTTGTGGTTTGACAAAGAGGAGAAACGACCCACTAAGAGAAATACGTGAACGTGAACGCACAACTTCATGCATGTTGCACACGGTGAGCAGCAGAGCCACGCCACACTCCCAGTGCGTTGTACAACAGGAAGTGAGGCATCAGTCATGTACGTGATGTAACTGGCTGACAGCACGGAGTCACAAGTCAGAATCCAAGTCAAACTGATAGTCGCAGTAACACAAAGTAACGTCATGTAACGATGTTACTCACACACAGCCTGACTACACTCAGCACATGTGATGAGCATAAGTAAGCGTTTATTTACCCCGCTCCTGAGCAAGTTGTCGTCTGTGTGTGTGTGTGTGTGTGTTCGTTTGTGTGCCTTTGTGTGTGTGTTTGTTCGTGTGTGTGTGTGTGTGCGCGCGCCCCTGTATGTGTGTGTGTGTGTTCATGTGTGCCTGTATGTGTGTGTGTACGCCTGTGTGTGTGTGTTCATGTGTGCCTGTGTATGTGCCTTTGTGTTCATGTGTGTATGTGTGTGTATGAGTGTGCATGTGTATGCGTGTTATTGTGTGTGTGTATGTGTGTGTGTGTGTTATTGTGTATGTGTGTTATTGTGTATGTGTGTTATTGTGTGTTACTGTGTGTGTGTTACTGTGTGTGTGCGCGTGTGTGTTATTGTGTGTGTGTGTGTGTGTGCCTGTATATGTTGGTCTCTACAGTATAACATAGTATATAATCCTGTATGTATCTTATTCGTGGTCTTGTTGTTCTTCTTGCCCTTGTGTCCAGCGTGGTTATTCCGGGGTTGTTGTAATGTTGTAACATTGTCCACACTGTGTGTGACCTCTCACACGCCTCGCTCTCGGCTGCTTCTGAGATCTACACATTGTAACTTGTTAAAGATAAGAGTATCCACTGAGCAGCTTAGCTGAATATATGAGTGTGTGTGTGGGGGGGGGCAGGGGGGGGGTCACCAGACATGATCATGTTGACCCCCCTCCTCTGAATAGATTACCCTATTTTGGAGTCAGCGTGGGCAGCACCCAAGAGGTTGGGGAAGGCCCCTCATAATTGCCCCATGTCTGAAACGCTGCATTTATCCGGGGGTTGTAGTCTGGCGCTGATCTCTGGGTAGCAGGAGACCCCCGCCAGACCCTGGACTGGTTTTCCATGACTTCACACAGCGGGGCCATTAGGTGCTAAAGAAATAACCGCGATACCTCTTATGAAAATAAGTCAAATGATAAAATGAAGAAGAAAAGAGGGTAACTTGTTATATTTTGTGGTAGCCAAAAAAAAAATTATATACTATATATATATATATATATATATATATATATATATATATATATATATATATATGAACTCCCCCTGGCCTCTCTATAGGGAACAACACTGCTGAGTAAGGGTGTGTCTTGCAAGCTGACAATACTTCCCCATGGCTCGCTGGCTTGCTTTTTTTTTCTTCGTTGCTTTTTTTTTCTTCCACTGTTACTCCTTCCTTTCACATGAAAATCAAAATCTTGAGCTCCAGAAAGACACCACCCTTTTGGCTTAGAAGGGTAGAAAAACGAAGAAGACCCCCCCCCCTCATCCCCTCCCTCCACCACCACCACCTCATTTGAGGCGCTTTCCTGATGGGACCCTTATCTTCATCAGTCATGATGCTGCAAAACCAGACAGCAGAAACGTGTCTGGGACACGTGTGTGTGTGTGTGTGTGTGTGTGTGTGTGTGTGTGTGTGTGTGTGTGTGTGTGTCTGTGTGTGTGTGTGTGTGTGTGTGTGTGTGTGTCTTTGTCCGTGTGTGTGTGTGTGTGTGTGTGTGTGTGTGTGTGTGTGTGTGTGTGTGTGTGTGTGTATGTGTCCTGCAGTATAACTTTTGAGGGTCTCCACTGACTGTGCTTTCCCTCAACACTCACCCCAGACCTAGAGGTCAGGGGTGGATGAATGTAGACTCACTCGCTCACACACACACACACACACAGACACACACACACGCACACACACACACACACACACGCACATACACGCCGGCAGTTATAAGATCCACCCCTGGAGGAAGCCCCTGTAGTCTACCATTTTGCTCTTCTCATTTTTCTCCTACTCCATCTCTACCTGTGCTTTCACAGACCAAAACTGCTGCGTCAGTCCAATGACATTGCACCATCACACACACACACACACACACACACACACACACACACACACACACACACACACACACACACACACACACACACACACACACACACACACACAAATATTCTTACATAAAGGTGAACAGAGTATAGCCTGTGACTCATTTGCGAGTCCATTTCCAACATGTTTTTGCTCAGCTGTCATCATCTTTATCGTTGTGAAAATGGTAAAGGCCATTTTTGTCTCACCTGTCTGTTTGTTGTCTGCCTGTTAAACAGAGGCCGCTCCCTCATCCCTCGTTTTCTTTCTTTCTTTACAGGATCATTGTAGCCTGACTGACACCTCAGCCTTTGAGGACGGAGAATTCAGACTGCATGGGACCAGCTGGGCCGGAGGCCGCGGCATCGAGTCCGCTGGTTTCCACTGGATAGAGACACTTCTGGCTTCATCCTGTTCACACCATGCTTTTTTTTTCCTTTGGGGAAATACTGTAGAACAACATGTACTGTTGGAAGTGTGTAAGATGACCATTATAGAAAGAGTGACATGAGAGAGAGTGGGGGGGGTGTGATAACCCACAACATGTCGAAATCTTATTTTCAATGTTGTGGCTTTGCTTTGTTTTTGTTCCACCGTGCAGCCTTATAAATGAGATAGTTTTCTTTCAGTAATCTAACAGCCTATTATTTTCATAATAGGTTCAAAATGCAAATGATCTCTTATTATTATTATTGATATTATTATTATTGATATTATCATCAGTGTTCAGTGATTCAAATTTGTTTTTGTTGTTTTATAGTGTGTCTTTTATGTAAATTACAAGACTGATTTGGTTTGTCATTGCTGTTATTTCAGTTTTACTGTTGGCAGATTATTCCTGTTGTGTGTTTTTGCTACAAAACTCTGTAGTGATTCTGCAAGACTGGTAAGGACATTGTGTATAGTATTTCATACTTCATATGTCACGTCTTAGAAGAAGAGTGTTTCCTTTGTCGGTTGACAGTCAAAACTATCTCCCCACATTGTGCAGGGTACTAAATAAACTCTTTTTGCACTAAAATGAGATATTAGGATGAATTTATGTGCTCTCTACTGGGAGTATGACTTTAAAAATGTATTTTACCTGCTTCATACAATATATAACAATATCTACAATAAAGATGATGCTGGTTTTGAATTTGCTCTTGTGAACCGGTATGTGAATTTATTCATGTCACTCCAAACACGTTCAGCTATGAATAGTGAAAGTTTTCTGTGAATTGTGTCAAATTGTGAGTCTGAACATTTACATTGTGGTCTGTGTGTTGGTGTCTACTGGTTACACCTGCCGTCCATTTGATGACTTTCAGAATGAACATTTCCACTAAAATCAACAAAATACTATAGTCAGATGTCTAAAAAAAATCCAGGCTATTTGATAAATAAAGAAAACATCCACACACACACACACACACGTTTGTCCGGATAGATTTCTTGGACGCAACACTAGTTGTGATAGTCCCCCCCCCCCCCCAGCTTTTTCAGGTAGCAGGCCTTTTGTAGGTTTGATGTTTTCACAGCCCACTTAGTTTTATCCCGAGATTTGAACAGAATAAAAGAGAAAACTGGCCATAGACACCGTCAGTTTATACAGGCTAATTAATGTTAAAATAACACACAGTTGACCTTTATGAACCCTTTACTTTCATTATGTTGAATGTGCAAAACGTCTGCAACAGTCCTCATTTGTAGCGTAACAATTTGCCTCAAATTCAAACTCTTCATAAAACACGTTCCATGTAAACCAAACGTGGAGATTTGCTCAAAACAGATTCACACACACACACACACACACACACACACACACACACACACACACACACACACACACACACACACACACACACACACACACACACACACACACACACAACCAAACCCAGGTGAACAATTAATTTACAGGCTGTTGACGAGTTTTCGGTGGAAGTGCTCAGGAGGCCGGTCAGCGACTCTGAGGAACTGCGCTTCTATTTTCTGTTGTTTATCCCTCCCTTTTTCTGTGCAGATATCAGAAAGCTTACATCAGGAGAACATTTCCTCCCCTCCCCATATGCAAAGTTAAGCCTTTATGGCTTCGCCAAAATCCTAATCTTATTAAGACTGTATAGATTTATTTATTTTCAGTTCAGCCTGATTTAGCTAGCTTTTCCAGCAGCTGTCAATCGGCTAAACAGGCCACTTATCATTTTGGCGTGGGCTTTTTCATCGGATGCGTCCACAGCAAACATCCCCATCTGTTTTACTCGCTAATGGGATGAAGCAGCAACTCATCTCGGTCGGCTGGAGGTGGAGATAAAGTGACGCTGGTAGTTCATCGGCTCCTGTACTACAGTATGAGGGCTCAGCCTGTTAGCGTAGCAACACGTTTAGCTCCGCTCTATGAAGAAACGCTCGGGCGTCGTGGCTTCACACAGTGTGCGCGCGCGCGCGCGACATCATTTCAATAAATGCAAATCGGCGTTTCCCCCTACCTGGCATCGTGCCAAGTATCTATAGCAACCGCGTTTTCTGACGCCTCGTCTTCACCCGTTATACTCATTCGTTCAGCGTTTCTTTATTTGTTCATTTGTTCTCTGTCTGCTTTTGCCATTACCTTCCGTTTTTAATCTGTGCGCCGCCACTCAGCGCGTCGCATTGTTGCGTTTTAATGCGCGAAATGCGCCGCGTGAATAAAGTTTGATTGACTGATCGGTTGATTTACCCGTCCCTCTTCCGGTCTCTCGCTTCACTCTTTTTAATTTCCAGCAGACCGGCAGACCGAGTCAGTTCCAAGTTGGACCCGTTTCAAAATAAAAAAAACGAAATATTGTTTCTGTATAAAGAATAATGCGGTCAAAAATACGTTCGGTTTTTTTTTCTTTTCTGTTTGTTTGTTTAAAAAAATAAAATAAAATCACTCCATTCGCTTTGTTCTATTTTCCCCACTTAGTTTTGTTGTGACCGTGGGCGGATTTGACTGGTCCGCTGCGTTGTGGACTTCGGAGAGTCTGAGCTGGTCCGTCAAGGTCACGTTCAAACTGTATGTTAATGACAGGTTGACACAAGCCAACTCCAGCCTCGCTGCAGTGGCAGGGTGCAGTGCCCCCTGCAGGCCGTCTGTATTACTACTAATACACTATAAGAGGGCCACTACCAGAGATAGTACTGACATATTAGCAATTAGCATTGGTACATTCAGTGACACACAGGAAGTGACGTTGAATCTCATGTGCTGATAATTTGGGGGTTTGACACAGATCCCCACCAACTGAACAATTTCACACACTTGGCACAAGAGGACATTATTATTATTATTATTACTATCAATATTATCAGTAGTAGTAATATCAATATCGGTGGTAGTAGTAATATTAGCAGTTATAATAGTAGTGGTACATTAGTAGTAGTATAATTCATGGTCATATTTTGTTTATATGCTTCGAAATGGCTACTATACATGAAGTTCCCTTTGGAAGAATAAAGTGATCCTATTCTGTTCTACTGGTGGTTCTACTGCTGGGTTTCTGTTCTACCAGGCTGTCACTTACATTCGCCCGTTGTCGCAGGTCTGACACCTCCCTGATTGGAGGCTGGAGCAACAGCCCAGCAGGTGAATGTAATGACCTGCCTGGCAGAACAGAAAACCGGCAGCACGGTGGTACCCGAGCACCAGACTGCAGGTTTCTTCCACCGACCCGTTGGAGGAAAGAGCGCGTTCTCTGGGTTTCTGGTAATGTTGCGCCCTCTTGTGACGTCTTGACGTACTGCACGTTGTCGTGCAAGTGACCTTTTATGATTTCAGTCAGACACATACAAGTATTTTAAGGCCAGAAACCTGGGTGAGGATAACCAGTCATTCCTACAGCTTATGAATGATATTACAGATGCGATACCAGATAGCCAGTAGCTCCACGAGAAGACACAGTCAAGTCAGAATATATGTGTATGTCCCTAAACCGCAACTCAAGTCAGGCAGCTTCACAATCACATTACGCTTTCCAAAACGTGAAAATACAATGTGTGCAATGTACGACAACCTCCATCCTTCAGATGAGGAAAACCTCCACACATGCAGACAGGGACATCTGCGAAAGTGAAATAACAACAGGGGTGCCAGAATGAATTTCAACACCAAGCTTTATGCAACAACAGGTGATTCCTCTCTTAATGACACACCATCGTCACTAAAGACTGTACACAGATAGTAGTGTTAGCAGGTACACATTCTGTTGGCACAAATCAATAGAATTTTAGAAAAAGTATTTTTCCGTTAATGTGTTGAGACCACAGCAAAAAAAAATTAATTTTCTGTTAAAACATGCAAATACATTAATAGTGTGTCTGCAAATCTGTAGAATAACTGAACAATAGGGATTTTAAAAAGGTTTTTTTTTGGAACTTGCATCGCTTCAATTGAATCGTCTTAAGCATTCTTTCCAATTCATCCACTTTAAGGTTTTAGACACACACAAAAAAAAGAGCCTCACTTAAAAAGAAAAAATCAAATCAAATAAAAACCCTTCCCAAGGGGGGGGGGGAAGATTTGCACATTGGCATGTATTGATTGTCTGGGTTTTCCGGTTCTCGGTTAAACTGTTCACAGCAGTAGTATTAAAAGGTGACTTTTCTTGAAGAACCTTAGTGCACTTCACGACTGACTAGATATCAACGTTCCCGCTTATGTGAACAAACGTCCAAGAGTAAATATTCTTCAGAATGTTCCTTTAAAGTGTCACACCAACTCCTCTCTGACCTTATAGGAGGGCAATACACGGGGATGGGAGCGGGAGACGTTTTCAACTGGGCAGTGGTCGTAATTCTCACATCTGGTATCCACGTCGGTATGCGAGCCACGTTACATGCTGCGGCCGATGCTGCTCAGGAATATGCACGCGTCGTCTTCGGTGGAATCCCCCAAGAGGGGCTCAGGGGGATCGGCCGGGCGGGGGTCGGACAGAAACCGCCGCGCACGCCGTCATCCAACCCTGGAGAGGACCTCCGACGACTTGCAAGGCAGTATGATAAGAAACTGTGTAATATTCACATACGAGTACAGGACCTGAAGTAATACATTCAATAAGAGGTCAAAACAAACTTTGAACCCGTCATGTACCGTTCTTGAATATGTGAAGAGCGACACAACAACAGCAACCTGCAAGAGGTTTAGTGACAGTATTTCACAGTAAAAGCATTACTCTTGCTCACTAGGCACTTAAGAGTCAGTCAAGCTGAAATACAATTCATCACTGACCAACATGCTGCACAAAACCACTACAGGTTCATCATCAAATAGCTACTAAAACACTGATCCAACATCAGCTAAATATTTCCTTCCTTCCGGTAAAAGGAAGCGTGAAGGATGAGAAACGGACGGTGAACCGGGACACCAAGATGAACCTGAATCAGACAGGGGTTCGTGTAAACCTTCAGCCGTGTGACTGTACCACAGCATCATGAGTTGATGCAGTCTGCAAAGCAACGGGGGATGGGTTGGGTTGGGTGGTGGAGGGTGGGGATCCCTATATGCTGGCTGTCGAGGGACAGGTACATCATACTAAAACACCTTGCGCTGAGGATGAGTATGGCCCTGAAAAAGAAAACATTCGGGTGTGCGTCATCAGAACGCTACACTGACCCTGTTTCACTGGACGTTGGAGGAATACAATCACGACATCACAAAGTGGACATGGGGTGGATGGGAGAACGATGACGTCAGAGAGGCAG
Organism: Lampris incognitus; assembly: GCF_029633865.1. Lineage (NCBI taxonomy): Eukaryota > Metazoa > Chordata > Actinopteri > Lampriformes > Lampridae > Lampris > Lampris incognitus. The sequence continues at coordinate 39,000,643 of NC_079224.1, read as the reverse complement.
GTTGGGGACAGCTAAATCGGCGTAAAGTGTTTCTAAAAATGCTGAGCGGAACCTGAAAACATTACAGGTCAAAAAATACATAAATAAAATAATGCCATCTGCAAATAAAAGAGTGGCATATCAGCTCTCATAGGCTCGACTCTCGGGGCCGGACAAGTCTGAAACGCCCTTTTTTTCAAATGGGCAAAACTCCCTGGCAGTACCTGTGTTTGATTTGGGACCAAAGTCACCCACATGGCCTGGCTGAATGGGGACAGTGCTGAACCTCTACTACCCCCTACTGCACATGGCTGTGCAGCACCCTTCCAGCCTGAGTAAGTGGTGGTCTAAATATGGACACCGCGGACGTCATTCAAGGCCACTGGCCCTCATCAGTCAAAGCAGACATGTTGCCGCACTATCTGCCCCACACCGCTAAATGGGACCTGACACCCCGTCATACCATGCATAGATGTCAACGTGAGAGTTCTATAGACGTTGTGATTAAGTGCGGAACTAAACAGAGATATTGAGAAACAACATTTAAGCATGTTGAATGATGGCACGCCAAGTACTGGCGTTGACCATCAGTGGATGAGTGCACATCTTCAGTCAGGTTAGTCTGTTAGTCTCATTACTGCTACAGAGTCTCTTTGTGGATATCCAAAAAGGGAAAATCCACAAGGAACAGAGCAGGTTGAACAGGTTAGTCCTGCAATCATGACCAGTCAAAATCTGTACATCAACAGGTCTCTCACAAAACTAGAAACAGAAGAGGTATGACTTTGCAATGGAGCCATCAAAAGAGAAAATGCCCAAATTTCAAATGTCGTTATAATTGTAAAATGACAAATAAAGCTCTATTCTAATTTCTCAGATTGGCAGTACACGTGAGACCAAACTGATGGACAAAAGGATGGGATGGTAGCCAGGGGTCATTCAAGGTAATGTGGGCACGCATTACACTTCATTTCTGTTGGCACTGGAGGTTAACAGGGGGGAAAAATCCCTCCAAAAAAACGGTCCATATCAACAACACTGAATGAGTCCACTAAGGGAGTCTAATTCGCAGACACTGCAGCAGCTAGCAGTTTAGTCTCATGGTAAGGCTTTGATTCTTTGATTTTAGGAACTTTTTTTTAAATCACAGATATCAATTAAATTGTCGAATATCACAGGAATTGCACTAATTCTGCTTTGGGTTGGATTTTTGCCATAATGTCATTACTCGAAGAACTTGTGTGGTTGTAAAAACACCATCACAAGTCATATTATCAGCTTTGCCAAGGTAATCTTTCTACAAATACACATCTAGACATCCTTTGGTATAATTCCTTAAAACAAAATCAAACACAGAATTATATATCAAAGGGACATATTTCAGTCTGACAAACCACATCAAACGCATGTTAGAAGTCAATAGGAGATTGGCAATCTATGCTGAGTGGGTAAAGTGTCTGCTTTGGGCAGACCCCCTAAAGGCAAAGGGGAGTCCCGTGTGAACCTCCAACCGTACAGGTCTTGGGGTACACAGCGGCAGCTTCGTTGTCCTTTATGTGCAAACAACATACAAGCAAACACACACATCAACTCACTGAGCATATTGCACTTGACTGTACATGAGGACAGTGTGTACAGGGTATTTTGTACCATCCGCCACAACTCAGGTACACCGGGTCTGTGTGGCCCCACACACAAACATTACGCAGGAAATTACACCGATCAGCCAAAAAACATTAAAACCGCTGACAGGTGAAGAGAATAACGTTGGTTATCTCGTTACAATGGCACCCGTCAAGGGGTGGGATATATTAGGCAGCAAGTGAACAGTCCAACCTTGGGGGTCGTCCCAGGTCGTCCTCTGTGCAGAGTTTGCATGTTCTCCTATGTCTGCGGTGGGTTTTCTCTGGGTGCTCCGGTTTCCCCCACCATCAAAAAGATACACACATGTTAGGGTAAGTGCTCCTGTCTGTGCCCCTGACAGAGGCATGGCAAGACAAACTGGAGTTGGTCCCCAGGTGCTGCACAGCAGCTGCCCACTGCTCTAAGCTACACAGCTAGGATGGGTTAAATGCAGAGCAGAATTTCCCTATGGGGATCAATAAAGTATCTTTCTCAGTCAATTCCTGAAGTTGATGTGTTGGAAGCAGGAAAAGTAGGCAAGTGTAAGGATCTGCGTGACTTTGACAAGGGTGAAATTGTGATGGCTAGACGACTGGGTCAGAACATCTCCAAAACAGCAGGTCTTGTGGGGTGTTCCTGGTATGCAGTGGTCAGTAACTACCAAAAGTGATCCAAGGAAGGACAACCGGTGAATCGGCGACAGGGTCATGGGCGCCCAAGGCTCATCGACGCGTGTGGGGATCGAAAGCTAGTTCTGATCCCACAGAAAAGCTACTGTAGCTCAAACTCCTGAAAAAGTTCATGCTGGCAATGATCAACAGGTGTCAGAGCACACTGTGCATCACAGCTTGCTGCGTATGGGGCTACATAGCCGCAGACTGGTGCCCATGATGTCAGAGTGCTCATGAGTGTCAGAACTGGACCATGGAGCAATGGAAGCAGGTGGCCTGGTCTGATGAATCATGTTTTCTTTTACACCATGTAGATGACCAGGTGCGTGTGCGTTGTTTACCTGGGGAAGAGATGCCACCAGGATGCACTATGGGAAGAAGGCAAGCCGGCAGAGCCAGTGTGATGCTCTGGTTAATGTTCTGCTGCGATACCTTGGGTCCTGGCATTCATATGGATGTTACTTTGACATGTACCACCTATCTAAACAGTGTTGCAGTCTAAGTACACCCCTTCATGGCAACGGATGGCAGTGGTCTCTTTCAGCAGGATAATGCGCCCTGCCACACTTCAAACATTTTTCAGGAATGGTTTGAGGAACAAGACAAAGAGTTCACGGTGTTGCCTTGGCCTCCAAATTCCCCAGATCTCAATCCAATCGAGCACCTATGGGATGTGCTGGAAAAAAGTCCAATCCATGAAGGTCCCACCTTGCAACTTACAGGACTTAAAGGATCTGCTGCTAACGTTTTGGTGCCAGATACCAGAGGACACCTTCAGAGGTCTTGTGGAGCCCATGCGTCGACAGGTCAAAGCTGTTTTGGTGGCTCGAGGGGGACCTGCATGATATTAGGCAGAGGGTTTTAATGTTTTGGCTGATCGGTGTACATTAACACTGCCCACGCATCCTGAGCCAACACACAGAAGCCAAGTGGTAACACACTTGGCTTTCAGCTCCTTGGCTATGCTCGCGTTGCACCCTCAATCCTTTTACTTTCTCGGAGGACCCATGAAGCTTGTCGCTGATGTCCTGCTCTCCCTCGTCTCTCTCTGGTTGTTATCGAACTGCATAGCCCATCTGCTGCAGCTTCCTCAGCAGGATCTGAGTGAGGTCAAAGGTTGTGAAGCTTATTCCCACCGCAATGGGCCCCTTGACCCAGTTCATACTGAGACCTTTGTAAAGTCCGCGGATCACTCCCTCCTCAGCCATGATTTCCCGCATGGTGCCAAAGATGGTGCCATATGTGTGACCTGTGACCCCCGCGGTTTGCATGCGGCGCCGTACCACGTCCAGAGGGTATGAGGCCGATTGGCCAAGGAGGCCGGCACAGGCTCCAAAGGCCAGGCGCTCATATGAGTAGGGCTGTGGACGACCACTTCGCTCTAGGAGGAAGAAGGAGTAAATTCAGCAATCATGGTATGTTTGCATGTGGAATATGAAGGGACAAATGACTGGACAGGACGAAGCTGAACTTAGAGGCTACTAGAGCAATACCTGCATGCAGCTTTTTCAGTGTTTCATAGGTGAAGAAGCTGAGACCAGCGTAGGGCATAACACCCAGGATGGTGGGGGTGAACCCTCGATACAAAGTCTTCAAGCCCTCTTCTCGAGAGATCCGTACAAACACATGCAGGATGTTACTGTACCTGGACAGAACGGAGACCAGGAAAAAAGAGGAGTGTGAATGAGGTATTGGTCATTTATATTGTTGCACAAGAACAAAAATCAATAACTCTTAACACGTAGCATAAACCTGACATGTCTTAAGGCTACAAACCTGAAGACCTACCTGCAAACAAATGTCCTTTTCAATACTTTAATACTTTCTACCGCAGATATTTAAATTAGGAACACTTATTTAGCAGCTCATTTCAATGGTTACTGTCAGATGAGACTTTCCAGAGAAATATGAAATGGCGCATATCGTTCTACATCTTCACCATCACAGTCAAGCGCAGATGAATAAGGTAAGCAGTGGCTAGCTTGAAGAAGTGAAGCTGTTGACCAGACCAAGCTCACAGTAGACCTTTACCTATAGGGATGGGACAAAACATGATTTTATCGTGGATCGCGGTTAAAAAACACTCGCGAAGTGTATCGTGGTGAATTTCCATTATCGGGATAATGGTAAATATCCCCACGAGTGACTTGGAAAAGCTGTCTAGCTTCGCTGTCTCTCTGCTCGGCATGCTGGGAGTTACGTACCGTAAACAATTTACGCTCACACATGCGCTGACAGATCGGGTATGTGCCGCGGAGTTTGGACGGTGCAGTATTTCTAACTTCGGTGTTATTTTTCCTCCCTTTTCTCCATCTGTCCTTCCTGCATGAGCAGGTGTTTCTTCTGTTTGTTGGCTGATGGGTGACTGTCCTGCCGTTTTTTTTTTTTTTTTTGCTGGTTGTTTTGCAAAGGAATGGCTTCCTCCGAGACGCTACTTCACGTCCATCCATTATGGGATCCGGATCGTCCCACTGGACCCCAGCGTGGCGGTGGAAGAGGTTTTGCTGGCCATAGGAGAGCAAGTTGTGATTGTGATTACCTGATGGGTGTTGGCGAGAGTCTTCGGTCCTTGTTTAGTTTTTCCACTTAAAAAAGGACGTTCGTTAAAACCCAGTATAAGGCTGGACCTCACGACTACCTTTAGAAAACGGTTGTTTGGACCGTTGTTTGGACATCGGTTCCGTGAACAGCAGCTGTACTGGACAGCAGCTTTCAAACCCTGATTATTTATACAGTTAAATAATGCCAATTTGTTTATTTTTTATATGACATAATTACCTGGTTACAATCACTGCTGCCATGATCACTGGAAAGTCTGGGTGTGACGCGCCTTATAAATGCACTTCAGCTACCACCAACCCTCTGAAGATGCTAATCATTCCACTCTAACTGCGTGTGGCTATTAGCGCTGGCGTTTGTGAATTGACCTTTCGCAAAGTACCGCCCCAGAACGGTGCTTGTCCAATCCTACCTTAGCAACGGTCCGTCAAGCTTTCAAACACACAGCAAAATGCTGAAACGGTGTGCCTATGGGATCTGCAAATCGGATACTAGATATCTGAAAAGTTTGGAGGGGGTGTAATTTTCTTTCCCTTCCAGAAACTCAGAACGCAAGAAGCGCAATGTCGGCAATAGATTTGGCAGTATAGCAGACCCCATGGCTAGCTTAATCCATCCAAAATCAACAAAAATACCTGTCTGCTCCGAGCTAAGCTTGCTACTAGCTATTATTGATAGCTAATACAGCTAACGTATTATTACTGTTACTTTTACCCACACAATGCGCTGATTTCTTCCTTCATGTTTTGGTGTTTTCCGGCTACTTCCTGGATAGTTCTGAAAAGCTTGACGGGCATAGCAACAGTAACTAAGGGGGGCGGGACTTTGCGAAAGGTCAATTGGACTTTTTTGCAGTGAGACGTCTCAGCAGTATCCACAAGCAGCAATACATTACGCTCGCTAGCTAGTGTGCGTACCGCTGCGCTGGTTCACGGCCAACAGGGAAACTCCCACTTCCGCGTTAATTAGCCACGTCGTTGATCGGCCAACCAATTGCGTAACTTCAGTGACATCATTGGTCGCCGCTGGCTGGAACCATCGTTGGTCACCTGATTCAGCAGCCCAATCGTGTCAAACTGATCACTCAGTCACTCTAACTACAGTCACTCAAGTCTGTTAGTCAGGAACATATGCGTTTGTAGGGCTGGCCCTGCTGGCCGGTCTGGCCAAAAAGATGTGTCCTGTCTGTGATGCAATAAAAATACTTGTTTATTAACAAAATGTCAGGTAAGTTGATTCCAGTATGTTTTAGTGCTATTTTAAAAAGCTTTAAGCATATTTTGATGATTATTGGGATAATATCGTGAATCGCAATTATTTTGACCAGGATAATCGTGACATGAAATTTTCATATCGTCCCACCCTATAATTCAACATCAATAACTAAAAATAGAGTAAAGGTGCTGGCACAACAGTACCGACAACTCTGTTTAATTTCAAATGGATACCGGGGATTTAGAGGGGTCAAGTACAGACTCAGTCAATACTACCATAGGTGCCGGGTCAGTAAGTTAAACAACAGTCTTCAGGGTTGTAGGTTTAAATTCTTTGACCTTTCTTGCTGCCAAAGTGGTCACTGGTTATTTTGCTTTCAACAATGCAAAAAGGTTGCTTATGACATGAGCGGTGCTTAAACTATAAGCTGCTGAAGCACCAGAGGGGCCCAACTGTGAAACTACAAAAGCAAAAACCATGTGCAGAACCTGACTTCAATCACAAACTTAGAATTTTTACTTTATTTTCTGCAGTTTGACACTTCAATTTTCACACTACGGGCAACCATCATTTCAGTAACTTTAGGAGTCGGTATCTTAAAATGATTATTCTCAGTCCGTGATTGTCCTGGTCTGAGTTTGAACTAATAATCATCAGTGGTCGTGTATAAACACAAGAGGATCATCTTACATCTCCTTGGGTGTGACGGCCATTCTCGCCCGCACCATGTCCAGAGGGTAGGTCAGCATGGCTGCCGTGGTACCAGCCATGGAGCCGGCCAGTAACCTTGGAAACGGAGGCAGGGCTCTGCGGCAAAAGGCAAGGACACAAAGAGCTTCTTCACCTAATTTATCTTGTATATTTTAATTGCTCCGTGTCAAGGACATCTTGGAATTATAGTAAACGTTTTTTGAACCATATTGGTCTGTAAATCGTTAACCCAATCATAAAGGACACTTAAGGCGCCGCTTTTGAAGGAGGATTTTGAATGAAACCTCAGGACATTACTCTTAACCAGTGGTAAGTAATAAAACCAACAGCTACTCACTTCCCCTGGAAGCCATAGTAGCCTCCTAGCAGTCTCTTGTATTGCTCATGGGCACAGAACTGAATAGCAGCATAGGGAATGACTCGAACCATGGTAGCAGAGTTTCCCCTCCACAAGCTGAAGAAGCCATCCTTTAGGTAGGTACGGTAGATCAACCTGTAGGCCTCCTGGACATGCAGTATTTGCAAGGGCACACACGCACGCACACACGCACACACACACACAATGAGAAATCTCCCTCTTAAGCATTAAACTGAATACATAATCCAATAGTTGATTCACTGGTTTTAAATTTGGTTGGGAAAACATTTACACATTTTTTGCTTATGCTTCTAACAGACAACTCCCACACCCCTGTAGAGGTGATTTTATCACCAAACAACCCTTGAGAAATGTGTAATGTCTATCAGAGCAAACCTACCTTGGCAGAGAATCTCGCTGAGGACACTGAAAATAAAAACCCAATAAAAACAATGAGGTCAAAGGGCAACAAAACAGAGTGTTCCAAACAATAATGTGCTACTCAGCAACTATTGACTCATGTTTGCAAGTTCTGTTTTTGTACTACAATCAGCTAAGCCTCCAAATATTCAGACTGTGCAGGCTATGCCAAGATTTACTGCCCTTACAGGGGAACTAAAATATAAAGGATCCTGTGTCACTCTTTTGTCACTTGCCTTGGAATATGATTTTGGTTCTATCCAATGGGGCTACAGCTGTCTTTGCCACAGCTCCTGCTAAAGCCCCAGAGAGGAGTGAGTTGAGAACCGACCGGGTCTGTTTTAGGCCCTGCACACAGAGAGAGACAAGGGCATTCTGAACCAACTGGTAACTGGTAATCAACAACAAAAAAAGCATAACCCAGGGACATCATTAAGTTAAACAACAGTATACTGAATCTGAATCTGGTATACTAAACCCGTATACCAGATTCAAAACAACCCTGACACTACAAAAAAAAAAAGTAAAAAAATACCCAATGAACCGCTAACCTTAAAGATTGCCATGATCCGCTGGTGCCTTTCATGACCCCAGCTGTGTTTGAGTTACAGTTGATCATTAAACTAGGCCACATAAGACAAATGGATGGCATCTGCCCAACCAACTCAGGCAGAATAACTCAGAAATGGGCCCAGAAATGATTGCAGCAACCAGCGACTCAGGGGTCATTCCTGACTGAGACTGTTTAGGTAACAGCAGACAAGCGACACAGAGGAAGCTGTGAAGCGGTCTAGCACGACACATTTCCTCTCTCTAATGCATACAAATAGCCACACGCACACTGTCCCTGTCCCTGTCTTAGGATGTCTCACAAAGCGACCAGTTTGCCGGAATAACGCATACAGTGCTGGTAACAATAGCCCACTGATGGAAACATCTACAGGGGGCAAGAGCAAGACATCATCAAACAACTCCTCTTTACAGCACAGACCCACCATTAGAGGATGGGGATGCCTTGATAATGAGGGCTGATGCATTGAACTCCACAAGAAGGAAAACGTTAAAGACAAAATTGCAGCCATTGCATGAGCTCTTCAATTTCCAAGAGGACACAACTTCCCATTTGCATGTTCAACGCAAAATTACAGGGCAGCAGTTAGGCTAGTCAATATACCGTCGAAATCTAAATGAGGGCTTCCTGAAAATTGTAAGTGTGTTAAGCAGCTCGACACGTAAGAGTGGGAGGAAAAGGGGGATTATATCGATCGGCTCTGGCTTGGCTATTTACCTCTGATTCACCGGAGGAGGCCCTAGGCTGCACTTCTCTCTGTGCGAGTGCTGCCTGGTGCTGCTGGACTCCATTCCCCATTCCCGAGGTCTACACACAGGTGCCGCCGATGCTGCTCATGTAGTCCAGCCACGAGGAGGCAACAACGTCAGGTGCTGTGAGTTTAAGAATAAGGAGGTAAAAGGATAAAGCGTGCAGAGCAGGATTAGTTGCCTCGTATTAGATGAAAAATATGACTGGATGAAAAATGTTGCCAAATTGGCATCTAAAAAATGTCAATAAATAAAGATGACTTAGTTTGAATTCAGAGGAAGCCATGTAATTTACAGTGTATAACCATCTGAGTCGATCCCTGTGATTAGCAACGAGGGAAACTTTCCACTTAAACAATGGTTTCCATTCTGCGTTGGGTCCAAGTGTGTCCTGACAGGAAGCACTTGAAAGCATAAAACTGACAGCAATGGTGTATTGTTTTTTATGAAGAAAATGTTCAATAAAAACATAAAACTTAGGACAAGTGGTTTTCTAGATAGTCTAGTGACTCCTGTGCAAATGGCACACCCGTCAAGGCTATAAAAAGGCACTGAGCAAAGTGGAGCTATGTTACCCACAGCATATCTATCCCTAAGCTGACAAAGATGGAGACTTCTGGGTGAAGGGTGTCTGTCCAAGCAGTCAGGAAAATCCCAAGCACAAAATTCTTTATGCTTTATCCTTTCATTTCCATAACGTGTCTCTCCATCTCAAATGTACTCACACACGCAAACCAGCACAGAAAACTCTAAAATATTAATAACAACTTTGAAAAACCAGGAAAGCCTACTTACCCAATCAGTAAAGACTCGGTGATATCTGTGTGAGAGGATCTTGAGCAGACATCTCACTTGCAACAAGGATGTTTTTCCGTGAGCTAATCATTATTATCCAGAATCACCTATTCTTAAACACCAGGTCGAAGTACCTTTTCTTACAGTGAGGCGAAACGTAAAGCTAGATAGAGTGTGATGAGACAAGGGTGCAAACAGAGGGGCTTCTGAAAAGCTGGGTAGTCATGGGCAACTAAATCTGGCATCCCTTCAACAGGGATCCGAGCCAGGTAGTGGAACAAAAAAACTTAACACTCGAGCTCCTCTGCCCTTATTTCAGCCCGCCTCTTCACTCACAGCTCTCTTCACTCCTTTCAACACTTTCCACCGAACCTCCCCCCGCATGCCTATCCTTTTACAGTTCTTGATCTTTGTCATTAAGCTCCTTTGGTGCCCATGGATTTCAGTTGGGGACCAAATGAAGATTCACCTCATTTGTAATTACCACAGCGTCACGTCAGTATCATGTGTCCACTTCACACAAAGCATTGTAAAAATAGACCAGTCAATATATATTAGTTGTGATGGCACAAAAGATCGCCTGATCAGCTCCTGCCATGAAAAATGACTCGACTTAGTACTGCCTTTCATCAGAGATGTCTGAATTGTTTTTTTGTTTTTTTTCTTCTTCTTTCTTCTCTTTGTGGCATCGCCTAGTACATGATGTCAATAAATACATTATTAGTTACTACTGCTAAAAATGCAGTGCACCAAATCAGCCTGGGTGGTCTGACCTACTATTTTCAAAGTCATGTTGGCGTAATTATTTAGGAGGATTGGTTTACAATAATATACACTGCTCAAAAAAATAAAGGGAACACCTAGAAACACAATATAGACCTCGATGAAGGAAATATTTCAGCTGAAAATCTTTATTTATTAGACAGAGGAATGTGTTTAGAACAAAATAACCTAAGAATGATCAATGGAAATCAAAATCATTAGTCCATTAAGGTCTGGATTAAGAATCATACTCAAAATCAAAGTGGAAAATGAGAACATAGGCTGACCCAACTTCTGTGGAAATTCTTCAAGACGATTCAAAATGAGGCTCAGCAGTGTGTGTGGCCTCCATGTGCCTGTATGCACTCCCTACAACGTCTGGGCATGCTCCTGATGAGACGACGGATGGTCTCCTGAGGGATCTCCTCCCAGACCTGGATCAGGGCATCGGTCAACTCCTGGACAGTCTGTGGTGCGACATCGCGTTGGCGGATGGTACGAGACATGATGTCCCAGAGGTGCTTGATTGGATTCAGGTCTGGGGAACGTGCAGGCCAGTCCATAGCATCAATACCCTCGACATACAGGAACTGCTGACACACTCTGACCACATGAGGACGAGCATTGTCATGCATGAGCAGGAACCCAGGGCCCACTGCACCAGCATATGGTCTGACAATGGGTCTGAGGATCTCATCCCGGTACCTAATGGCAGTCATGGTACCTCTGGCGAGCACGTAGAGGTCTGTGCGGCCCTCCAAGGATATGCCTCCCCAGACCATCACTGACCCACCGCCAAACCGGTCATGCTGGAGGATGTTGCAGGCAGCAGAACGTTCTCCACAGCGTCTCCAGACTCTCTCACGTCTGTCACATGTGTTCAGTGTGAACCTGCTCTCATCTGTGAAGAGCACAGGGCGCCAATGGCGAATCTGCCAACCAAGATGTTCTCTGGCAAAGGTCAATCGGGCTGCACGGTGTTGGGCTGTGAGCACAGGCCCCAATTGTGGACGTCGGGCCCTCATACCATCCTCATGCATTCTGTTTCTCACTGTTTGAGCAGAAACCTGCACATTAGTGGCCTGTTGAAGGTCGTTTTGTAGGGCTCCGGCAGTGCTCCTCCTGTTCCTCCTTGCACAAAGGACCAGATAACGGTCCTGCTGCGGGGTTGTTGCCCTCCTGCGGCCCCCTCCACGTCTCCTGGTGTACTGGCCTGTCTCCTGGTACCTCCTCCATGCTCTGGACACTGTGCTGGGAGACACATCAAATCTTCTTGCCACAGCACGCACTGATGTGCCATCCTGGATGAGCTGCACTACCTGAGCAACTTCTGTAGGTTGCAGATACCGCCTCATGCCACCTCTAGTGGTGAGGGCACTAGCAAAATGAAAAACTAACCAAAGATCGGCCAGAAAAGATGAGGACAGGCAAATGGTCTGTGGCCACCACCTGCAAATCCATTCCTTTTATAGGGGTTGTCTTGCAAATTGGCTAATTTCCACCAGGTGGAAATTAGACAATTTGCCAACAGGTGAAATTGATTCACAAATCAGTGTTGCTTCCTAACTGGACAGGTTGATATCTAAAAAGTGTGATTGACTTGGAGCTACATTGCATTGCTTATGTGTTCCCTTTATTTTTTTGAGCAGTGTACATATGACCATAGCCAGGATTTAGTCACATCCTTGCAACATCAAGTCTTAACATGACCCTTGTGTCAACACCAATCGACCAAACAAGCCTTTCAGTTTTAGATCTGTTTCCCCCCCTCTCCCCCCCCCCCCTTAAATTTCGCCTTCTTTTTTCTTTTTTTTTTTAAACTCACTGGCTTCTAGTCCTCTGGTTACCATAACATGGCATACTACAATATTCCAATTAAACCTGGAAGAAAAGTAACCCCCTCCCCCCCGATCCCTTACCTTGGAGATTTCTGACACCACTCGCCGATTTCAACCACTTAACAGTTTGAATAGCGTCTCTCTGACTGGGTGTTATCTGGAGTCGCTAGCGAGGCTAACGGACCCCTGCTGCCGAGCCGACCAGGTTAGCTAACGGCAGGGCGCTTGTATCTCTTCGCTGATATCGCGTTGTGGCTCCCGAAACAACTAGCGGCACATTTAAATGTCATTACCGGTTCCTCTCGAACCGGAGAACCCCCGTCTCCCGCACACTTCTCGGATTCACTGCCCCGGCAGCGACTTCGGGTGAGTCGTAACGTCCACGCCGTTATCTATGTGTCGTAACCAGCCCGCTGTCACCGAGGCTGCGGTCGCTAACCCGACAAGGGCGAGCAGGAGTGCATTGTGGGAAATGGAGTCCGTGTCCGGGTGGGCGCGGTGGGATAGGTCAGTCAGAGGGGGCGTGAGCGGGAGACGGGATTCGATGGCGTACTACTGTGGTTTTAACTGGGGGTTGTTGTTGTTTTTTTTAACATTCTCCCACACAAAATTAAACGCAACAAATACCGCCACACTGTCTTACTGCGACAACTGGTGTGTTACCGTAGCGAGGCGGAGGCACCAAAAACGAGTTTTAGTTCTCATAATGGAAAACGTCACGGCGTGAGGCGCCCAGACGAAACAGAAAGAGAGAAACGCGACGCTAGGATAATATTAATATAACCGGTTATTTTTTTGCCCGGTGCGGGATTCGATACGAAGTGTATTGCACCACAAGGCGACATCACTAACCGCTCGGCTAAGGGCTCAAACCCGTTAAATACGGGCTAACGTGTCTTACTAGTAGTTTACAGAAATTAGTTGCGCTGGTTTGCACAAAACTATAATGAAAAAACCAAATTGTACAGTTCGCTTCAGTTTAGCCGCTCTATAAAAATCGTGTCTTTCTATTTAAGGTTTGTCAAACGCAAATATGCTGCAAAATGTGAACACACAAAAAAAATAAATGAATAAATACAAATAATATAAAGTAAGCAGACCACTGATATCTACCAGGGCTAGGATTACCTCGTTTGAACGTGCTAGAAGAACGAAAATTACAAAGGGAGCCACTTTATTTTGTCATAGTGTTCTTACAACGAACTGTATTGTTACAATGAATGTTTTCTGCATCCTGTTGTATAGGAGCAGTGCGTGAGCGTCTGCAGCAACTCCAGCTCTTCTTTCCATTGCCTTGGTCAGGGGCACAGACAGGAGTAGTACCCCTAACACGAATGGCTGGATGGATGAACGTTTTTTTGATGGTGGGAGGAAACCAGGGCACCCGGAGTAAACTCACATAGACATGGGGAGAACATGCAAACTCCACACAGAAAGGATCTGGGACAGCCTGGGGTTCGAACCCAGGACCTTCTTGCTGTGATGCAACAGTGCTAACCACTGGGACACCGTGCTGCCCCTTAAAACCAATTGAATGACCTCATTCAATTGGTTTTAAGGTACACTAAAACCACCAAGCTTACTGGGTGGGGTTCATGCCACTTAAGCGTTTCCATGGGTGGTGGTTAGGGCTCAGTAGCCGTGTGCATGCAATATTTCTTTAAAACCTTGGATGTTTAGCACAACAACAGTAGATCTTATTCAACCATCCTTATGAAAGGACGAAGGCAAATTTCAAAATATGCAGCATATCAAATGAAAACATCACATTTTCTCCACATAAATACACATATGAACATCATAAATTACAATTTAAGACGTTTCATTCTGTCCAAACCCCTATTGATTTGGAGCAAGACAAACAAGTATGCTCTTCAGCAGCATACTCCATTATTATGGTGGTCTGCACTCAGTTGCTGAGACTGCCCTTTTTCCCTGTCCACAGCTCGCGTAGTTCAACTTGACAGCCAAGGTCTCTAAGGGCTGCCCTACCCACATCCCCACAGTCTTGATGGGTTTGAAGTGCCTGGGTTATCAGGGCCTCTGCTCCCATTTCCAAGATAGGTTGGCTGAAGTTACGCATGCGAGACACTAGGTTTCTCAACAGCATACACGCCTGTTTCTGTTAAGAAGCAGAGGTGATAAAACCATTTCAACAGTTTTCCAACTGTCAAAGGCCTTAGCTTTCCTTCAAGACCATAGCGCACAACTGATGTATTTATATTACCTGTAAATTGAAATCATTGGGATGTGCCTTCATAGCCTGCATGGCAGCCAAGGCACCACCGGTCTCCATGATGACTTTGCAGTTGTTGGGTTTACGCAGAGCAAGTACACAGAGACAAGCACAGCCCTGTTCACACACCTACAGGAGAACGACCACACAATATTAGCAAAGGCTTTTGTGGAATTTCTTTTTTTGCCCCCAACAACTAACTAATAAAAAATATTTATATACTGAATCAATAACAAGAGCAAAAACATAAACAGTCGTTTCCAGCAACGCACGGTGCTTAACTCACATGAGCGTTGCTCATATGCCTGTTCATGGCAATGATAATGAGCTGGACTCCGCCTGCATTCACAACAGCATCTTTTACATCATCATTTCCTGCGACAGCCCGTATAGCACTCAACACCTGGCGAACTAAATCCTGCAAGGGACAATGACATCTCATTAACATCACTGATTTGAAATGCAGGTAGACTGAAACGTCTTATCTTTTTTAACCTTGCATCAGAATCCTTCAACGCTGTTACAAACCTGTGATTCAAAGCTGTCTGCAAGCAGAGTCATCATGAATTTTAATCCTCCCAGGTCACAGATGTCTTGACAGAACTCATTCCTTACAGCCAGACGAGACAATGTTGCACATAGCTCACTAAGGATGGAAATATTATCCTTGTGAGCTGTAAGGGAGACAAGGTAAAATAGTAACATAATGCATTAATTAAATCCAAAACACATGAGTGATCTGAATTCAACTCCATCAAACACACTGTAGCTGAAAACTATTACAATAAATGATAAGTAATTACTAATTTTTTTGCTACTTACCTTTCGCAGCCTCAATAATAACTTTCAGGCCATTGTGTTCCAGAACTATCATCTTGGCATGTTCATGAGCATGCCCAAATGGGACTCTGACATCATCATCAAAGGTCATGACCCTGAGGGCAGCACAGGCCTCTTTGACCAGCTCGGCACATCCACTGCGCTGTGCCAGGGCTCCAGTAAGAAGTGGCAGGACTCCAGCTTTTACCAAATCCTGCCTGTTCTGCTCATGCTTCAAACAACAGTGGTGTACTGTGCGAACCCCTACACACATCACAGAGTCATCTGTCTGGTACTTGTTTAGGATAAGCAAAAGTAGGTCCTTGCCCTCTGGGTCTAACAGGTCTGGTTGTCCATCAGTCAGTGCAGCAAGAGCAGATAAGGAGGCCAGTAGAGCTTCCCGTTCCTCCACACTGTTTTTGCAGCATGAGAGAATGGTGGCGTAGGCATCTTTTTGGGCAGCCAGGTATCTCTGGGCAAATCCAAGGGAGCATTGCTGAGTAAAGCATTTGAGGTTGACCATCATATCCCTTTCAGTGGAGCTGGAAGAGTCATTTCTGACTCGAAGAGAATCCAAGGCCTATAATTGGGATGTAAATTGAATGGAATAAGATAATATAAGCGCACATTTTGTCAGGTAGTGTGATTTTGCATTTTATCTTTTTAAATTTAAGACCCACCTGCAAGACTTCATGAGTTTGCTCCTCTTGTTTTTCATCTGATAATATATTCGGTACAACTTTAACTATACAACTGAGGTCCACACCTAGGCCAATAAAGACATAACTTTAGGATTAATGGTGTAACTCAAAGCAAAATATTATGTCGCCATTGTGTTGTCAAAATGACGACTCTTGCATAGCTTTCATCTATAGTTTTCTCTTCAGTTTATTCATTGGAAATAATTTTGCTATTGTAAAGAATCAACATGCTCTACTGTGTTGTACTGTTGTTGTCTGAGCGATGGACCCTCGAATTTAATATATGTATTTTATATAAAAAAAAATTGAAAACGACTGTATTTTCCCTTGTTATTTTGGGTGAACGCACGTGTAGAAAACCTCATTTGGATTAAGAGAACGGAATAAGAGGTCCTTGTTATCAGGAATACCTTGAGACTCAAACTGCTCCACAGCTTCTCTAAGAGCCTCATCAGCATCCATCTCAAATTCCTCGATGTTTTCTTTAACGACAGCATCAAAGGTGTCCTGTGTGATCCTCCGTCTCGCCATTTTGCCACGTCCCTCTCTGAAAGACAATGTAATTGTGATGTTCGAGGCCGGCAAAAACGCAGACGTGTGACCACATGCTGTAGCCAGGCTAAGTATCTGTCTAGTAAAACGAGTACCTCGTAGTTAGCCTGGCTAGCTGACAACAGTAATGTAGCTGAATAAGCTAGGTAGCTTAATCACAATGAACTGGCTAATGGAATTCTGCGCCTGTTGTACGTTTCATTTGGTTAAAGTAAAAGCCAAACAACCTCAGCTATTTTTTTCTAAAATTAATAATATCACTTAAGTATGACTGAGTTACACCAGAAGTTAAATTAACGAGGTTACATCACTTAACTGTTACCACCGCCCAGTGACTGCTGTAACGCTGCTATTAATGCATTGAACCACCGCCCGCTGGATTTACGCAGTTTGCGTATGTTGTGTTACTGAATAGTTCTGTTGCGTACAAGGGTCCCACTCATAAATCTGTTCGGCTGAACGAAAAATACTTGTTCCGCGTAATAAACAGAATAGAATAAAAGAGATCCATTCAGTTTGAGGTATGCAAATTAATTGTACAATTGCAAGTATTGTATGTAAACTATAACTATACTATAGCGGTACAATTTAAATATATTAATATATCAATATCATTACATGTTATACTAAATTAGTATGCTAACACGCTATGCTATTAATACGCTGACGCATTTTGCTAATAACATTATACAGCCCTATATGTAATGCAATAATGTAATATTCGTTTTAATAGTTTTTGAGTTACACATTGTACAATAACTGTTTAAACCTCAACTGGGCCATCGTCGAAAATAATTAATGATGTAAAATGCATTTAATTCATAACGGGGTAAAAAAAAAAACTCCCATAAAACATTTGTAATCCGCTGCTTCATCCGGAGTTTCCGGGTATGTAACACGCGCTTTTATCTTGAAAACAGCAGACCGGATGCGGCTGTGAACCGCGATATGAACGTTGAAGTAGATTTGGAACAACTGAGTGGCGAAGTGGGTGGATGTTGGTCATAAGTTAGTTGTTGGTTTGCTTTTTGGGGTTGTTGATTGTTTGTTTTTGGGTTTTTTTTCCCCGTGTGACAATAATGGCATCAGGTACAGATGCCCCGGAGTCGTGGTACCTGGCCCTTCTTGGCTTTGCGGAGCATTTTCGCACGTCAAGTCCGCCGAGGATCCGACTGTGCGTCCATTGTCTGGAGGCTGTGTTTCAGTTCAAGCCTCCTCAGAGCACAGAGGCCCGGACTCATCTGCAGCTCGGCTCGGTTCTGTACCACCACACCAAGAACACCCAGCTGGCCCGGAGCCACTTGGAGAAAGCGGTGAGCAGAGTTCGTAGATTGGACTAAATGAATACCCTCGTAGAATAACCTCGTAATTACTATCCTGTGATCGTATTTCTGTGCTTACCAACGCCATATTAACATCATTATTACTTCCTGCACTATACGCTACTGGTCAATTACACTATAATTGTCTTTATCTGTACTACGTTAGTATTGTGGCGAGTTTGCGTGGAGAAGGAGACAGCTCTCTTTCCATCGCAACTCCCGTGTCCCATATACCGCACGACCCCGGGGGTGCTGTTTAATTCAAACGCACCGCCAGAACCGAACAGAAGTGACGGGAAAGGAGGAGGCAAGAGGCAAAGGTTTAGTTTGAATGGCAAATCCTGTGTCCCATACACGCACGACCCCAGGAACGCTCCTTTATTCTTGCCCCTCTCCAATGGTTGCAGAATAATGGCTTCCCGTAACGAGGTCACTATTAAACACACCAGTCTTAGTCATGCTCCTGCAGTCAGTCAGTCCGTCAAATGGTCATCTACCCAGTCCGGGTCAAACATCCAAACAACAATAATCAAAATATGAACACAGCATTAATAAAACGATGATCTGAACATGAATAACAGTCCCATAATCCCTTGCGCTTCCCCAGCGCATAGCCGTCTTCAGTCCAGCGACTGCCTACCCCGGTCGCTACATAGCCCCCACCTGAGGGGTTAGTTGTCCTCGACGACCCCATCACCCAAGACATAGTCCCTCAAATTTCCAGGGGGCCATCGTTGACGAACATGCCGCCCAGGGCTTACAGGAAGCACAACTGGAGGAGAAGCACATTGATTGGCGCATGGGGTGCTACTGTCACACATGGCCCCAACAACAGGCGGAGCAAGGGGGTGGTATGGAGAGTCTGTCCTGGTGCAGCACCAACATGCTCCCCTGGCCGGGTATGCGCACCCAGTGCACCACCTCAAACAGCCAGCGCATGACCTCTCTGGGCCCCTGCCAGTGGCTGCAAAGCTAGGGGGAAATCCCCTTATTGCGAACAGGACAATACACCCATACCTTGTCCCCTCGCACGAAGGCCTGCCCAAGGCACCTGGTGTCATAGGCCCCCTTCTGCTGTACCCTGCAGTTGACCTGGATCCAGCAGGTGTCGTTGTGGACCACTTGCAGGCTCCTCAGTCTCCGGAGGTGGTCCATCTCTTTTCCCCCGGCAATCTCAGGCTCAGGCAGGGTCCCAAACACCAAGTCCACCGGTGTCTGGCGTTCCCGCCCAAACATGAGAGCAACGGGTGTGCACTGGCTAGACTCCTGGACAGCAGTCCGGTAGGACCACAGGACCACAGGCAGGTGGCTGTTTTTAGGGAGTTATTCCTTATCCGATGAGAGGGTCTAAGGACAGGATGTTGTGTTGCTGCAAAGCCCACTGAGGCAAATTTGTAATTTGTGATACTGGGCCATACAAATAGAATTGACTTGACTTGACTTGAACTCCAAAGCAGGCAAATATCTCTTCCACCAGCCTCTCCTCTGTCGTGGTGGCACTCTGATCAGGCACCACATACGCCTCTGGCCACTTCGTGAAGTAATCCATAGTCACGAGGACGTAGCAGTTGCCAGAGTTGGTGACAGGGAAAGGCCCAAGAATGTCCACCCCTACCTGCTCCATTGGGGCCCCCACCAAGTATTGCTGCAGTGGAGTATAGGCGTGCTGGATGGGTCCCTTCTGGGTGGTGCAGGAGTTGCAGCAGTGTACCAGGGCTCCAGATGACGACTAAAATGGTCACCAATGCTTTTTAATTTTGCGACCTTTCTTTTTCTGCCAGTCGCCAGTGGCCGCCATTACCCACAAGCAAAATAAAAAAAAGGAAATGGCCATACGTTTTGTTTGTGTACTGAACTCTCACCTCTTCTTGCGCCTGTGTCTACCTGACCTATCGCATGAACTCCTGTACGGTTTCCAATACATAAACTTCTCTGCACTCCTGTCCTGTGGTGGTTGAAGCGTTGGCTGTACAGATGAACAGAAACAATGGTTGAAGATAGTTTAACGTCACGTTTATCGGGTTAAAAATTTGAAGTGTTAAGTTTATGAACAGTGTTAAATTTAGTTCGATGTAGAATAGTTCAATGGAGATTGAATTTTGAAGTTAGATGTAGTAGCTAACTGCATAGTTAACGTGACGTTAGCCAGCTGCCAAGAAAATGAAATGCACAAACGAAAAATATCAGACTTTTTCCTCACTACCTGCCCATCCAAACCCAGCCTCCTCTACATTAGATGCTGACAATGTCAAGACCAACCCGACCAGTGAAAGTTCTCAAATGAAATTTGAGTCATCCCAGCCAGATTCAATCAGTGTGCAGTCCTTCACAGATGATGATAACCAAGTGCAGCGAGTGGAGTCTTCCACTCCCGTCCCTGCGGCTCCTATCCCTACAAGACAGTTTAAATCAGCTTGGCTACAAGAGTTCGCCTGGTTACGTTATGACAAGGTGAAAATGTACTGCACATTTTGTGCTCAAGTAGGACAAGAGATTGCTTGTAAAACAGTTCATTACCGGTTCAAGTCATTTTAAGAAAGAAACACGCGAAGAAGCATGGTGACAGTAAAAAACATAAGAATGCCAGGGATTGTGTCATTACTCGCTCTGCCCCTCGTGCCACTCCAATAGTGAAAGCAGTGCAACGTGCTAGTGATAAAGTTGCAGAAAAAGAGATGAGGGAATTGAAAATAAAATTCAAAGCAGCCTACATGATTGCAGTGGACGAAATACCATTCACAAAGTTTAGCTCTCAGTTTCTATTGATGAAAAAGAATGACATGGATGTGTCAAAGACATATGATAATGATACAGCATGTGCAGAGTTTGTAGGTTGCATTGCAGATGAATTGAAAAGCAGTGTGTTGGAGGAGGCTTTAAAGGCAAATTACATCTGTGTTATAACTGATTGTGGAACAGTTGTCTCAGGACAAGAACGTTATTGTATAATCTAGGCACTTATCTGATGGAACAGCTGTGACTCGTCTAATAGGGTTGGCCGAACTTGATCACAGTCATGCAGAAGGAACCCTAAATACTGTCAAGTCGCAGCTTGAAAATGCAGATCCACCCAATCCAAACTGGTGGGTATGCAAAATGAGTGGTTTTGGAGCGGATGGTGCAAGCGTTAACACGGGTGCAACGGGGGAATAGGCACGTTTCAGTGGCGATATAGTTGAACATGTCCTGTCCTTCCACTGTCTACCTCATCGTCTGGGACTGGCGATACTAAGCACTCAAAGGTCAGTGCCAATGATTGAGAAAGTCTGACCTTTTGCAGCTTGTGTGGAAAACATATCACTTCAGTCCTAAAAGCAAGTGAGAACTGAAGGCAATAGGTGCAGAATTGGGCTGTACAGTACGAAATCCTCCGGCTGTTAAAACTCAGCACTGGCTGCCACACATTTATCGGGCACTTTCGGTTTTCCTTCAGTCAAATTATGAAACAGGGCAGAGGCTATACTGCTATGCATCATCACATGGAGCACCTTGCAGCCACATCCAAAAACACTGACATAAAGGCAAGGGCCAAGCATATTGTGCTACAAATGGAAAGCCTGTTTTTTGTTGCCTTCTGTCACTTTTTGCATGATCTTTTTTCAGAGGTCTCAAAACTCAGCCCCACACTTCAGAGAAATTCTCTGATCCTCCAACAAGCGGTTGTAGCTGTTGAGAGTTGTCTGGAGACGGTTAAAAAGTTGGAAGGTAAAGCCACTGAGAGAAGGGACACTCCAGGAATTCTTACAGCACATAGGGAAATATTCTGAAGGTACAGAGAAGCAGGAAGTTCTGCCAGTAAGCAAGAGGTGGAGAGCTGCAAGTAACCCCATCGTCATAACTTTCCAAAATGTCGAACTTGCCATTAATCACAGTCTGAAACCATTGATATTACTGTTAAAGAACTAGAGAGAATATTTGGAAACATGCTGATGAATGTTATAGAGAAAGGACATTCAAAGGGATCATAGGTCATCAGGTCCTTTTGAGTGTTCTGTCATGATGCATGGCCAGAAGATGTTGTTACCTATGGCGAGGAGCAGATTGACATTGGTACAGAGAGCTGTTGACAGATGGTGGATGTGATGTTACAGCTGTCCAAAGGTAATGGAGAAATGCTGAACACATTAGTGACAGGTCAGTTCATGGATAGGACATACACTGAGTTATGGAAAGTGATGCTAAGGAAGGAGCCATTCTGCACAGATTTTAAGAACATTCTTCACTTAGTTGAAATTATGCTGCTGCTTCCCATAGTGCAGCTCAGTGTGAAAGAGGATTCTCAGCACAATAGACTCAAGTCAGAAGTGTGCAGTTCCCTAAGTGTTACAACACTGGAAGACTTGGTGAGGCTCAGTACTGAGGGCCCCTCACTTTAGCAGTTTGACCCAGAGCCCAGTGTGAAGTGCTGGCTGTCTGCAAGCAAAAGAAGGTGCAGACCTGACTACACCGGCTGGCCAAGTGACACTGACATGGTGGTGGTGGGAGATACGGACTCTGAGCTTGAATAAGCAGGAAACGACTAATTGTACATAGTTGAATAACAAAGTGAAAAAAATAAATAAAAGAAGACTGGACATTTAAGTATTTATGGTTATATGATTGCAGTATATTGAACATTGCACATATTGTGTATGTAAAGAACCAGCGTTTTCCAAACCTCTCCAGGAGGACCACTTGTTTTAAATCTATCCCTGCTCCAACACAGCTGATTCAAATGATCAACTGTTATGAACTCCTGAAGCTGCTTAATAACAAACTGCGCATTTAAATCATCTGTGTAGGGAGAGATCTAAAACATGCAGGACAAGTGGTCCTTCGGAGAGGTTTGGAAAACGATGGTGTAGACTATGGAAGGCAGAGCAAACAAAGGCTGACAGTACAGAGGGGAAAGAAAAGGCAGTGTGAGGCAGCCCTTTAACAATGTAGCGTATGACATCATAATATTTTGGCTCTTAAAAATTTGATTTGGCTCCTAAATATTTTGGGTTTAGGAGCCATAGGCTCCTCAATATTTATTTATTTATTTTTGGCCTGGAGCCCTGTGTACGTGGAGCTCCATGTCCTCCTAGTACACGCCAGCAACTTCAACGGAGCCTTGTCCAACTTGTGTGGGGTCCTCGCTGCCATCCGTCGGGCCGGGCTGCTTCTAAACCCTGTCAAGTGTCACCTGCTGAAGAGAGACTAAGTTTCTGGGCCTACCCAGGCCTACCACTCACAGCGGGGCAACTTCAAGCTCTATGACAGGTTGGCGTACTTAAGGTGGCAAGCTCCCAGACAAGGGAGTGACCTCTTACAGCCATTAGTGCCCCGTGTGCTCCGCCTCCAGGTTCTCCAGGTGGCCCATGGCTCTGTGGGGGCAGGGCACTACGGGAATGCCAAGACCCTCCACTGCCTACGGGGGCGGTTCTACTGGCCTGGCTGTCTCTGGATCTCCCTCTCCATTTTTTTAGCTCAATCCCACTTCTGATACTAATGGGGTGAGTTTGCGTTGAGAATAGATCAGAGACAACTCCCATGTCCCAAAACACTGCACGACCCCGGTAGTGCTGTTTAATTTAAACACACCATCAGAGCCGAACAGAATTGACGGGAAAGGAGGAGGCAAGAGGCAAGGATTTAGTTTGAATGGCAGCTCCTGTGTCCCATACACTGCACAACCCCAGGAGTGCTCCTTTATCCTGCCCTTCCCCAATGGCTGCCAAACAATGGCTTCCCATAACGAGGTCACGAGTGAACACACCAGTCTTAGTCATGGTCCTACAGTCATTCATTCATTCATTCATTTTTCAAGCTGCTTATCCTAATTAGGGTCATGGGGTGCTTGAGCCTATCCCAGTGCTCACTGGGCGGAAGGCGGGGAAACACCCTGGACAGGTCGCCAGTCCATTGCAGGGCAGACACACATTCACACCTAGGGGCAATTTAGTCACTCAGATTCACCTGACTTGCATGTCTTTGGACTGGGGGAGCAGACCGGCGCTCATAGTGGAAACCCGCACAGACATGGGGAGAACATGGACTCTCCACACCGAAAGGACCCTGGCGGGGCATCCGGCTAGCGTAGCGGTCTATTCCATTGCCTTCCAACACAGGGATCATCGGTTCGAATCCCTGTGTTACCTCCGGCTTGGTCGGGCATCCCTACAGACACAATTGGCCATGTCTGTGGGTGGGAAGCTGGATGTGGGTATGTGTCCTGGTTGCTCCACTAGTGCCTCCTCTGGTCAGTTGGGGCGTCTGTTCAGGGGGGAGGGGGAACAGGAATAGCGTGATCTGCCCACGCGCTATGTCCCCCTGGTGAAACTGCTCGTTGTCAGGTGAAAAGAAGCGGCTGGCGACTCCACAAGTATCAGAGAAAACATGTGGTAGTCTGCAGCCCTACCCGGATGGGCAGGGGGGGTGGAGCAGCAGCCGGGACGGCTCGGAAGAGTGGGGATATGGGCCAAGTACAATTGGGGAGAAAAAGAGGGAAAAATAAAAAAAAGAAAGGACCCAGGCTGGCCAGCTGGGAATCGAACCCAGGACCTTCTTGCTGTGAGGCGACAGCGCTAACCACTGCACCACCCTGCTGGTTGG
This sequence comes from Lampris incognitus, assembly GCF_029633865.1. Taxonomy (NCBI): domain Eukaryota; kingdom Metazoa; phylum Chordata; class Actinopteri; order Lampriformes; family Lampridae; genus Lampris; species Lampris incognitus. The sequence continues at coordinate 38,976,186 of NC_079224.1, read as the reverse complement.
GCATTATTGCGTACACTGACATGGTCTTACAGTAGCAAAGTGGCAAGATCAATTTATTGTCCATCAAAAAGAAACTGAACAGAGGATGAACAGAGGAGTCCTACAGTCAGTCAGTCCGTAAAATGGTCGTCTACCGAGTCCGAGTCAAACAGCCAAAAAAACAATACAACAATAATCAAAACATGAACACAACATTAATAAAATCATGATCTGAACATGACCATAACAGTCCGATAATCCCTTGTGCTTCCCCAGCGCCTAGCCGTCGTCAGTCCAGCAACCGTCTTCCCCGGTCGCTACAGTGTCTGTTTCCATACCCGTAGCAAAGTGTGTTTGTGTGTGTGCTCTAATGTAATATTTAGGTTGACCTAAACGTCAGTCCATTAATCTGCAACCTCATGGTGCTTGTTTATTGAAAGTATTCCCTAATCCCTGACAAGCCTTATTACCATTGTACTTGCCTTTCCCCAAACCTTTTCGCTGTTATTGTGAATTGTGTATTGTCTGCTGTTGATCCGTGTGAGCCAAACTGAGACGGCGTCCCTGCATGTGGAAACACACTTGACCAAATCTGAATCCCTAATATGACAGGGAAATAAAAATCAAAATTGCTCACGATGCCAACATAAACTAGTACCACCCCATGAGGCCAATGACAATATGAAATTCCACCTTGTACAAGATGCTGAAACTAATGTTTACTTTTCTTTTCCTCTACAGTGGTTCATCTCTCAACAAGTATCCTTTTCTGGGTCACAGAAGTCAGGCTGCTGGCAAATTGACACCGGACGGGCATATACAGCCCGTGTTAACTTCAGAATCAGTGGGAGCAAGATGAAATTCAGAATTTGTCTTGATGATGAACGTATTGTAATGGAATAATTGATTTCCTTCATGAATTACACCAGATACCCCAATTTGAGGATGTCAAATTTGAAGCAGCAAGTCTTCTGTCAGAACTCTACTGCCAACAGGTAGGTGATGTCTTGGGTGCGATAAGCTTAGCTTGGTTAAGTTTTGATGAGAAACACTTTTGCGTCATGGACTGCTCTAGAAACGTCCTCTCCTCTTACAGCAAATAAATACTGTCTTTTGCCTTCACTTGTTATTTTGCTCTGCCATACCTTAACTTCTCTGTGACTTTATTTAAAGGACTTGGTGGACTCGGCAAAGCCACTGCTGCGGAAGGCCATTCAGATCTCTCAGCAAACTCCCTACTGGCATTGCAGACTACTGTTTCAGCTGGCGGTAAAAAAAAACCTAATGTCGGACACTAATTCAAGTCTCATGCTGCCTTTTATTCTAGCGGTTTGAATTTCACTTCATTCATGGAACCGTCTCTCTTTCAGCAACTACACACACTAGAGAAAGATCTGGTCTCTGCGTGTGACCTCCTAGGGGTGGGAGCAGAATACGCTAGGGTCGTAGGATCAGAATACACCAGGTATTGGATCAGTTTTGTGTTACAGCACGCTTAAAGTGAAAGATGACATATTTCCTCAACTTTGTAATGCTCATGTTGTCATAATTAAAGTTTGGTGTTTTCATTCCTCACCTGCAGAGCTCTGTTTTTATTAAGTAAAGGACTGGTGAGTAAAACTCATTTTCAACTGGACAAAGCTCACATTGCTTATTTGCCTACTGTGTTTTTTTTTTAATCACATTTCAGCCACTCACTAGGTGTGCTTTTATGTCTGTGGCTCTGCAGCTGCTGCTGATGGAGCAGAAGCTTAGTGAGGTTCATGCTTTGCTGACACTGTGCGGGACCATTGTGGAGAATTGGCAGGGGAACCCTATCCAGAAAGAGTCTCTCAAGGTCTTCTTCCTGGTGCTGCAGGTTACACACTACCTGGATGCCGGACAGGTACAGCGGAATCCATAAGAGCGATGCTCCAGTACGGGTGTCCTAATTATCAGACCGGTGTAAGGCTTAAAAGGTCCTAGCACTGGGTAATCCCCCAGATCTAGTGTCGAGAAATACACGGAAAATGTTGAGTATCAGAGTTGTATGTTGCAGTTAATTTTCCTAGCTTGAATAGGAACATGTTTACTGCTGCACCAGTGTTAGTCCTGCCCGGTCAAAGATTTCAACAGTGTTACATGGCGATCACAGAAAGTTGAATCAGTTCATCTGGACACAACGTTTATTGAGAGAGAAACGTTTCATCACTCATCTAAGTGACCTCTTTAGTCTCGACTGAGTGCAGATATCCCCACCCTTATAAGCAATACAAAGTCAAAGTATCTTTATTGTCCCTTACAGGGAAATTAGTTTGCAGCCAGTATAATGAAAACTCTCACACAAAACGAAACATACAAACACCAGGGCAGAATTGACAACAGGACATAGTGGGCAAGGAGAACCAAGGGAGTTCAAATATACAGAGCAAGGAAACAAGCGATCTGCAGTCAACAGACGAATACTATCTACCATTTAACAACTGGGTGGCAGTGGGGACAAAGGAAGCCCTGTATCTCTTAGTCCTAATACAGGGCATCCTCAACCGACGACCTGAGGGTAACAGCTCAAACTCTGGCCGAAGGGGGTGACCTTGGCACTCCAGAAGGGAAGTAGCCTTTTTGAACACCTTCCTGTTATAAAGGTCAGTGAGCTGGGCTTTACTTTACAGTGACATAACGGCTGAAAGCGGAGGGAAAAAAAATCAGTTTCATATGCAAATTGCCGTGAGCATTAACTAGAGTTCCAATGTGTATGATTCACAGGATTGTAAGATGGCAGCAGATGTACTCTTAGCCCCCCCCCTCGTTCAGAGAAGGTCGCCATCAGCTAACCAATGCACTAATCTCTTTTTTATTCATTTGTTTGAATAATTTCTCAACATTTTTGATGAGGTTTTTCATTTGTGTGTTGATTTTGCTCATGCAGTGCTCCTAATGTTTCAAATAGGTAAAAAGTGTGAAGCCATGTCTGAAGCAGCTGCAGCAGTGTATCCAAACCATCTCTACTCTCCATGATGATGAGATCCTACCCAGCAACCCAGCTGATCTCTTTCACTGGCTGCCCAAGGAACACATGTGTGTGCTTGTGTACCTGGTAAGATCACTGTGCGCACACACACACACACACACACATTCAGAGATTGTTCCTATTTACTTAAAATACACCCCCCCCCCTCCCCAAAAAAGAGGTCTACATGGGATTTGCCAGTGTAACAGAAACAAGTCATCCAGTTTGTATATATTTCTTATCCTCAAGGTGACTGTGATGCACTCCATGCAAGCAGGCTACTTGGAGAAAGCGCAGAAATACACAGACAAAGCACTCATGCAGTTGGAGAAGCTGAAAAGTAAGTTTGTTTGAATCCCATCACTGCTTGTTTCCAGTCTGTTTGTTTTTGAGTCAAGTATAATGTGTCGTTCTCTGTTCAAGTGCTGGACAGCAGTACCATCCTGTCCACTTTCCAAGTCATTCTGCTGGAGCATATAATCATGTGCCGCCTCGTCACAGGGCACAAGGCCACAGCCTTGCAAGAGGTGAGTAACCAGCCATAATCACTCGTGTTTCTGACTGCAAAGGAAATGGAAATAAATAGATTTTATATGTCCCTGTCTACTCTTTGGGCTTTTTTCACTGATATTTGATTGTAGAGATGATGATGATGATTATAATAATAAAATTCCTGGATGTGTTAAGATTTCCCAGGTATGTCAGCTTTGCCAACAGTCCCCCAGGTTGTTCACCAACCACGCTGCCCAGCTTCACACCCTACTGGTAAATCTTTGAAGCGCTCCTTCCCAGCCGAATTACGCATACACACATGTACGTGCAGGAATGCACAAAGATGAACAATTAGATGTGACAGATTTGGGGCAAATAATATGGAATTATTAAATCAGTCCCCACTGCAATTTCTGTTCTGCTGCAGGGACTCTATTGCATCTCGGTGAACTGCATGGATAATGCTGAAGCACAGTTCACCGCTGCTCTTCAAGTGAGTTACATGCACATTATTTCTGTCCTTTCCAAAGACTAAAGATGATAAAACTGCTGTTCAATGCAATGCATGTGTTACTCTGGTCTCCCCCCTCCAAAAAAAGATGACAACGCACCAGGAGCTTTGGACTTTTATTGTGACCAACCTTGCAAGTGTATACATCCGGGAAGGCAACAGACAGCATGAGGTCAGAGAGCCACTTCATCCCGGATGATATAATCTTATTATTTTTAGTTTCCGTGCTTGACTTCTAACTCTCCCTCTGCACTAACAGCTGTATAGCCTTCTGGAGAGGATCAACCCCGATCAAAACTTTCCTGTTAGGTAACTAGACCTTTACCCCAAAAGACACAATAAAAACATACCTTTTTAACACATGTAAAGTTCTTTTATGAACATGATATATGTTGCTTCCCTCAGCTCCCATTGTCTGCGAGCCGCAGCTTTCTATATCAGAGGGCTCTCTTCTTTCTTCCAGGGACGTTACAATGAGGCCAAGTAAGGATAGCTGCCATTTATTTTTGACATTTGTTCAGCGAGATTTAATTATTGATGTTCTGCGCTTGTGTGCATAACATTAAGTAGAGACATGCTTTTGAATCTTTATCAACAGAAGGTTTCTCAGGGAGACCCTGAAAATGTCGAATGCAGAAGATTTGAATAGGCTGACCGCCTGTTCTCTCGTTTTACTGGGCCATATCTTCTTTGTCCTGGGTAACCACAGGGTAAGGACACAACTCGCCTGTTAGTATATCAGTTTGACCACATAGTAATTCGGGATCCTCTCAGACTTCGACCCATGCTTTGGCTCCATGTTTCCTCCAGGAAAGTAACAATATGGTGGTTCCTGCCATGCAACTGGCCAGCAAAATCCCAGACATGTCCGTCCAGCTCTGGTCCTCTGCCCTTCTCAAAGGTAAGACTACATTTGGCACTCAGCCTTGCTAGACACTGAAGTCAATGGGGGGTGTTGTACTAGTTTTGTCTTAAGATCCAAAATCATAAACATGGGACTGACAGCGGGTTTCTCACCACTAATAATGTTGTTCCTGCAGATCTGAGCAAGGCATGTGGTAACAATATAGAGGCCCATGAGGCCGCCCAAATGCACCAGAACTTTTCCCAGCAACTTCTGCAGGACCACATCGCTGCCTGCAGCCTCCCTGAACACAACCTCATTAGTGTAAGCACAGCACACCTCGGCCAGTATACCCTTTAACCTTCGACCAGTTAATCTACTCTGGTTGTAGTGTGAAACACTGTGTTATTAATATTACGTATTGTATTTCAGTGGACAGACGGCCTTCCCCCGGTGCAGCTCCAGCCTCAAAATGGACCTACAACCAGCCTGGGTAGTCTCCTCTGAGAACAGAAAGAGAGGGAAAAGATAAGAAGGAAAAGCATGAAACAGGTTAAGGGAATTGTTAACTGAGTGGGGTGCAGGACTGTAACGTTGGGTGAGCTCATATTCATCAAGGTTTATTGAGCAGATACAGTTGGTGCTTGCTTTTTTATCGATAATGGCGCTGGAGCAACCAAATTGGGCGTAGCAGATTTTCTTAAACAGGATTCAATAACTTTAGCGATGTTTATGCTAGTCTGACTCAACCAAGTGGGTGAAACTGAAATTAAATTGGCTTACCACCCTTCTCACCTCATCTCCCTACATCTGTGCTTTACTATTCCCCATGAGGGCGCTATAGCAAGGTCATTCTAAGCTTGCAAGACCACCACCACCGAGCCTCCAGTTTTAACTTGACACTGAATTTTTGGTTTTGGTTGAAAGTAGTAAAACCAGTAAGCACATTGCTGGATGTCTTTGCCCTTTCCTATCTCAAAAGTCAAAGTCCATTTTATTTGTGTAGCCCAATATCACAGATAACAAATTTGCCTCAGTGGGCTTTACAGCAACACAACATCCTGTCCTTAGACCCTCGTATCGGATAAAAAACAATTCCCTAAAAAAAAAACCTTCAGCAGGGAGAAAAAAAATAAACCTCAGGGAGAGCAACAGAGGAGGGATCTCTCTCCCAAGATGGACAGATGTGCAATGGATGTTGTGTGTACAGAGTAAAATACAGTTTACAGAATACAACATTGAAAGAGGATAACAGAATTATAATGGAATTATAAGATATATGAAGAATATGATGAGATAGATTCCAAGTAGTGTCCAGATGCCACTGGAACAGTCTAGGACCCGAGCCACTCGACCACCATCACCATGTAGACCTGACAGGAGGACAGACTACCCATGTACACAGGGGAGACACACATCACACTATTCACATACACGGGAGAAGAGACAAGGAAAAAACATTCGTCATACATCAGAGTGAGAGAAGGATATAACATTGAGTAACGTGGTGGTCTATTCTGTTGCCTACCAACACGGGGATCGCCGGTTCAAATTCCTGTGTTACCTCCGGCTTGGTCGGGCGTCCCTACAGACGGCTGTGTCTGCGGGTGGGAAGCCAGATGTGGGTATGTGTCGTGGTCGCTGCACTAGCACCTCCTCTGGTCGGTCGAGGTGCCTGTTTAGGGGGGAGGGGGAACTGGGGGGAATAGCGTGATCCTCCCACGTGCTACATCCCCCTGGTGAAACGCCTCACTGTCAGGTGAAAAGAAGCGGCTGGTGACTCCACATGTATTGGAGGAAGCATGTAGTAGTCTGCAGCCCTCCCTGGGTCGGCAGAGGGTGTGACGCAGTGACCGGGATGGCTCGGAAAATAGGGTAATTGGCCAAGTACAATTGGGGAGAAAAAGGGGGAGAAAATCCAAACAAAAACATTGAAACAGAATAACAAAATTATATGGATTTATAAGACAGATAAAAATGTGATGAGGAGGATGCCAAGCAGTGTCCAGGTGGCAACCACCGTCACTATGGAGACCTGGGAGGAAGACAGACTACATGTGCACACAAGGGAGATTCAGGTCACACCATTCACATACACAGGAGAAGAGAAAGGAGAAGACATCATTCAGAGAGAGAGAAAATACATGAGAGAAGAGAACAGTTGGCAATAGTCTATCTATACTCTATAATCTTGTCAGCCGAATAGTGCTTGGTAAATTCATTGAGACAGAAACCGGCATGCCATGCCGCACAAGTCGTGAAGTGCTTAATTTAAGCGCAACTAATTGTAGGTTAAGACAAAAAGATCAGATTTAAGTTTGGATTCAAAAGACTGATTGTCTGACGGCAGCAGGCAGTTTATTCCACAAAAACGGGGCCTGATAGGAAAAGGCCTGGCCACCAGCTGACATCTTTTTAACTTTGGGTACACACAGGAGCCCTGTATTTTGAGAGCGGAGAGTTTTGAGATGAAATGTACGATTTAAGGGGATCCGACAGATAAGATAGGGCAAGCCCATTTAGGATTTTATAAGTCAGCAGAAGCACCCTGAAGTCTGATCTAACATGGATAGGAAGCCAATGAAGGGAGGCAAGAATTGCTGTAATATGGTCAAATTTTCTAGATTTAGTTAGGATTCTAGCAGCGGCATTCTGAACCATCTGAAGACTTTTAGTACTAGCATGTGGCAGACCTGAAAACAGCATTACAGTAATCAACTCTGGATGAAACAAATGCATGTATTAGAGTCTCTGCATCAGCCATGGAGAGAAAAGACAGGAATTTTAGCTATGTTACACAAGTGAAAAAGGGCAGTCTTGGTGATTTCTTTAATGTGCTTATCAAAGGAAAGGCTGGGATCAAACAAAACAAGCTTTCTGGCAGCCACTCTGTGAAATCAGAGTTGTCAATTGTTATTGTTACTTGATCAAATTGGTGTCTGTGTGTAGCAGGGCTAATGACCAGCATCATTATCCAAATTTAAAAGCAAGAAATTTAGTCACATCCAATTTTTCCACAGCAGCCAAGCAGGCCTCTAAATTAGTCATTTGAGTATGATCATCAGCCCTTACAGACACATACAGCTGAGTATCATCAGCATAGCAGTGGAAGTTTATTCCATGACTGCGTATAATTTAGCCAAGAGGTGAAATATAAAGAGAGAAAAGTAGAGGGCCAAGAACAGCCCCGAGGTACACCATATTTAACATCAGAGAATTTCGTTTTAATGTTATTATAGCAGACACACTGTTCTTCCAGATAAGTAGGATTTAAGCCAAGAGTGCTAAGCCAAAGACATAAAAATTACAAATTTATTCTGTCTAATAGTACACAGTAATCAATGGTGTCAAAGGCTGCACTGAGGTCAGAATCAAGTTTATTGGCCATGTAGGTTTGCACATACATGAAATTTGACTCTGGTTTCATGGCTCTCTCGGTGTAATTAACACAGAACAACAACCAACAATCTTCAGATATATACACAAGGATTGAGTATATACAGGCGAAATAAGAAGTGATAAAGTGCAATGGTGCAGAGACTATATCAGAATTAAATGTTAGCAGGTTACTTGCATACATGCCTGAGGTAGATGGACATGACAGAGTGTACCGGTATACGTACAATGTACAGTACAGTATATGCAAAATGGTTGGATTTATTTGACAGTGTTCATTTGAATGACAAGGTCCAGTAGTAGAAGCACAGAGGTGGAATCAGAGTCCATAGCAAGTAGAAGATCGTCAGAGCATTTTCAGTGGAGTGACCGGCCCTGAAAGCCAATTGAAAAGGTTCATATAGATCAGGGATGGGCAACTTTGATAATAAGAGAGGACCACAAAAACTTTGTCCTCACTACCAGAGGGCCAAATTATAACTGTGCACTTCCACCAATGGGCTACTGTAACCCCATCACTCAATTAACCAATTATAGCAACTAATTTAATGAAAAGAATAAAATATATACTGGTAATCAAAGTTTATTATACTCGCATTTCTATTTAATGAGCTTAACACAGAAACAAAAACGTCCACATTCCTGAGCGATATACTATTATTTCAGTGCAATGGGGTCTCAAAAATCATTCAATAATGGTACACAAGTTAACATTCACACGAAGTGCAACAACTAATATTTATGTTTGTAGTGCATTTCTACTCTGCCTTCCCATTCCATGACATGTTTCAAATAAACATGCATTTAGCTCAGGTAAAATGTATATAGTGCTTTTCTAGTCTACCGACCGCTCAAAGTGCTTTTTTTACAATGTATGACTCACATTCACTCATTCACACACACATTCATACACTGATGAAGCCATTGAAACTGACCCACAGGTGGATTAGTATAGAGTTCTGTCTTAATGAGATACTTGTGGCCTCTCCTGCAAGCAGACAATAGACAAAATGTCAATGTTTGTGCATCCAATCTGCATGAACTGGAAAAGAGTTTGATCTGTCAGCCTGTTTCTCTCTTTTGACTTTATGTGCTTCATTGTTGAGAAACTGCTCTCGCAGATGTAAGTGCTCCCAAACATGCTGGCCATTGAGAGTGCAAAATCCCTGAGGAGTGGAAAGCGGGACTCGGGTAGTAGTCTCCAAAATTAAATTCCTCTCTCATTGTACTTTGCTTGGAAGAAGGGGTCGGGCTGTAATTCGCAAAGTTCAAGCGGCAACTCTGGGGGTTGATCACTGACAGCAGCAGAGAGGGGGTCAGTGAATAACGCAGTTCGTGACTGCATGGCGTGGAAATCTTGAAAACATCCTTGAACTGCTGCTGCAGTGTTTCTATGTCTGCTCTGTACTTGAGAAATGTTTTCTCACATTCGGGGACATCTTTGTGCATCTCTTCACAAGCGGGAAAGTGCCAGATTTGGATGGTTAGATAGAAAGTTTTCTTTGAACAGGGCTAATTTACGCTTAAATGCGTTCATGTGTGCATAGAGAGCCGACACAGTTTGGCCTCTTCCCTACAACTGCATATTAAGGTGATTAAGATGCAAGGTAATATCTGCAAGGAAGGCCATGTCGCAGAGAAAATCTGTATCCCTGAGTTTACTGCAGTAAGCACTTGTATCACATCGAATGCTTTCCTCCAAGAACACTGGGATTTCAGTGCGCGGGCAAAAAACCTCCAAGCACTTCCCGCAGCTCATCCACCTGCTCTCAGTGTGCATCTGTAAATCCCCAGAAGCAGCACTCACTTCATCCAAAAAGGCTACAAACGTCCTATGATTGAGAGACCTGTTCCCCCCTCGAATGTGATTGGTAACCTTGGTAACTCAATCCATGACATGGCTGAAGTTCATTGTCTTGGCACAGAGGGCCTCCTGTAAGATCAAAATGAAGTAGAGTTTAGCCTATGATAAAAATTCTCACAAAGAAAAGACAGTCAGTGCTGCTCTGTTGGAGAAGCCTGGCGGATCCAGAGCGTCTACCTCACATTGATGGTGCGCCCTCGGTAACAATAGCTGAAAGCTTGTCAAAGCCCCCATGCTCACTTACAACACTTTTAATTTTAACGGCACTGAAAACATCCTTGCCCTTGGTAGTGTCATACAAAGACACCAATTTCAACAACTCCTCGTGCACTTCAAATGAACCATCAATGGCTCTTGTGTAAATGAGAAGCTGGCTAACATCCATCGCATCTGTACTCTCATCCAACGCTAAGGAGAAGTACTTGCAGTCATGCATGACTCGTTTTAGCTTTCCCTCGACGTGATTTTGAATGTCAAAAATTCTTCGTGATGGGACAGAGAGACTGTTTTCAAAGTTCTTAGCCCTGTTATCATCTCCAAAAGCTTTGTCCATCTCTACTGCATATAGCTTCACTGTTTCGCCATCTGCTAAGGGCTTCTTTGCTTGAGCGAGCTCAAGGGAAACGGCATAAGATGCCTTGAGAGAGGACTCCTCTGTAGATGTGGCTTTGGTAAAAAGGCTCTTGCTGTCAGTGTATTTTTCCTTTGAGGTCAGTGATGATCGCCAGGGGCGCCGCCAGGGATTTTGAGCCCCTATAAAGAATATGGCTGAGCGCCCTTTATTTCTTTTATTAATCAAATTATTATTTTATTATTTTCCTGACTTCTCTAAACATTAAACCCCTTCCTCTACCTTCATCCCATGCTACCGCTTGCCCAACAATCCCCTCATCAACAGCTTCTCCAATAAGGGACCCATCTTCTTAGTTTGACAAATTTACAAATAAAATGCTCTTAACAAAAAGGAATGTGATACCGCCATAGCCCAGATTGAACCTGTGGATCTCGCCTTCCTGTGGATAGCGAATCAGAGAGGTCTTCGACAAGATCTGGCCATATGCCATTGGGTAATCGGGTGGGATAAGGGGGAAAATTTGAAATAAATTTCTAAAAAAAATAAATAATTGAGCACCGTTGTGGCGCCCCCTGTAGTCTGGCGCCCTTAGAATCTTCATAACATTATACCCACTTATGGCGCCACTGATGATGGCGGCTCTGGCACCTCCGGTGTACATGCCATATTTGTCTTTGTGTACGGTATTGTAGTGGCGACTCGAAGTTGAAATCATTCATGGCTGATTCTGTTTCCAGGCACATTAAACACATAGGGTTTACCTTTGAAGTCCGTAAAAACATGTTCTGTTTCCTATCTTGCACGGAAGACACGGTTCTTTAGGTCAGGTTTTCTTTTTTTGTTGCTCATGTCCCTCCTCGTCTTGTGTCGTTGCAGAAGAGGCCCGCCGAGACCAAGACCATGTGCAAGCAGTTGCTTGGCTACAGGCCTCTTGTGTTTCGAGTGAGCGCCCTCTATCAGTGGACAGTATAATTACAATTGTGATCCGGTTCAATGGCAGTCAAATGGCCCGCTTGCTTCCAACGCCTGTGAAAACAGCAGTTTATTGCTATTTGGAAATTGACCCACAGGCCATACTGAGTGAGGACAGGGGCCGAATGCAGCCCGCGGGCCATGAGTTGCCCATGTCTGATATAGGTAGTTTTCTTCTATATGGGTTGAAAGTTGGTGATGCATAACTCTCTCTAGTACTTTAGAAAAGAATGGAAGATTAGAGACTGGTCGATAGTTATTAAGAGACCGTGGATCGAGGTGCAGTTCCTTAAGTAGAGGTTTGACCACAGCTGTCTTAAACTGTAGGGAACAGTGCCAGTAGTAAGTGATAAATTGACAATGTTCAGCATTGTAGGTCCCAGGAAAGGCCAGAGGTCTTTAAAAACGTTTGCTGGCAAAGGGTCAAGTAGGCAGGTAGTTGGTTTAGAAGCTGACATGCGCTTAGTCAAAGTATCAAGAGAGATAGTCTCAAAAGCTGTAATAACAGGGACTATCAGTGGACTCACTGTATAGATATGACTTTGGTAAGACAGAATCTGCAGGAGTAGCTGGAGTTGAAGAACTAATTTTGTTTATGAGCTTATCAACCTTATTGCAGAAAAAGTCTAGAAACTCATGGACCGTGAATGGTGAGCAGCTAATAGACGGCTGCTTTTTAGTAAGTTTTGATACAGTGTCAAATGGAAAACTGGGGTTATGTTTATTAATATTGATTAAGCGGGAGAGATATGCTGTTTTTGCAGCAGATAAAGCCCGCTTGTATTTCAATAAACACTCATGACAAGATAGGTAAAAAAAAATTCCCATTTTGATTTTCGCCATTTACGTTCCAGTCTCCTGTAGGCCCACTTAAGAGCACGTTTCTCATCATTAAACCAGGGTGTAGGCCTCTGTGGTCGCCTAGCTCTGCTAATGAGAGGTGCAACTGAATTGAGTAGACGAGAGAGGCCACATTTAAGTCACTAGTGAAGCTTTCAACAGAGTGAGTCTCTACAGTGAAAGGAGCCGAGACTTCAGGCAGCTGCTGGCCAAATGCAGCTACAGTGGACGGACCAATGTGGCGAGTGGCAATTACATCTGTTCTGACATTAACAGGACAAGTCAATAATGCTTCAAATTTGATGAGAAAATTATCTGACACAGCAGATGTGGCTGGCAAGACACTCAGATCAGAAACAGCTATCCCTTTAGATAAAACCAAATCAAGGGTGTTACCACTGCAGTGAGTCGACTCTTGAACAAACTGAGTGAACCCAAAATGATCAGCTAGTGCCAGAAAAGCTTTACTTAGATGATCAGCAACCTTATTCAGATGAATATTGAAATCACCAAGAATTAGAATCTCATCAGATGAGTAACGAGACCTGAGACAAATTCTCCAAATTCTTCAAGAAATAGTGAGTAAGAGCCATGAGGCCGATAGAGTATCACAATCTGGACTGAGCCGAGTCTATTCATGGCTAAGGGAGATGGACCAAGAACAAGAGCCTCAGAAGACTGAAATTTAGATTCAAGTTTAGAATTTAAATTGAAAATGGACTTATATATTAAGGCAACAGCCCCACCCTGTTTATTTGCCCGAGCTACATGGGCATAAGTACAGTCAGGTGGGGAAGATTCGTTTAAGGAAAGGAAAATATTTGCTTTCAGCCATGTTTCATATAACCCAGTCATATCAAAACTATGTTCAAGAATCAAATCTGATGTTTATAAAACCAAATTTAAGCGTCTTGTTGAAGTGATCTACTGATAAATGATTTTTTGCTGGATGTTTCTGTTAGCACTGACAAAGTCAAATACACGTGAAGCGAAGCTGTGTATGACAAGAAAGAAAAGTGCATAGTCAATGATATTTGCTGAACAGCCGTGATTAGATGAGGCTTGGCATACTAATCAGCATAGACTCAATGTCTGTTTAAGCACTGGCTGTGGCCAAATGCTGCTGTAGAGCCAGTGTTAGCTGAGTTGGTTTGGATATAGCCTACATTTAATCTTGAATTTAAATGCTATAGATATTGTTGTGTTGCACGATGGGATGGCTGCTCAGGGGTGTTTATAAAACCTTTTTTTTAACAATTTACCGGAGAGATGGCGGCAGATTGCCGCTGATTTCAATCCAGCACATGTGTTTGAACGCCTACCTGTATTGAACCAGAGAAGCATGGAGCTTTTGACTAAAGGAGGCCATCACACCACATCGAGTCCCCGGCATCAAAGTGGGTCTATTGAATCTCAGGAACACCTAAAAAAAATTTTTTTTTTTTCTTGAAATGGATGCATTCTCTATTTATTTGATGATGAAATGGAGCTGTCAGTTCTCCTGCCTGTTCTTACCGTCTCAACTTTCGACCTTTAAACTCCCACCGTGGCGCGTTCGTCCACTACGCCGCGTGCGTGTACCGAATGTAATTTTATTTGCATGCGCTCGCACATTTCAGAGCAGATCGCTGATGTGCTTTACTCATCACTGTCAGATGGGGGCAGTATAGCTCTGCGTTAAAGTCACCTGTTGATAAGGTCGTCCTGTTTCTGTTCATTTTTCGGCGGTACTTTCCCCAGCGCGCGGTCGATACGTCTGCCGGTCATCCATTTCTCACGCGCTGATGTTGTTCTTTACGGGGCAGGATGTGGAGCTGCTCGCGCCGCGCAGCTCGCATGAAAGGGACACTTTGTACCGGAGATGGGTTTTATTTTCATGTCGCCAAGAAATGTGTTATATTTTGTAAAATTTCGACTATTGGAGCGCTTCTTGATGAACGTTTATATTTTTTTTTGTAGATAACGTTGGCAGGTAGTGCTGAACATCGTGGGTTTCGTTCACTTCAGGCTGTTTACTGTGGTGAAAAGCTATTTGAACCGTATTCAGAGAGCTCTGGATGCCAGTAATTGGTCATTTACAGTATGTTTAAGAAAAACATGTAATTTGTTTATTGTTTTGGCCCTTATGTTCATTAAACTGCTATAAGATCCACGTGGCACATCGACTACTTTAAATAAAACTTGAAAACAAGTGGTTTGAGTATTATTTAAAAACTACAAGATACCACAGAGCAACCCCTGGTCAATGGAAACCTTATTTTACACAGAGCCAGAGAGGCTCTGTGTGCACCGTCATCTGTATGTAAATCCTTACAGGTGTTGCACCGGCCGTCATCACGGTATCACCTGTGCAGTATTCAGGGCAACAGCACACATACTATAGGGCCGGATTTGTTCTCGGCACACAGTCAAGTCAGTTTTAATTGTATAGCCCAATATCACAAATTATACATTTTGCCTCAAGGGGCTTTACAGCAACACAACGTCCTGTCCTTAGACTCTCGCATCGGATAAGGAACAACTCCTTAAAAAAAACAAAACCCTTTAACAGGGAGAAAAAATAGGAAGCAACCTCAAGGGAGAGCAACAGAGGAGGGATCGCTCTCCCAAGACGGACAACGTGCAATGGATGTTGTGTTTACACAATTTACACAATACAACGTTGAAAGAGGATAAACAGAATTATAATGCAATATAAAATTTATGAAGAATATGATGAGGAGGAGGATGCCAAGCAGTGCCCAGACGCCACCGGAACAGCCCAGGACCCGAGCCGCACGACCTGCATCACCATGTTAAAAAAAAAAGAAAAGAAAACGGTGATGGCAAGTGCGGTCATAGATCGCTTGACAAGCTCATGAGATTCAGAATAGCCACAGTTTAGTAAGAGTTTAACCGGGGACAGGACAGTGATTCGTTTGTACTTAACCCATTTCATCCTAAGGAGGTCATTGTGGAGGGGGGGGGCACTCACCCTCCACCCCCTCCAGTCACCATCAACAGCACAGTGGTGGAGAAGGTGGGCACATTCAAAGTTAACATTTCTAAGGACCTGACATGGTCTAGCCACACCACCCCTGTTGTTAAAAAGGCCCGGCAGCGTCTGCACGACCTCAGGCGCTTAATTTCTTTAAGCGCCCGAGGCCCCAAATCCTCAGGGACTTCTACCGGGTCTCCATAGAGAGCGTTCTGAAAGGCTGCCTCACCACCTGGTACGGCAGCTGCGCCACCATGGACTGCAAGGCTCTGGGGAGGGTGGTGCACACGGCCCAGCACATCACTGGGTGTGAGCTGCCCGGCCTGCAGGAGCTGTACACCCAGCGGTGCCTCGGGAAGTCCCCGGGGGCCATGAAGCACCCAGCACATCCTCACAACAGCCTGTTCTCCCTGATGCCCTCTGGTAGAAGATACAGGAGTCACAAATTGGGCATCAGCAGACTGAGGAACAGTCCCCCCCCCTCCTCCCAGGTCATAACAATACTAAAAAAATAAATGACAAACACACACACAGATGTCACCCACACACATGCACACACGCACAAAGTGCAATCTAACCTCTGCAATATTCTGACTAATGATTGTGTGCAGCCTTTTATTGCCCTTTATATGTTGGTTTTATGTTTATACGTCTTTGTTTTTATATTTATAACCTATGTCTTTTACATGTGTCTTTTCTGCAACGCCAAAGTATTTCACACGATTATACTTGCATAACCGACATGACAATAAACATCTTGAATCTCGGATCCCTCCCGGTTAATGTGACTCTGACATCCAGCGACAGTCACTGATCATATGACTAACGCAGTTGACGTCTCCCTCCTTGGAAAAGGCATTGTGATCCATCACCTGTAGATCAGAACCTCCACATAGCCCATACTTCTGCATCTACCCTTAGCCCCTTAAATACCAGAGAAGTGGCGATCATTGTCCGCTACAGCAAGTGAGTAATAACCTGTGGAGAATAATTAGAAAAAGAAAATACGAAGGTGACGCTCTTGAAATGACAAAGAACGTGTCCTATACGGAGATGCCTTCAAGGGGTTCATTTGGTCAGACGTGTGTCATTGACAGGCCTCCGATAATAAGCGCTGGGTTTGCGTGCAGCAATTCTGGAGATCACCGTGACCCTGTTTTTGAGACCTCACGGTTTATATGTGTAGCGGATTCAGGGGGCAGCCGGGAACCGCTGCAGCTGGGATGCGAACCCGGGTCTCCCGCACCACGAGTGACTGACCCGGGTTCGCCTCCCGGCTGTGGCGGTTCCTGGCCCCCCAAATTTGCTACATTGGTGTCAGAAGTGGGATGGTGAGACCGTGAGGCTGAAGTACAGGGACGTGCTTCTTGAAGGAGAGGGGTAGTATAACGACCACGGATAACTAGACTCGCTAGCCCTTGAGTAAAGGGCTGGACCCTTTAGTCGATTGGTTAACGTAGTCCCCCGTGGTGCGGGAGACCCGGGTTCACGTCCCGGCTGCAGCGGTTCCCGGCTGCCCCCTGAATTCGCTACACATATAAACCGTGAGGTCTCAAAAACAGTGTCCGAGTGATCTCCAGAATTGCTGCACGCAGAGATTGGCAGTTATGTTTAAGAGGACCCTGGGTGGGATATGGCCTGAACCAGAGCACAGCGGCCTCCACTCATTAGTAGTATATAACAAAGGACACTTGGTCTGTCCAGGTCTTAGGCAGTAAGTTTTAAGTGATGTTTTATTATTGTGGGTCTGCACACAGCATTGCTACAAAAAAAGGGAAAAAAAGTCAAAAACAGGTCACATGGCTCTATATAGACAAGTACAAACCTTGTGTCCCTATATTGGTCCCTTAGTTACAATTCACTCAAACTCCAAAGTATAAATCAAGCCTTTGTGGATCACCGATATTCTTTGTTTGCTCACTTTTGGAAATCGACTACGTTTCCTGCACCAGCGAGATTAATGGACGCACATAAAGTTTGAGTCCACTGGTGATTCTCATGACAGAGCAGCACAAGTAGAGGGGGTTGTTT
The DNA here is from genome assembly GCF_029633865.1 of Lampris incognitus. NCBI lineage: Eukaryota > Metazoa > Chordata > Actinopteri > Lampriformes > Lampridae > Lampris > Lampris incognitus. Next base: position 38,958,717 of record NC_079224.1, on the reverse strand, counting down.
TTCTCTATGCTGCAAGTAACCAGAGTCCAGACCCACAGTAGAGGGAAATGAGCAGAGTTGCCCCAAAGGGGTAGTCCTTTCATGGGCAGTAAACATTTTTCAAGGTTGGGAAATATAGTTAGGTTGCATGTAAGGGGATTACAGTGAAAGGACAAAATGGCCGTTGTGGATTACTCTGGAACGTCTGCAAGGGAAAGATAGAATTTAAGATATCTGTCGTGGAGAATGCATGGACTGCGAGGGCAAAGCAATGGTGGCATTGTTTTACTGCGACCGACTGTTGCAGCCAGTTATATTGCTTAAAACAGACGCTGAATGAAGCTGATATTGAAAGCGTGCACTTGAAAACAGGTTAGAATCCACGAGTTTTCTGCACTTACAAGGGCTCAATAAAACCTTGAAGGTCTACGACAGATCTAAAACCTACGTGGGTGAAATGCTCATCTCTGTAGCTACATGATGGCCTTTGTCATTTCTGGTTTCACATCCTCCCCCGGATTCTTGCAAGATGATGACTGGAATGACATTCAGAATCCACAACGAATTAAGGCTACGGTGCGCGTGCACTGCATCAACATGCAGTGCACGCGCTCATTAATGCGGTGCACGCGCTCAACGCCATAAGTGAAAGTGCACAGACAGAATAAAACAAACAGATAACATTTTAAAACCTCAATTAAATAGAGTGAAGAAGAACCAACAAAACAATAATCAAAATAAAATTGATCGTAGTAGGGCAGACAGGACCCATTTTAGAAATAGCGTTTTCCCAGTGTTTCTGTGATAACGAGCAATGACTATGAAATCACGTTTTTACCAACACAAAAAAGGGAAAACGTTTTTTTTTTTTTTTTTAAACTCGCCGTCGCTTAGACCGGTAGAAAAGAAAGACATTTCAGATGAAGTGTTTCCTATCGCCCCCGCCCCCTTTTCCCTAATGTCACCTCCTGCATGGAGGAAAGCGGCGAGGGAGGGAAAAAAATGGGGGAGAGGAGTGAGGGGTAAAAAGTTTTTGGCACACACACACGCACACACGCACGCACACGCACGCACACGCACACACAAGGTACAGTTATGTTGGACGCAGCTGAGATGAGTCATTTCCTGCCAAATAGTGAGCCCGTCTAATCGTGAACGCAGCAGCTACTTCCTGCATTGTTACAGCATTTAATGGGGATTAAGTTGGGTTGAGTCTGTCATGTTGCTTCGGGGCAGCCATTACTCCGTATATAGGAGGGTTTCCGTGCAACGTCATCACAGAGATGCGTGCGCAACTAGGGGGCAGACAGCCGCTACAGCGCAGAGATTTTAACTAAGATAGAGCTCAGATACGGCAGAGATGACGCGCAGTTGTTGCGCAATAAACTGCACAAACCGCCAAAAGGATGGGTGGAAAATGTTCAACATTCCAAAGGGGTCACATGCCTTTGCAAGGAATCGAAGGAAATTATGGATCCAGGCTATTAAAAGGGCGGATTGGGGTCCCGGTGGTCCGAAGGGCACTGAGAGTCTGTGCAGCGCCCACTTTGTGTCAGGTAAGTTTCTGTATGCTAGCTAGCTAGGTAATGAGTAAAGTTAGCATTATGTGTGATTCACACAAAATGTCAGCTAAACTAGATTATATTGGTTTGGTTCGGTTCAGTAGGTTATAGCCAAACTAGCTAACTGGCCAACCAAACTGGCCGTTGGTTGCCATAAATTTAGCTACGTTACGACGTGTCTTCAAAACAGCTAACGCTAACGCCACAGTGTTCCGTACACTTCAGCTTCTATATCCGGTTAGCTGAAGCGAGTAAGATCTGTATCCTGGCATATGTGACGTCTTAACTAAGACTCTCGGCGGAACTTGGAAGTTGTTTAGTTGTGCTCGGTGTTATACTAACATTTCGAGCGGAGGTTACTTGTTTTGTAGCTCTGAATGAACAGTAATGCAATGTTTTTGTGCATTTGTTGCTCGTTATGATGGTGGTTAAACGTCTAGCCGAGCTCGTTTCTCTCTCTCTTGTCAGGAGAACCGTCCATGGATTATGATAGTCCAGATTTTGTTCCATCCATTTTCCCCCATAGCGCCGGAGACAGCACGGGAAAGGTAGCGAGGTATGTGTCGTGTCATGTACACTTTATGGCCATTTAGTCGCCACTTGTAATATTCTAATCTGCCTTAGTATGCGAGCAAATGAGCTGTGTTTGTTTGGCCTTGTTATGTTATTGCGTTTCTATGTTGGTAATTATTTAGCGCATTAACTTGGTTGTGCTGCACTGTTTGTCCTAGACATGAAAGGAAGAGAAGGCGGGACGAAGCTAAAGCCGCTGTTGCCAGCCCCGCAGGACAAACGTTACCTCTTGCACATGACCACCAAGTACGTAATCATATGCATCTAGGGATTTGCATGCTCGCAGATTTTCCTTGGTATAAACACTGGGCTTCTCAGTGAGATAGGTGTATACTGTAACGTGCATGGATAAGAAGACACGCTGGCCGTTGGCTGGCGGGTCTGACCCTTTAGTCTAGCGGTTAGCGATGCCTCCTGCGGTGTAGGGGTCACGGGTTCGCTTCCCGGCCGCGGCAGTTCCTGTGGTTGCGTTGTCCCCCGAATTCGCTACAATACTACATCGGGCCATACGATCGCTGGCCACCTGGCCCTATTTAAAACCCATCCGTTGTCTGGGATAGCGTTGGGATCTGCTCATTTCTCATTATTACTGATGTAACCGGTTATATTTTCTTGCCCGGTGCGGGATTCGATGCGGGGTGTACTGCACCGCAAGGCGACATCACTGACCGGTCGGCTAAAGGGTCAGACCCGTTAGCTAGGGGCTAACGTGTCTCATTAGTAGTTTACACTGAGAACTACTTTATTGTAGTAATCGGCGTGGTCCGAGCTACTCGGACTTCTGGTGTAATCTGTGCCAGCCATTTCGTCACTGTCCCAGACCTTGCTAGCTGTCATGCATATCATGTACAGTATGTTTACAGTGGCTGTCAAATTTTATTCGAATGTGGCAGGTCATGAAGTAAACATTTTTACTTCGATTTGGTTAGCTTTTTGAAGAGGAGTGAGTGCCCCTTCCTCAAACTGCCCCATACCAAGTGACACTACGTCAAATCAGTTGGTACTCAGGATGTCACCTTTCATGTTTAGAATTGTAATACCTCTTTAACATGTCCCAGCGTGTGCTTTGCTGATCATTTCGAAAATAGGATCTGTTTGATGTTTATAAAGAAGAGGTTAATCATGAAAAATGTGTACTGGTGAGAAATCCGTGAAGTGAAAAACAGATGGCATTTACCGCCAGTTGTTAATAGCCATTTATACAGTGGTTACTGTTTTGTTTTTGTTTTTTCAAATTTGAATCGGTTATTAAAATTTTTGAAAATAAACATTCTCCCTTGAGTCCACAAAAAGCTGTGTATTTTGGCATTTCCAGTGTTATCAGTTTATGACGGAATAAAGCGGTGCAAGACTTGAACATTATGATATGAATGATGTACAAATGCAACTTTAGAGTATAATTTCCCTTCTTAGTTTTGCCTAATTCTGGCCCATTGCAGGAGAGTAAATGTGAGATGACGCTGACAGATGTAGATGTACAACTCTCTTGACAGTTTGACCGGAGCACCATTATCTGTGGTAGTTACAACGGGTAGCCCGTGCATGGAGTGGCTGCATGACAGGAGGAACGGGGCACCATGTACGGATCCTTTGTGTCTTTTAAGAGAAAGACAGAATAAGACTGTTAAAGGTTTTCTTGAGCTTGTACAGCTACATCTCAGACAGCTGTGTGTGTGTGTGCGCGCGTGTATGTCTGAGGCAGGCATCAGCATCAAAATCAGAATAATTTGGCACATTTGAACTCCCCATCAATATGACTTGTATTACTACTCACTTTGACATTTCAGTCCTGTGACGAGCCGTGTGTTATGTTTATCTTGGCGGGGTAAGTGTCTTCCTGTCAAAAAAAGGCAGTCTGGGGGACCAAGTAAGGATGATTCAGACATTTTCAAAAACACTTCTATGTGTGTGTGTGTTTTTTATGGACTTGTACACAGGTATCCGGGAGTAAGTATGACATTGGCTCACTGGCATGCAACTAGTTAGGATTCTGTCCATTGTGACTGTGTGTGTGTGGGGGGGTGGGGGGTGGGGGGGGTTAGTTTGAAACCGGGATTGATTGAATAGACAGGAGTCAACCCCAGGACATGCCAGGGGCCCCCGGCTCCTGGCATGTCCGTGGTCCGTTGCCACTTGGTGGTCGGTGGTTACATGATGTGTCTGGTCGCCCTGGTATGTTGAGGTGCGCATGCCCACTAAGAGGACGCAGCGGCTCCATGTGTGTTGAGGCGCATTATTTGGCAACAGCGGCGGCAGCGGGGAGGGCCGAGAAAAAAAAGAGGATATCCCCTGGATTTCAAAAAGCAACGATTTATCGAGGTTAACTGCAGATAAAGCGTTCCCCGGTCGATCACAGGCGACGGAGGGGTGACAAATCGGCCGAGTAAGTGAACTGAGGCGAGCCCGAAGTTTTTTTAGCAACTGGATTGAGGCAAGCCTTTTATTCGGACTCGTAGCGAGGAGCCAGGTTTTCCTCCACCTATCTGTGACGATAAAGGAGCTGATGGGCTGTTGAAAAGTAACACTTCTCCGCAGAGCCAAAGGTTGAGCGCCGAGGAGAGGTGGGGAGGAGGGGGCTGCTTTTTTCTGACGAATTAATCTCGTTTTATCTTCTTTTACGTGCCGGGGGGTTCGCCACTGCGATATTTGGACTCGATCTCCTATTTCGGGAGTCATTTAACGGGGGTCGGGATTATAACGCTAGATCGCCATCGGTTCATTGTGGACAGGCTCAGTCAGTGTGGGCCGGTAGTTGAAATGCATCGAGTTCTGGACTCGAAAGGTCCCCCCCCTCCCGGGCAGGGGTGATAAGATACCCGGGTAAACGTCCGTAGTTTAAAAGTGGTTTTATGAGACCTTGCACTTTGTGGCGGTGTGGCGAAAGTTTGGTCCCCCCCTGACCCGACCCGTTTCTCCCCGCATCGGAATGCTGTATCGCGAGGTCCGGACTCGGTTCTGGCTGTGCGGATCACACGCGTTTGGACGGCTGCTTGTGTTTTGGGAGACTTTTTTTTTGGACGTGTGAGTTCCGTCAGTTATCAGCCCCCCCACCCTCCGGGGGGTGGTGGGGGGGATGCTGGCTAGCATCGCCCGGTCTCTGATGATTATGATTGACTGCTTTTGTTGCCAGACCCGCATTCATATTTTTTTTTTTTTTGTGCGACCCGGCTAATGTTAGCCCGCCGCTAACTCACAACACGTTGACGAGGTGGTGTCAATAATAAGAGAGCCGGGTCGCCGCACATGCTTCTTGTGGGCTGGGTTTAGTTTGCGGGGAGAAAAAAAAGGAAAAAGGGGGGTGAGTTTCGGTGTTTAAAGAGATAGGGTAATGGTGGACACGACGGGCCGACTTGAGCCCTGTGGCACCAGTGTTGGTTCTGCCTCTCTGGTAGCTAATCTTCCTACTTCTCTGTGACAACCGTGGTCTTCCTCCTCTTAAAGCTGAACGCACACACACACGCGAACTCTTCCTCTTCCTCCTTCTCGCAGAACGTGCGCACAACGCGCGCACGCACGTCTCGCTGGGCTGTGCGGCGGTGGGAGTCTTGCCCGGCGCGTCGGGGACGACGCTGCGTGCGGGTGGGGTGGGGGGGTAGGGGGGCTTTCGCGATAAAGCATGCGTTGCTCGGCACGCACACACACAAAAAAATGTGTATACAAATAAAATCTTATCCCCCGTTTATCTTGCGCGATATCCGTCACGAGGTTGCGATTAATCGCGCGGACGTGTTCACTATGACGGAATCCCGGGGCGAGCGCTGTCAGAACGGGAGCAGGAATCGTGCCGAACATAATTTTATCCCTGCCGCTGCGTCGCTTGTTAATCGGGAGCGCGATAATCCATATTGTTCAGTTTAAAGGAGTTCAGCTGTTTCCGATGGGAGTTCACAAGGCCTCCTTTAGTTTGTCGCAAGTCTGCTGCTTCGTGTAGGATAGGTGCACTTGTATAGCCGCCACTGCTTGACTTGTTGTCATATAGTTTATCTAGGAAAACTGTTTAATGGATAAATTAGTCGTTTTCACACGTGGCAAGACTGAGCACGCTTGTCTGCTGCAGAATTTTGAATTCGGTTGTGTTTATTACATGATACGAGAGATTATTAATTCATACATAATTACTTAACCCTCTTACACGGAGGGATTAGTTAATTAGGTGGTAGGTTACGTCCAGGTATATGCAGTACAGCGGCTTGAAATAAGTCTTGTGCAAGCTATGTTGAGTCAGGATGGTGTTGTGGTAAAGAGGATCTGCCATAAAGGGACTTTATGGTTATTACTCTTTTTTGGAGTTCTGGAATGAACATTCAACTGTTCATCTGAACAATGGCCTTGGAAGCTATTTGTATGATGTCAATAGGTCACATGGTTGCATTGCATCAACTATCGTGAACATAATGCAGGTTGTCTTTAGTTGTCTTTTTTTTTTGTACTAACTGCCCTAAGCTGCCAGTGGTCAGTTTTTCAAAACATGTGAAATTCTGAGGCGTCTGTTGTTATTGAAAATGCCACAAAACCCCACTCCAACTGAATCTGACCGATGTGTGTCTCGTAGCACTCGTTGTACTGTTTGTGGCAGTAGTGTGATAAATCTTGTGTTTTAGTAGACCCTCCCTGCTCAGAACTGACTTGTATTTCTAGTCATCACCCTGTAAGACTGCGTCATGCAAAATGCTCGCACATTTCAGGGTGAAACATTTCAGGGCGTTTTTTAGGAAGGCCTATTCCAATGATTACCTACAAAGGCCAAACGGGAGTAGTTGTGTAATACGCCACATTGTTGCAAAGGACTTCTGGCCCCATCATAAGCTGCTGCACATGTCTTCAGAGGTCATATGGCAGTAGTTTGGTCACCCCTTAATGACTGCATTTAATGTATATTCCAAAAGTCAGGAGATTATTTGACTTTCCTCTGTCTATTTCATTGCATTTACACTGGAATTAAGTTCTGACTACAGCTCTAACATGTTTGAAGTTGACAAGTGTTGTGGATAAGCACTAACACTGAAGCCATCTATGGCATCCCCTTGAATATGTTTTCTGTCATTACTTTGGAAAAGTGAAGGATATCAAATTATATGTCAATATCTGCTGCTGGGTAAATTGATGTGAACGGGTCTGCAAAGTGGTGCTGCAAAGTGGTGTCATGAGCAGCACCACTGTAACAAGAGTGTTTGGGAGAACCCTTAGAAATAGGTGTCCACGGGCGGGGGCAAAGGTCTGTCGGTACACGAATGTAATGCTGAACATAGTAGCTGCAGCCAAAGAGCAACGGTGGCGTGTAATCTGTCAGAGATTGAATGCATGGTGAATGCATGGTGAACTAAGCCTAATGTGAGTGATGGCTCACATGATCCCCAAGTGACTAGATAAGGAATCACTTGAGGACATGAAGGAGAGAAAACTCAGCATAATATGAGACCAGTATAGATAGCATGCATGTTGAGACTAGCAGTGCCCTGATAACGATAGCAACCCATTGCCAAGTTCAAGTACTCATAGTTGGTATCGATGAAGGCCACAGATGATCAGAGCCTGCTTGCAGAGTGCTTTCTAGTGATAATGAAGTGACTGCTATGAATTAAGAATTTTAAAAAAAGTCTTAGAATTTAAGAAATTCTATATGGAATTATAGCCCTTCTACACACTCACAATTGATCTACAAAAGACAAGTAACTTGTACTGGTGTTGTTGTTGAATACTCAAAGTATTCATATTTAAACTTTGTCAGCAAAAGCAGAATTGATGAAGTCGTTCCCAACATGGGCAGATAATACAAATCTTCTGGGTTAAGAATTCCCATAAAAGTGCTGCCGTGTTGTCAGTCCTAGGTGATATATTGATGATAATGTAGGACAGGGCAATGCTAAACCTGGCTGATGGGGTCGCACACACACACCTACACCTGGATGTCGCAAAAGAGAAACACGCTTGACTATTGTTAACTCAGGTGTGGTCTGCGTTCTTCCAGTCATGGGCTCATTTTGGGGCGCTGACCCATGCCAGTATTGCCTTGTTCGGGCTCCAGTCTTCTCTTTCTGTTCACTGTTTGGTAAAGAATTGAAAACTATTGCAACCGCATAGGCATGACCTCTGAGGTCTGAACAGTCTTGGGCAGTTTTGGTCAAGTGTCGTCTGACTCACGTGCCTGTAGAGCTTGATTGATTTGATTTGTGAGTTTCGCAAAGTCTAAATGGTGTTTGTTTGTTTGTTTGCAGTTTCCTTCCAGTTTTAGCCGGTGAGCGACTTTTGGGTTGCATGTGATGCGCAAAAGTTCTCGCCGATCTCCTTATATCACCAACAGCGGGTGCTCGGAGGTGCTCCTCCGCCATGTTGCTGTTTCTGCGGGCTTGAAGGAAATGTATGTGAGCTGCCACAGAGATGAAATCTGAAACCTGTTGGCCATTGAGATCCAGTCTCTGCCGTTACAAAGATAGGGTCAATGTCCGTGTAGGGTTGGCTGGGTGGGTGGGGGGTGTATGCTGTAAGTGGGTCTCCTGCCAGCAGGTCAAAGATGTTTGCATATACAAGAACTAGTAGCCTCAGGAATGAGCATACCAAAATCAGGACAAGAGTAGATGTGACGTTACTGCAACCCCACCCTTTACTGCCCTCACCACATTTAAAATCTTCATCGCACACGTCAAAATGCCATATGGCGTCTCTCAGCTCCGTTACTTTTTAACCCCCCCCCCATTCTCTATTTTTTGCTTGGCCTGAATGATGGCTTTCTCTGATCCTGAACCTAAAGGGTTAAAACCTGCTTCAGTCTCTCTCTTTCTCTCTCTCTCTCTCTCTCTCTCTCTCTCTCTCTCTCTCTCTCTCTCTCTCCCCCCATTTCTCGCACTCGCTCACTCAAACACACAATCACCCAGAGTCTCTCTCTCTCTCTCTCTCTCTCTCTCTCTCTCTCTCTCTCTCTCACTCACTCTCTCCCCCATTTCTCGCACTCGCTCACTCAAACACACAATCGCCCAGAGTCTCTCTCTCTCTCTCTTGCTCTCGCTCTCTCTCACACACACACACACACACACACACACTAGCCAACCGGTTTAAACTGGTTCTCAGGAAAAGTGCTTTGTGTGTCCTGCTGAATCCTGGGAAGGGTCATGTCATGTGTGTCTCAGTGATGTCAGAGTATTTGGGGGGGGAAAACTTAGTCAGCTTTCTCCTATCAGATGACTGATCTGTGTGCTGGGTTCTGATTTGTGGTGTGTGTATGTGTGTGTATGTGTGATGTACAGGTACAATATGGACCGATGAGAGCACCATGTGCTCGTCACCGCAACCATTCTCAGAAATGGAGCGGGACAAGAACGTGTATTTAGTCTGTGCCACTGAAAAGTAGCACTGGATTGAAAGGGTTTTAGTTGCCTTTTTCCCCGTCGTTGTTGGTTTTTTTAAACCCATAACTTCCCCTAAACCACCGCTGGGCAGACTGCGGGTCTAGCACCCACAGTGCCCTCTTTATTTTTAGAGAACCGGACCGGGTCCCCGGTCTGTGCCGCGTTATCCATATAATGTGGGACGCAATCTCACCATACAATCTTTCTCCCTGTAAGTCTTTATTCAGTCTCAGTAGCAGTGGGTCCGGCCCGTCAGGTGATGCAGGTTCTGGAAGTTTTTTGTTGTGGTGTGCATCATCCTCCCATTTTCCATCTGTCCGTGTCTTACGGTATGTTCGTGATTTTGTGTGTAGATGGAAACGGGGAGGGATTAAAATCAGCTAGGATGTGGAGAGCTTGCACCAAGGTGTGTGTGTGTGTGCCAGTGTGTGTGTGTGTGTGTGTGTGTGTGTGTGTGTGTGTGCAGCCCAACCCATCATCTCAATGTCAATACCGCGTCCATCTTACTGAGTGAGCCACTGTTTTTCTGTCTGCCTGTTTTGTTGGCATGCCAACATCTGTTGGGGTTGAGTCTATGAGACAGTCCTGTAGCACAGGTTAGCCATAAGGGTTCAAATATTCTGTGGTTTCTTTTGGATGAGAGAGGGAAACGTTGCATGGCGGCTAATAAATGTAGAACCTGTAGCACTATTTATGCATTCGTTTCCTCCATTAAACTGCCAATCAGACATTATTTTGGTGAAAAACAAAGGGCCTTTACATTTTGGTATGTGATAAAAGTACAAATATAGGGCGTCCGGGTAGCATAGTGGTCTACTCCGTTGCTTACCAACATGGGGATCGCCTGTTCGAATCCCAGTGTTACCTCCGGCTTGGTCGGGCGTCCGTACAGACACAATTGGCCGTGTCTGCGGGTGGGAAGCTGGATGTGGGTATGTGTCCTGTTCACTGCACTAGCACCTCCTCTGGTCCGTTGGGGCGCCTGTTCGGAGGGGGGGGACTGGGGAGAATAGCGTTATGTCCCCCTGGTGAAACTCCCCACTGTCAGGTGAAAAGAAGTGGCTGGCTGCTCCACATGTATCGGAGGAGGCATGTGGTAGTCTGCAGCCCCCCCCCCCCCGCATCGGCAGAGGGGGTGGCACAGAGAGCAGGGTGATTGGCCAGGTACAATTGGGGAGAAAAGCGGGGGAGGTACAAATTTGAAGTTCACTCTGTCAGTTTGTCTCGGTTTTCCTTTTCTGCTGCCGTCTTTGTAGAATGAGCAGCACTTTGGCTGTCCTGTATTGTGACGGGTCTCATTAAGTGTGTTCTGTCTGCCGGTGCTTTAACTCATCCTGCACCTTGCAGCTGGTTCTTTGTACGATCCATCAGTTCTCTCTGAACTGATTGCACAGTTGGTGCCAGTTTCAGTGCTTTTATTTTAATACATAATTCTGTATATAAGGGTTTAAACATTTTTTGAGTCAAGTTAATATGGCCATTATGAGTTCCACTGAACTTGGCTCATGTGCGGTATTCAGTATGTATATTGGGGATCTGCCAGAAATAACCTTGAGACCCATCCAACCCTACTAACTATGCCTTACCAGTCTAAATGTGTCCTCTGCATTAGACTCAGAAAACTCTCAGATGCGTGGGTGCAGGGCTGGGCTGTAACTCGTGGTTCAGTGTATCGTAACGGGATTCAATTCGGAGATTGTCATGATGTGATACGCCAATTTTTTTTTTTTTGTCTAAATTGATGGTGACAAGAATTTATTCCCTAACATTTCTCAAAAAAAATTAGGTCTGAAATATCTGAGGGATAACTCATAAACTAGTCTTGATTTGATATCACAAATCACATTACCAAGCAGCTCGATGTCATGAACTTCTCGGATTCTCAAGTGTCGTGTAACATTTAATTCGAGTGTCATGACAATAATATTTTCCATTACGGCCGGCATTAAGTAGATGCTTGGGATGCCTCTGCACATTTAAAAAGTAAATCAAACGTATGTTGTGAATATTATGCATACCAGGAAAGACGTCCTATATGTTGTATCTGTTAGCTTATGGTATGCATATAGAGTGATGTTCAGTAATAACATCACTCTATATGCATACCATATATATGCTTATAGTATGCATATATAGGGATGTTCAGCTTCTATAGCTGTGGGAACAAGACTCTTAAACTCGGGATTGATTCAATGTCCTTTTTTTTTTCTTTTAGTCCCTGCCCTATCAACACATTTCTTTGTGAATGCTTGATAAGAAAGTGAGCTTATTAACCAAAAAGTCTCTTTCCTTCAAATACATTAACTGTATAAAAATGATCATAAGTTGATATATTTTTTTTGTCCTTTTTTGCCAGCTGTTGTTTGGGTTAGATGCCGGTTTTCTTGACTTGTTGTGACTGAAGGTCTTGCTTGCGGCCCAGACAGTCACACAATATGGCCTTGATACTGGAAAAAGGCATAGATGTTGAATCGTATGACTTGTCAGATTTCATCTGTTAGTTCAATACTGCTTGAATTTTGACTGAGGCAGATGATGCATTTATTCCTTCTTCTCTGGTTAGGGGATGTCTGAGGAGGCTGGTCGCCAGACACGCAGCCAGAAGAGGGCGCTGGAGAGGGAGGCTGCTCCCCCCACCGCAGAACCCTGCGCTGCTGCAAATGAAAACAAGAAGGCTAAACTGGACCAGCCTGAGCCCACAAACATATCGCAAATTACACCTAAACCTGATCCCAGGCTGTCACAGGATGCCCAGAGCCGGACCAGGATTGGATCCGAACATGATGGGGTGCAAGAGCCGGAACAGAGCCATTTGCCGTTGCCTTTAGTGTTACCCCTAACCTCCCAGCCAACAAAGGATGACCGGGAGAGCAACCCGAGGCTGCAGACGCCCGAGCCCAGCGCAGACAATCGGACTGACCACAATGACAAGGCCAACAGGGTGAAGGTGGAGCCAGTTGTGGATACGAGGATCCGGGGCCGGTCGTCCGAACCAAAGGTGTCCGGCGGTATGCTGGCTGCTGGAGAGGTGAAGGCCACCATCAAAGTGGAAGTCCAGACAGGAGAGCAGCCGGTAGACATGAGCACTTCCAGAGGGTGAGGAAAGATTCTTTCACTGTTTTTCTTGAGCAGTAGTCAGCAGAAAGTTCAGTGTTTGACAGCTGCATGAAATAGCTGCCAAAAATTAATGCAAGGTTCCCACGCATCCTGCAAATCCTGGAAATGTATAGATTAGTTTTTCAGTCATGTGAAACACCTGGAAAATTATTAAATTGATCAGATATCCTGGAAATTTTATTGAGGCCATGGAAAACTGTAAAGTTGGGTTATAAAATTGTGTTTTCACTTGCTGAGATGGCAGGTTTTTGGCATAATGCGTAGCTGAGGTTGCACATATTTAGAGTGATCATCACCGCTTTAAAACTGTTGGGTCATCCCCTGATACTGAATAATGTGATCTTCCATGAGCAACCACTGTCATATATATATATCCAAGCAAAAGTCCTAGAAGTTGTCCTGGAAAAGTCCTGGAAAAATTATTTCCTTAAAAGAGCGGGAAACATTGAATGTCGTCTGTGTTCTGGCCGAAAAACTAGAAGTGAGTTTGTGCGGTGTCCTCAGAAATGTTGCCCGCGTCTTGATTTTAACGGCATCAGAAAGTCACATGGGGCAGTGTTATGGCAGAGTAATTATACCTCAGTGAACTCTGCGGGTGATGAAGACACAAAAGATCTTTGTTAATGAGCCTCTCATTTCTTCAAAAGCAAAACAAAACCCAGGAGCACCCTGTTGCATAAAGGGCCTACCCAATGGGAGGCTTAGGTGGGGGGGGGGGGGTTGTCATCAGAGGTGTCCTAAAAGTTTATCTTCTGCCCTCCCTCCATTTTCCCCCGCTCACCACCTGAACCCTAAAAACTCTCCTCACACAAAATGAAGCCCGCGTGTCACAAACCAGTTCTAGCCGGTTGTTGCCATGGTTTCCACAGTGGAAGGAACAGTAAGGGGGGGGCAAAGTGAGGATGTCACGTGACGATGACTTTGAGGTCATGTGACCTCTTTGGAAGAGTAGTGATTAATCCACAGGAAGTGATGATGGCGCTAAGCCCTGAAGAGAGATGAACACAGATGCACACACGCACGCACACACACACACACCCCCCCCCCACACACACACACACACACACCCCACACACACACACACACACGCATGCGCACAAAGCCAAACACAAGGAAGATGGTTGAGAGAAATAAGCCTCAAGCGCTTATTTCAATGACTGCCTCTTGTGTTTATTATAAATTGGGTGCCTTGATAATCATTAGACAGTCCTCATATTCTGAAAAGCGTTACCTGTTTTCTTGGCGATGACAGTCCTCAACCCTCCCAGAGATTTTTTATTTTTTTTTTGGACCCATCAAAAAATGAGCCTATAGCCTGCTGGTAAACTGGCAGCTTTTCATGTAAAATATGCACGTATTATCATGGGTCATGTGCACTATCTCTGTCTACATTTTCAAGCTGCCCTTTGTCAACAAAGATATGTGAGGGCAGTCAGTTTTGCTGACTTGTCTGACGTTAAACACATGTAAGGGTATAGTTATGGACTGAGTTGCATTCATTTTTGGCCTAGCTGTAATCCTTACAACTTGGGTTCAGTATACAGTGTGCACTTCATAATTGGGTCCTAAACAGGTTACGCTAACAGAGACTACTGCAGCTTTTTGTTTCTGCGTTTGGCCGTGGGGCTGGCGAATGGACCGTCTCCATTGGTGGTTAGTTCAAAGTCCTCCTTCTGCCCTCACCCCCTGGCCTTTATTTCCCCACATTTGCATGACAACAATGTAACGCCTGTCTTTGAGTTCTGGTGTAATTTGGGATTATTGTGCTTGATTGAAATAAAACACAAAACCTGAAGTATGCGACTGGCTGTTTTCCCCATTTATAACTGCAATTTTGTGCCATCGTTTTCCTCTGGTGTTGGCACAAAATCAAAGTGGGGAGAGCCTTGTGATGTGATGGCCGGGCTTGTGAATACAATATGGCAGACCAGCACATGATCCTAACACATGACCTTAATAAGAATAGGTTTGAATATGGCCTCCTCCACGTGACTCGCTTGAGGTGGGCATGCTTTATCTTGCCTTGAACGGCCTCATAAGGGGACACTTGTCAGATGTGATAAATCATTAAAATGTGATGAACACCTCTCTCCCCTAGCAGACAAAGACTGCCTTGTTTACAAGGGGAGCTTTTACTGCTCGGGGGTATCTCACTGGCTTTACAACATGTTTATGGGCGTTAAATGTGTTTATAACCTACTGAGTAAACATTTTGCACAACAAGAAAATAACAGAAGTTAATTAGAGTCTAAATTTGGATGCTGATGTCTGTCTTGTGTCTAGGAGTTTAAAACGGGAGAAGCGCCCGCCATCGCCTGATGATGATGATGATGACGATGTCATTATATTGTCGGATAACGATTCTCCCAGTCCGCCGATGAATGGCGTGAGCCACTTCAAGGAGCTAGACACAGATCTGCTTATGGTACGATGAAAACACACTGATCCGTGAAGAAAAACATGCATATCACCATGCTTTATTACTAATAAAGGTCCTGGTCTTGGTCCTGGTCCTGGTCCTGGTCCTGGTCCTGGTCCTGAGAGCAACCTGAGCGCCCTGCATGGTCTTTTCAAAATGTTGCTGAAAGGTGACTTTATGTCGTGTTGTACATTGTAGGACTTAAACGACAGCACAGAAACCTGGATAATGAATAATCTGATTGCACATTTTGTATTTACACATGGTAATTTATGTGTTATTGTCTGAGTTGCATCCGCATTCAGACGGGGTGTTGTTTTTCCATGGTCGCTATGAAACGAAGATGAGTGGTTGAGAAGGTAGAAGGTTAGCTGTCATCTATTGTCATCAAAAACCAAAGCTAAAAAAAGAATCAAAACAATGTAAGAGAGCCCTTAACTGGACTTGCTGCTGTAGATTTGAAAACACGTTTCACCTCATATCCAATTTGGCATCTTCAGTTCTGACGTCTTATGGGTAAAAATCTCGGCATATAAACCCATGACAACAGCCAAAAAAATACCTTTGAGAAAAAATCCAGAATTGAAAGTGTTATTTTTAACAACGGAAATTGGAGGCAACAGAAATTACATGTTGTTTTTTTGCAGTCGTGTTTTTAACTGCTGTGACTGTTTCCACAGTGACTTGTTTATCATTGTAGGAGTGGTACATGCCTGAGTTTGGTGAGTCTGAGTAAATGGTAACCTCTACTTTGAGATGCTCAACATTTTACTACTTACTGCAGGTATGATGTTTATACCCCCCCAGTTGTACTTTCTCACCAATGTGAACATGCTGTATGGATTGCATTTACAGCCGACTGGCTGGGATCCAGTCGTGTTGTAAAACAGACTATCTCTGGAGGTAGTCTGGTAGATGCGATCACATTCCACTCACAAAGTGTACTGCGAGCTTTTCCACCTTGCATCAACACTGCGTTTTTCCTTGTCCAGATAAGATAACCGGATACAGATCACATGTTAATACTAGGTGTAAATAGGTTTTGGTGTTGTAATCCAGGACAGCCTAGTGAGTGAGCAGGTAGGGGCTCTGCACTGTTCAACTTTGACAGAAGGCAGCTTTGCCCATGGACATATTTGTTGGCTTTTGAGGGGGGAATCAGACCTTCCCCATATGTTATGAGACATGCTCACACAGGAATCTATGCCATTGCCTGTTGTAATGTGTCAGACACAAGCATTGCTGTTATCTTTTGAGTGTAGAAGAGCAGCCCGGAGGAGAGGGAGCACATCATTAAGCAGCTGAAGGAGGAGCTGAGACTAGAGGAGGCCAAGCTGGTGCTGCTGAAGAAACTCAGACAGAGCCAGATACAAAAAGACACTCTCCAGAAGGTGAGCAAGCACATTCAGCCATTGCCTGCGTCAGAGCCAGGTCACACAGAGAGTAACCCCAATGGAAGTATCAAGCATTTGTGAAATGTTGTTCATTGTTTTACATTTATTCTCTCAGACCTCAGGCCTGTCTGGCTCTACAGCTCCTCCCCCTCTGATTCGGGGAACTGTTGCCGGCAACAAGGCCTCCCAGCAGGTTAGTGGCCTCATAACCAACAAACACGCACACACACACACACACACACACACACACACACCACTAGCACTTTCATAAAGTTAATGATTGATTGATTGATTGATTGATTGATTGATTGATTGATATTTTGGTACCAGATTGTGACAGGCAGGAGTTCAGGCACTGTTATCCCTCCTCCCCTGGTGCGAGGTGGGCAGCAGGTGTCGTCCAAACATGGCTCCCAGATCATCATGCCACCTCTGGTCAGAGGGGCACAGGTATGCCATGGCTGCATAACCATGTTGTCCCACTTAGATAGGAGACAAACTGCTCTGCAGTAAATGGTCTTAAGTTCAACAATAATCATATTTCACTGCACTTCTTCTTTTGCTGTCTACCTAATGTTACTGTACTGCTGACTTCCTTGTTGTTGTCTTTGTTGTTTTCCCTGTTCAAATCTCCCTGTCTTCCCTCTCACTGTCCCCATTAGCCCATCTCTGTATCTCCACAGCAGATCCAGGCTCTCCGTCAGCAGCAGCAGCAACAGCAACACCTGGCTGTTTCTGGGGGTTCGGGCTCAGGTCCCCCGCCTCTGCTGTTGGCCCCCAGGGCCTCAGCTCCTGGGGCCCAGGGCCAGAGAGGCCTGATCCAGCCTGGCCTCATCAGAGTCGGAAATGTGGGTAATAGCAGCCTGCTGGTCAACATCTCACAGGTATGTGGTCAGTACAACTTTAGTTAGTTTTGTCAAAGGTCCCATAAAACAGTATTTAGAGAACGTGGAACTTGCCTGACTTGACCTATTTCCCAATGAAACAGTGCGGACGGATGGTATTTAGTGAGAAGAGGGAGTTTTATTCGACTAATGGTGAATTATGGCTGGGTATTTTAAAAGACTGTGGACATTTATAATGTATATATTATTACGTTACTGGTACGCTTGTTTGGTGGTAGAAGATGACTCGTCTTCTCTCAATCTTCCATCTCACTCTTAGAACATTTTTATTAGTCTGGAACATATTGGGAAATATATGTAAATTTAGTGCAGATTAAAGGACTAACAAGAATGAAAATACATTTCTCATTTCTAGGGACCTTAAACAGAATGAACATGCAAGATGCATGTTTTCATGCAAGCGTGTTTTCACATGAGTATTTTCCTGTGGATTTAGTTTTCTGTCATCTTAAAGTAAATAATTATGCAAGGAATGTCGGCAATATTTACCATATTATCTGCTTTTAACGATTTAACTTTGTTTCTCTCAATTCTTTCAAATGTATAACATAGTGAAGAAAACTGAATCTAAAAGAGGCGATGGTTCGGCCAATGTTAAGTCTGGATTTGATTTAACCACTTTAGGTATGCATTGCATGCACTTGCACTGAACTGATTGATTTTTTTAAAATCAAGTTCAAATTAATTCTACAGAGTTAAGGTTTTGAACTAATTTCATTTAGTATCAAAATAACACATTGATCACATACAGTCTCGAACGTTCCTTGACAACAAAGCTCGTCCAACATTTTCAATTACCAATCAAAGTTCTTAAGAGGGAAAAAACATTATTTCAAGAAAATAGCACAAGCAACAAAAAAAAAGAGGGGGTATAGATATTTTTAAAAATGTTCTTTTATTCAGCCAGATACAGGATTACAGATGTTCATCTCCGCACAAAAATATCCTATTTCATTTGCAATTGTGCAGTCATTTCTTGCATCATGTACACCTGTCTCAGTCTCTTAGTCCATTGTTCCACTGTAGGCGGTTGATTTTGCTACCAAGGAACAGTTATCAGTGGCACGGCGGCGCAGTGGTTAGCGTGATCTCTCTTAGTCCATTGTTCCACTGTAGGCGGTTGATTTTGCTACCAAGAAATAGTTATCAGTGGCACGGCGGCGCAGTGGTTAGCGTGATCACCTCACAGCAAGAAGGTCCTGGGTTCGAACCCTGGGGTAGTCAAACCTTGGGGGTCATCCTAGGTTGTCCTCTGTGTGGAGTTTGCATGTTCTCCCCATGTCTGTGTGGGTTTCCTTTGGGTGCTCCGGTGTCCTCCCACAGTCCAAAGACGTAGGTCAGGTGAATCGGCCATACTTAATTGTCCTTGGGGGTGTGTGTGTGTGTGTGTGTGTGTGTGTGTGTGTGTGTGTGTGTGTGGGCCCTGTGATGGACTGGCAGCCTGTTCAAGGTGTCTCTCCGCCTGCCGCCCAATGACTGCTGGGATAGGCTCCAGCATCCCCGTAACCCTGAGTAGGACAAGCGGTTTGGATAATGGATGGAGAGTTATCTTTTTTCTTGGAGTTAACAATAATACCCTTAAGATATAAAAATTATCCCCATAGAGTATACCTCACGGTATACCTCCCAACATATAATACAGTGGATTCAAAGGTAAATCCATCCGTTATCTGTGCCGCTTATCCTGCTCTCAACATCTAAAATGACTGTTATCTCACTTTTAATCTACTACTACTACTTTTGGCTGCTCCCATTAGGAGTTGCCACAGCGGATCATACGTTTCCTGTCTTCTGCATCTTCCTCTGTCACACCAGCCACCAGCATGTCCTCTCTCACCACATCCATAAACCTCCTCTTTGGCCGTCCTCTTTCCTCTTCCCTGGTAGCTTCATATTCAGCATCCTTCTCCCAATATACCCAGTATCTCTCCTTCACACATGTCCAAGCCATCTCAGTCTTGCCTCTCTTGGTTTGTCTCCAAACTGTCCAACCTGAGCTGTCCCTCTAATATACTCGTTCCTAATTCTGTCCTTCTTCGTCACTCCCAATGAAAATCTTCGCGTCTTCAACTCTGCCACCTCCAGCTCCACCTCCTCTCTGTTAATCAGTGCCACTGTCTCCAAACCATACAACATAACTGGTCTCACAACCATCTTGTAAACCTTCCCTTTAACTCTTGCTGGTACCCTTCTGTCGCAAATCACTCCTGACACTCTACTCCACCCTGCCTACACTCTCTTCTTCACCTCTCTTCTGCACTCCCCGTTACTTTGGACAGTCGACCCCAAGTATTTAAACCCATACACCTTCGTCACCTCTACTCCTTGCATCCTCACCATTCCACTGTCCTCCCTCTTGTTCATGCATACGTATGTATTGTCTTACTCCTACTCACTGTAATTCCTCTTCGCTCCAGTGCATACCTCCACCTCTTAAGCCTCTCCTCAACCTGCACCCTACTCTTGCTACAGATCACAATGTTATCCGCAAACATCATGATCCACGGAGACTCCTGCCTGAGTTCGTCCGTCAACCTGTCCATCACCATTGCAAACAAGAAAGGGCTCAGAACCAATCCTTGATGTAATCCCACCTCCACCTTGAACCCGTTTGTCATTCCAACTGCACACCTCACCACTGTCATACTTGCCTCATACATATCCTGCACCACTCCTACATACTTCTCTGCAACTCCTGACTTCCTCATACAATACCACACCTCCTCTCTCGGCACCTTGTCATATGCTTTCTCTAAATCCACAAAGACACAATGTAACTCCTTCTGGCCTCCTCTATACTTCTCAATCAACATTCTCAAAGCAAACATCGCATCTGTGGTGCTCTTTCGTGGCATGAAACCATACTGCTGCTCACTGATCATCGCCTCTCCTCTTAACCTAGCTTCTATTACTCTTTCCCATATTTTCATGCTGTGGCTGAGCAACTATATACCTCTGTAGTTGCTACAGTTCTACACATCGCCTTTATTCTTTAAAGTCGGTACCAGTATACTTACTCTCCACTCCTCAGGCATCCTCTCACTTTCCAAGATTGTATTTAACAATCTAGTTAAAAACTCCACTGCCATCTCTCCTAAACATCTCCATGCCTCCACAGGTATGTCATCTGGACCAACTGCCTTTCCACGCTTCATCCTCTTCATAGCTGCCCTCAATTCCTCCTTGCTAATCCACCGCACTTCCTGATTAACTGTCCCCACATCATCCAACCTTCTCTCTCTCATTTTCTTCATTCATCAGCCCTTCAAGGGTGGAACGGTGGCGCAGTGGCTAGTGCGATTTCCCTACAGTAAGAAGGTCCTGGGTTCGAACCCGGGGGTAGTCCAACCTTAGGGATCGTCCTGGGTCATCCTGTGTGGAGTTTTCATGTTCTCCCCGTGTCTGCGTGGCTTTCCTCCGCGGGCTCCGGTTTCCTCCCACAGTCCAAAGACATGTAGGTGAGGTGAATCGTCCATACTAAAATTGTCCCTAGGTATGAATGTGTAAGTGTATGTCGGCCCTGTGACAGTCTGGCAGCCTGTCCAGGTTGTCTCCCTGCCTGCTGCCCAATGACTGCAGGGATATGCTCCAGCATCCCCGCGACCCTGAGAGCAGGATAAGCGGTTCGAAAATGGATGGATGGATGGATCAGCCCCTCAAAGTACTCCTTCCACCTTCTCAACACACTCTCCTCACTTGTCAGCACATTTCCATCTTTCTCCTTGATCGCCCTAACCTGCTGCACATCCTTCCCAGCTCTGTACCTCTGTCTAACCAATCAGTACAAGTCTTTTTCTCCTTCCTTAGTGTCTAACCTCTCATACAACTCACCATATGCCTTTTCCTTTGCCTTTGCCACCTCTCTCTGCTTTACGCTGATCTCCTTGTACTCCTGTCTACTTTCTTCATCTCTCTGACTATCCCACTTCTTCTTTGCCAACCTCTTCCTCTGTATATTTTGCTGTACTTTCTCATTCCACCACCAAGTCTCCTTGTCTTCCTTCCTCTGTCCTGATGACACACCAAGTCCCTTCCTAGCTGTCTCCCTCACTATTTTTGCAGTGGTTGCCCAGCCATCCAGCAACTCTTCACTACCACCCAGTGCCTGTTTTAACTCCTCCCTGAACTCCACACACCAGTCTGCCTTCTTCAACTTCCACCATTTGATCCTTGGCTCTACCTTCACCCTCTTCCTCTTCTTGGTCTCCAAAGTCATCCTACAGACCATCATCTGATGCTGCCTAGCTACTTTCTCCCCTGTCACCATCTTGCAGTCTCCAATCCCTTTTAGTTCACACCTTCAACATAAGATGTAGTCTACCTGTGTGCACTTTCCTCCACTCTTATATGTCATCCTGTGCTCCTCCCTCTTCTTGAAATATGTATTCACCACAGCCATTTCCATCCTTTTCGCAAAATCCACCACCATGTCCTTCCACATTTCTCTCCTTGACACCATGCCTACCTATCACCTCCGTTTCCTTCACCAACATGCCCATTGAAGTCCACTCCATTCACCACTCTCCCCCTTGGGTACACTCTCCACCACTTCATCCAACTCACTCCAGAGTTCTTTGTCTTCCATCTCATACCCAACTTGCGGGGCATATGCAGTGATAACATTCATCAATACACCTTCGATTTCCAGCTCATACTCATCACTCTGTCCGACACTGTCTTCACCTCCAGCACACTCTTGACATACTCTTCCTTCAGAATTACCCCTACCCCATTTCTCCTCCCATTCGCACCATGGTAGAAGAGTTTAAACCCACCTTCAATCCTCCTGGCCTTACTCCCCTTCCACCTGGTCTCTTGCACACACAGTATACCCACCTTTCTTCTTTCCATCATATCAGCCAGCTCTCTCCCTTTACCAGTCATAGTGCCAACATTCAAAGTGCTGACTCTCACCTCCACACTCCTACCCTTCCTCCTCTCCCGCTGCCTCTGGACATGCCTTTCCCCTCTCCTTCTCCTTCGCCCAACAGTAGCATAGTTTCCGCCAGCACCCTGCTGGCCAACAGTACTGGTGGCGATCGTTGGTAACCTGGGCCTCGACCAATCCGATATGATCCGCATATTTGATTTGGCAAAGATTTTACACCAGATGCCCTTCCTGATGCAACCCTCCCCATTTATCCGGGCTTGGGACAGGCACGAAGAATGCACTGGCTTGTGCATCCTCAGTGGCAGGGTTATCGCATTTTTAATATTCTCCCAAATTTTTTTGCAGTTTTGGGACAATCCCAAAAAAATATGTGTGATCCTCAATCATTCAACAACCTCTCCAGCATAATGTTGAGGACCTTCCAACAAAAAATACTTAACCTTAACTTTCCAGTCAAGCTCCCTCCGCTTAAGACTATTTGTGATCTTATGGCTACTTAAGCGACTTTCCCCCCTTTCTTCATCCTCTATTATCACATTAGCTTCCAGTGCCCACTTTTCTTTAATATGAGGTATCTCCTGAATCATCTAATTGTAAAGAAAGAAAAGAGAGAAAGAAAGCCACTTTAATTTGTCATTGTGCCTTACAACGAATTGTATTCTTACAATGAAATTTTCTCACTGCATTTAACCCATCCTGTTGTGTAGGAGCAGTGGGCAGCTGCAGCGCCCGGGGAAATATTGGATATATGCATTCTTTCCATCAAATGATTTTCAGTCATGTTAATTAAGTACTGTTCCACGCCTGTTGGAGGTCCCTTAATTGCTTCCCACTCACTGTGATTCATTACATAATGCATTATTTGAGAGTATCCATACAGGTCAAAGAAAGTTGAATCAGGTCATCTGGACACAACGTTATTATGAATGAACAGATGAACTGATTCAACTTTCTTTGATTTTCTTATCTGGATTATTGAGCATGGCAGCATGGTGACGCAGTGGTTAGCACGGTCGTCTCACAGCAAGAAGGTTCTGGGTTCGAGCCCCGGGGTAGTCCAACCTTGGGGGGTCATCCCGGGTCATCCTCTGTGTGGAGTTTGCATGTTCTCCTCGTGTCTGCATGGGTTTCCTCCAGGTGCTCCAGTTTTCTCCCACAGTCCAAAGACATGTAGGTCAGATGAATCAGCCATACTAAATTGTCCCTAGGTATGAATATGTGTGTGTGTGTGTGTGTGTGTGTGTGTCTGTGTGTGTGTGTGTGTGTGTGTGTGTGTGTGTGTGTGTGATGGCCTGGTGGCCTGTCCAGGGTGTCTCCCTGCCTGCTGTCCAATGACTGCTGAGATGGGCTACAGCATTCCCCGTGACCCTGAGAGCAGGATAAGCGGTTCAGATAATGGATGGATTATTGAGCATGCATAAAGATATCTATACAGGTCTTTTCGAAGGCAACCCAAAACATTGGTGTAGCTGTGCAAAAGATTTTAAACAATCTCCTTCCATTAATTGATCATGGTAGCCAGGCCCAAGTCCACCCATCTTTTAAAGCCACCATCACACAAAGATAGAGAAAATCTGTAGTATCTGCTCTTGGCATGGCCCTTGATATTGAACTTAGCCCTCCCCTCTTTTTCCTTACATTTCCCACAGATTCATTCCAATTGTTTCCAATCTTCATTTTTTTCCAATGTGCTTTACTCAAGAATATTATTGATTAGAGAGGAGTCTCTGGAATTGAATTTTGTTCAATCTGTGCCAATCCTGTATCCATTATTTTTAATTCAATGCACCCATATACTTAGTTGGGCTGCCCAATATTAGTTTTTCAGATTTGGCAGGCCAAAACCACTTTGTGTTTTGGTATAAGGACTTTCTTGAGCCTTACTCTGGGTCTTTTCTTTTGCCATATATATTTCAATAAAAGTTTATCTGACATCTTGAAGGTCGTAGCAAGTACTGGTATGGGCAAAGACTGAAAAGAAATCTGGGTTGCACATTCATTTGAATTGATTCTATTCTGTATACAGTATAGCACAGGTGCTATACTGTTTAAATGAGGTGGCCAACTTCCCACTATCATTATAGTTTCTGATTTAGTCTCATTTATCTTATCGCCCCACAACTCTATAATTTCTTAAACCATTATGATTGGAATTGAGTCTAAGGGGCTTGTGATGTAGAGTAAGATGTCATCTGCAAATAATGAAATCCTGTGTATAATAGCCTTTTAGTTATCTATTCCCTGTATCTGAGGGTTTGCTATAATCATCTCCACTAGCGGTTCTATGCTAACCACGAATAGTGATGGCGACAAAACGTCTCCTTGACGTGTCCCTCTCTGTATCTCAAAAAAATTGAGAGCAGTGGCCATTGACCCTGACTTTAGATTTAGGATTTTTATGTATAATGTTTATCCAGTCAATAAATGTGTTGTTGAATCCCATACATTTCAATGTTAGTTCCAGATACACCCAGTCAGCTCTGTCAAATACTTTGTCGGCTTCTAGGCTGAGAAGCGTTGACGGCTCCTTTCTAGATCCAGCCACTGATTGCTGATTTAAAGTTCATCTAGTGTTGTTTGTACCCTGGTGTCCGGGAATAAACCCTATCTGAGTATTTCAGTATATTTCTGTATTCTTTTATTAAGTATAAACATCAATATTTTAAAGTTTTTACAGAGGAAACTGATTGGCCTATAGACACTGCGTTGCGTGAGGTCTACCTTCTTTGTGTATTACTGAGACAATAGCCTCTGACCAACTTCCTGGTGGGTCACTCTCAGATAACGTGTAGTTGTAAACCGCTCATAGTAAAGATGTTAGCTGTTCAGTAAAATGTTTATAAAATTCACATGGGAACCCGTCTGTACCCGGTGAACAGCTGAACAGTTTCCAATATCTCATTCTCAGTAATAGGAGAGGACAATTCCTCCGCATCATTGGTAGACAGTTTAGGGAGTTTAAGGTTATCTAGAAAGTTTTTTAATTTTTTTCTTCCTGTTTTCTAATTCTTGTGCTTTATAAAGGTCACTATAATACCAGCACAGTGGTGCAGTGGTTAGCACTGTTGTCTCACAGCAATAAGGTCCTGGGTTCGAACCCTGGGGTTGTCCAACCTTGGGGGTTATCCTCTGTGTGGAGTTTGCATGTTTTCCGTGTCTGCGGTGGGTTTTTTCCAGGTGCTCCGGTTTCCTCCACCATCAAAAAGACATGCATGTTAGGGTTTATACTCCTTTCTGTGCCTCTGACCGAGGCATGGCAAGACGAACTGGAGTTGGTTCCTGGGTGCTGCACGGTGGCTGCCCACTGCTCCTAGCTACACAGCTAGGATGGATTAAATGCAGAGAAAGAATTTCCCAACGGGGATCAATACAGTATCTCGAAATCAAAACAAAAAGGCTGCAAAGGCATTAACAATTTCCTGTGCTTGCATTACCACTGCGTTTGTAGTTGGATGCTTAATCTTTGGAACTACCCAGCTTGACTGTATTTTGCGGAGCTGGAATGGCAACAGCTTACTCACCCTGTTTCCCATCTTGTAGTAAGTCCAACCAGTAAACCTAAGGGCCCCTTCCACTTTATATGTGAACAGCTCATCTAGTTTTTGTCCCAATTTTTGTAGACCATTTGTTTCCTTTCAGTTATTTTATTTATTTAATCTCATTTTCTAGATTCTGCTGTTTTTCATGTCGCTGTTTCTTTAAGGCAATTGAAATAACTTTACATCTCATTACAGCCTTTGTTGCGTCCCAAAAATTGATGGTGAAACACTCTTATAATAAGATTCAAAATAAGTCTTCAGTTCTCAACTTATCCTCTCCCGTATGAGAATCAGACAGCATGGATACATTCAGCCGCCAGTATTTAAAAGTCTTATTTCCAAGGTTAAGTTAGAGTTACGGGTCCTTGATCTGATGTGGTTACTGATTCAATATTTCAAGATTCAACCTTGTCAATATCTTGCTTGGAAATACAGAAGAAATGTATCTGAGAAAAACTACCGTGGATCCCTGACCTCAAAGTCAAGTCTTTTTGCCTGAGGTGGTGGAAACACCATGCAGCTATAAGTTCAAATTCTTTTATCTTTGCATCCAGTTATCTAGATTTTTAAAATGGGTCTACTATCTACAGGGAGTTAATCTAATTTTAAATTTAGTACACAGTTAAACGCTCCAGCCATAATAATAATTCCTTTGGCATTACCAGCCAAAAGAGAGGCTATGTGTTTAAAGAAGTTCGGACAGTCTTCATTTGGTGCATATATATTTAGAAAAGTTAAATCTATTCTTCCAGTTGACCCCATGACCAGGACATATCTGCCCTGGTCATCTGCAGTTTCCTTTTCTTTGGTAAAATAGACAGATTTATTAAATAAAATAACCACTTCTCTCTTCTTTCCCTTTTGCCAAGAAGCACTTCATACCTGGTCCACACATTCCCTTTTCAGTTCCCTGTGTTCAATTATTGATAAGTGAATTTCTTGAGTAAATGCTATGGAACATTGCATTCCTTTTTAATTGTCCAAAAAGTTTTTTTCTCAATTGGCTTGTTAAGACCATTTGTATTATAACTAATACAGTTTAAGCTTGTGATAT
This sequence comes from Lampris incognitus, assembly GCF_029633865.1. Lineage (NCBI taxonomy): Eukaryota > Metazoa > Chordata > Actinopteri > Lampriformes > Lampridae > Lampris > Lampris incognitus. The sequence continues at coordinate 38,931,941 of NC_079224.1, read as the reverse complement.
TGTCACTGTTGATATATTGGTCCTAGTTTGTGTAAGTCTTGTATAGAATATAGATCTATCTTCCATAATATATGAGCTTGGAACATTTGTCAAGGAAAATAAAACATACAAAACAAACCTTGAACAGTTCCCTATTCACTTGTAAGGGGGAACATAGAACTTCTAACTCGCCAGCAGGCTGTCGAACATATATTGCCATTGTAACCCACTCCCAGTGTTTTATGGGCAGAGGTGTAGCTGTCACTCTCAGGGAGCATTGCACTAAGTGCAAGTAAAGCTAACCACAAAAGTATCCTCAACTGTAGGGAAAGCCTTCTGCCTTAAAACACAGGCTATGTGTGATCCACCAATGGCCCAGTCTCTGATCACAAAAACCACTGCATATAAAATCAAATAGATTCAAAGTATTTCACTTTACCAACAACTCAATATGTTACTCAATACAGCGCATAATCAGCAGCGTAACAATTATTTCTCATGTTAAACATGCTGTAAACATTAACGGAATCTGTGTCTTAACTAGTTTACTCATCTTCATCATTCATGAGTGTTCTCAAATCCTCACCGGATCTTGACATCATGGCTTGTGTATTTCGCTGGTCACACCAGTTTCCTTGTATTTGCCATCTATCTCTTGACATTTCTCTTGTATCAAAGAAAGTTGAATCATTTCATCTGGACACGTTTATTGAGAGAAACGTTTCATCACTCATCCGAGTGACCTTTTCAGTCTAAACTGACTGCAGGTATCCCCACCCTTATAAACAATACAGGGGTATAACGACTGAAACCAACAATCGATTTCATATGCAAATTGCCATGAGTTGTATTTGCATATGAAACCAATTGTTTTCGGTGGGGCTGGGGGGCTAGGGTCTCTCAGTTTGGCCATCAGAGACCTGTGCGCCCTTTTCTGTCTTAATAACCAGTTAAGGTGATACTTTTGGAGTTTTTATCAAAAGCTCCTTCACACACTCAAGTATTCTTCTTCAAGCGCTTGGTAAATTCGGATATTTTTGCGCCCGAGTCTGTTTTGCAAGTCCTCGCATATGGCTGTGCATCTCTTTATACAAGGTTTTGGAGCGCCCTCTCGTGTCTCAGGCCTCTGTCATCAATTTTGCTGATTTCTGACTCCCTCTGTTTTCTCAAGCCATTCCTTTAACTGGGACATGGACTTTTCAAGTTTCTTTACTGATGACTGCGTGGCATTATGTGCGTCAAGATTCTGTCCTTAGACCCCCCCCCCACTTCTCCCCAATTGTACCCATCCAATTACCCCACTCTTCCAAGCCGTCCTGGTCGCTGCTGCACCCCGTCTGCCGATCCGGGGAGGGCAGCAAACTACCACATGCCTCCTCCGCCAGCCGCTTCTTTTCAGCTGACAGTGAGGAGTTTTGCCAGGGGGACGTAGTGCACGGGAGGATAATGCTATTCCCGCCAGTTGCCCCTCCCCCCTGAACAGGCGCCCCGACCAACCAAAGGAGGTGCTAGTGCAGCAACCAGGACACATACCCACATTTGGCTTCCCATCCGCACGCCCGACCAAGCCGGAGGTAACACGGGGATTTGAACAGGCAATACCCATGTTGGTAGGCAACAGAATAGACCGCTACACTACCTGGATGTCCTAGACCTTTTAACTGTTTTAGAATCGCAGAATCTGTTTCAGTATAATGAATGAAGACAGACGCATGGTGTCAAGTGCAGTAACCATGTTAGATACAAGACCCTGTGTGAGGGGTCGATAGCTTCCTAACTGCTTCTGGCGTATGACAGCCTGACTAGTCAATTACCCATCACCCAGAACCTGTAACATCATCCTTTTCAATAGAAAGTGCAAACGCAACACCATCACATTAAGTTCTTAGAATACAAATAAATTCTGACATAAAAATTCTAACCTGAACACAAACATAACAACCAAACAACTGTTCCTTAAGTTGCCATCTAACTTTTCTTTTCTTTCTTCTTCTCTTTTTTTTTTTAAGTCTGAGTCCCATAATAAAGAACAGTTCAACATTTTAGAACAGTCCTTGCTTACAAATTGAGCCTATCCGGTGGCTTGCACAGCCGCCCCACCCGAGAGTAAGTTTGGGCTCTGGCAGGGTTAGGGTTAGAGCCATGAGCATGGTGAGGAAGGAGCCTCATACCCAGTTTGCTCATGCCTCAATACTGTGCACCTTGTCCTCAGGTCTGGACTATGATCTGGCTCATCCAGGTGAGTGCGTGGTGTGTTGTCCTGGTTTGATGTCTGCTCTGCTATGCGTAGATACACCTTGTTGCGGCAGTAGAGAGAGCCACCAATGTCCACCAGGTAAGAGCATGGTACGACTTTTTTGTAGGCACATGCCCTACCTCCAGCATCCTGTGTGGTCACCCGGCAGTGGTTTCATCCTGATTGCCTCACCCACCTCCAGCTCTGGTAGGTCACGAGCAGGCCGGTCGTAGAAGTACTTGGCAAACTGTTTCCTGTTACGCAGTTTGTCTGTGACCCTGACCACGATGCAGGGCTCAAGTAGCTTGTTGGCTACAGGGATGGGAGTCTTCAGACGCCTTGACAGGAGGCGCTGTGCTGGACTGCTGTCCATGTGTTCAGTTGTCGTGTTCCGCCAGTGTAACATGGCCTGCCAGGGGTTGTTGCCATCACGTGCAGCCCTGCGTAACAGATTTTTAGCAATCTTGACAGCCGACTCTGCCTTGCCGTTTGTCTTTGGGTGCCTTGGAGAGGAGGTCATGTGGTCAAACTGCCATTCTGTAGCAAAACATTTGAACTGGAAGTTAAACTGTGGCCCATTATCAGTGATGACCTTGTCGGGCTGGCCATGCCTTGCGAACTGTGCCTTGCAGCACTTTATGATGGTCTCTGCAGACAAGTCTTGGAGCAGTTCAATCTCCCAGAAATCAGAGTAGTGATCAACAATGAGAAGATAGTCCTTTTTTCTGTGGCTGAATAAGTCCATGCTGACGATCTGTCAAGGCCTTGTGGGTAGCTCGTGTGACAGCATGGTTTCCTTTTGCTGTTCCTGAGCATACTTGTTATAGATAGTGCAGTTGCTGACAAAGTCTTTTATCTCTGCCTGTATGTTTGGCCAGTATAATGTCTCCCTGGCCTGGCGGTAGCATGCGTTGCCACCAATGTGACTGGAGTGTATGCGGGTGAGCATCTCTGGTCATAGTGTTTTTGGGATAATGACCTTTTGACCTCTGAACAGGATGCTGTTTTGCACACTGATCTCGTCTCGAAAAGGCCAGTATTCTCTCACTGTGAATGGTAATTCCTCTTTCAGGTCGGCCAACCGGTGAGAACCATGGACTTCAGTGACTGCAGATGTTCGTCCTTGTCTGTGTGTTGTCTGACCTGGGCCAGGCGGTGATCTGTGATGTTGGCATGCCTCTGATATGCCGTATCGTTGCCTGTGCATTGCACCGTTGCCCTGCTCAGTGTGTCGCTGATAAACATCTGTGGTCCCGGCTTGTAAACGACCTTCAGGCTATAGTTTTGCAGAGTCAGGAACGTGCTCTGAAGCCTCTTGGGCACAGGGAGGAGAGGCTTGCCTATTAGTGGCTTGTGGTCAGTTTCTGCAGTGATCATCTCACGGGCCATACAAGTACTGATGGAAGCGCTGGCAGGTGAAGACAATGCTGAGGCATCTCTCGATTTGTGTGTAATTTTGCTCAGTGGGAGTGACAGCTCTTGAGGCAAATGCGACTGGTTGGCCCTCCTGCATAAGGCAGCAACCAAGTCCACTTTGGCTGGAGTCGCTCTGGATTGTGACAGGCTTTGTCACATCATAGTAACGTGACAGTGGCATAGACAAGGCCAGAGATTTCAGCTCCTGTACCTCTGCCTCATGCTTGGATGGCCAGTGCCATGGTGTCTCTGTTCAGCAGCCGTCGCAGAGGCTCGCAGACTTTGGACAAGCATGGCATGAACTTTGCGAGATAGTTTGCAAAGCCGATTAACCGCTGCACTCCTTTTGCATCAGTTGGGTTTGGCATATCAAGGATCGCCTTCACTTTTTCAGGGTCCTACTTCAGGTCTGTGGCTGAGAGAATATGGCCATGGAAGTGAACGTCTCTCAGCTTGAAATACAGCTTCTTCAGGCCCAGGCACAGCTTGATCGTTCAGCAGTGCTCCATCAGTGCCAGGAGCTTTACATCATGGTCATGTTCTACTTCTTCATCAGAGTCACCACAGCCTATGACCAGGATATCATCAGCGATGGGTTCGATGCCCTTGCGCCCAGCCAGTAACTTGTGCTGCTTGCACTGGTAGACTTCAGGTGCCACAGAGATGCCAAATGGGAGCTTGAGCCAGTGTTTTTGACCCCATGAGGTCCCGAAGGCGCTCATGAGGCTGCTTTCCTTATCCAGCTTGCATTGCAAGAATGCATCTCGAGCATCCACCAGATCCTGGCCTTGGGAAGCTTGTAGAGGATGTCCTCCAGTGTCGGCATGATATAGTGAGAGCGTTTCAGCACCTGGTTCAGATGCTGGGTCAATGCAGACCCTCAGTTTCTCTGGCTTTTTTACAATGACCATATTGCAGATCCAGTGAGTTGGATCAGTCACAGATGTCATGTGGCCGTTCGCCTTACACCTCGTCAAGCTGTGCCTTTACAGCTCCTTTAATTGCAATGGGCACACTATGAGGAGCGCACTGGACTGGAGTGACACTCTTATCCAGCTCGAAGTGCACCTCCCCAGGTACTGATTCGACAGGCCCGTTGAATACGTCGTCATACCTGCTAAGCAGTTGTTCTATGGACAAGGGTCCACGCTGGACATGCTCCATGGTGTGCAGGTCACTTAGTATTGTGAAGTGGATCAGTCCCAGGCGTTCACATGTGGAAACTGAGAGGAGGGAATATTGACTGGCATTCACTATTTCAAACTCTCGCTTGTGCTTCTGTCCTCTAATAGCACATTCAGTCTCAAAAATGCCCAAAGAGCGCATTAGCTCTCCTGTATAGCTTTAGTCTAGTATTACTGGGCAAGAGCTGTGTGTCAGGTGCCAGCTTGATTTTATCTTTATAGCTCATCACGTTGCACGTAGCACCCGAATCCAGTTGGCGTTGTTGCAACTTGTTGTGTATTCGCAGTCACAAATCATTTCTTACCTCTTGACTGAATAGCCCCTATGGTTTCATGCATGTCATCCTCACTGTTCTGCTCCGAATTGGCATTCTCAGCACAGTGACGTTTGCCCTCACTCACCCTTTTTTTTTGTCCTTCAGACACACTTTAGCAAAGTGGTTATTGGTTACACAGAATTCGCATTGTTCATAGTCAGGGCAGTGCTCTTTGCCTCTTGCGTGTGCATTCCCACACTACAATACCTGCAAGCTGTACTGTCTGTAGGCAAGCGCGGTGAATAATTCTGCATCGATGGTTTTTTTCTGAATGGCTGCCTAACGAGCGTTAATGACTTCAGCTCGCGAGGTTTCCGTTTCCATTGCTCTCATTCTCATGTCCGTGCCTTCAGCAGCGCGGCACATTTCAATGGCAAATGTTAAAGTTAATTCCTTCTCCCTTAGTAGCCGCCGCTACGTGTCCTCATTTGCAGTTCCCAGCACAATTGTGTCATGAATCAGCTCATCTTTCAATGCCCCGTATTCGCATGTAGCAGCTCTTTCTCTCAAACAAGTTATGCAATTGTCCACTGACTCACCCTCTTCCTGTCTACAACTTCCAAAGACGAACCGTTCGTAAATGGCATTCCTGACATGTTCGAAGTAACTCTGCAAAGCACCGAGTATGGCCTTTGCGTCACATTGTTGTTGCCCTGTGAAAGTGACAATGTGCCGATAGATATGCCTGCATTCGCTGCCCATTAAACTTCTCAAAAAGTCGCCGGCTGGACTTTCTTGGGTTTCTCCAGTAGTCCAATCGCCAGCGCATAGTCCTCGTATTCGTCTCTAAAATTGTCCCAATTAGTATGCCAGTTCCCTGAAAGATTCGTGGGTTTCGGAGGTGGGATGTTCGTCGCCATAGTCATGGAATGTGAGGTCTTGTCTGCGGAGCGTTGGCTGGCTAACAACTTAGCCACTTGAACTAACTCAGCTAATTTAGCAAACAACGGCGTTTGTTCGCATATACGGAACGTATTTCACCTACGACGGTATTTTTCTTAGCTACAAAAATAATGTAGCGAATTCGGGGGGGACAACGCAACCACAGGAACTGCCGCGGCCGGGAAGCTGACCCGTATCGCCCGCGGCGCAGGAGACATCGCTAACCGCTCGACTAAAGGGTCTACTTATTATATTGGTACGGTCTCCTCCCCCCGTCAGAATTCAGTACAACACTGGGACGCGCGATTAACCTTTACCTAATAGCAAACCCGTTTCAATAGTTGGGAACATTTCGATGCAAAACGGCTCTTACCGACGAGCTCACCTGTAGAGTTCTTAAACTCCTGTACAAAATTGGATTGACAAGACCGTACCGTACCGGGTTAACAACGGCCGCCGTTGGCGCTGTGTCCTCACAGGGTACCGATTGAAACTTCTTTGAAGAAGAAGAAGAAGACGACGCGCGCAATCAGCCGTACGTACGTGTCGGGGCAGCATTTCGTGAGAACTCGAAGTCTCGCCAGACGTCCTTATTAATTCATAGTTGTAGGCAACGGTTACTGAGGTGAACATGGAACAGTTATACACCGCCTGTTTTTTTGACAGAAAATATGGCACAAAGGCAAAGGTGGGCTTTGTGAAATGACTTGGATAATGAAACGGATTTCATTTTGTTAGACCTGGATGTGACGGCCGAAGTAACTTTCTAACGTCTTCCCGCGCTTAGCAGGACGTTAGCCCGGGTTGCTTGGCTAACTGACTACATTATTCCTCACAGGCTCAAGACTACTACCTGTGTATACCTTCTTCTTTTTAATGCAAGATGCCAGGGCGTACATCGTTAACTCCAGTGTCGTTATCATTGGTCACCGTGTGTATGCAGGTTATGTATGTGTTATCTGCGTCCTTGTTCATTCATCCGCAGTCAGATTAACACCTTTTTTCTTTTTTTCTTTTTGCTCTTTTCTCCTTTCTCATTGCTTTCTCTCAAAGGCCTCTTCCACCAATTTAAAGGGCTCTCTGATGACATCTCAGTCAGGAAGCAGCAGTGTATCCGCAGTGAATGTAAATGACACCCCAGCCAGCCGACAGGCTGCAGCAAAGCTGGCCCTGCGTAAGCAACTGGAGAAGACCCTACTTGAGATCCCACCACCCAAACCCCCTGCCCCAGAGTTCAATTTCCTGCCCTCAGCAGCCAACAATGAATTCATCTACCTGGTGGGGTTGGAAGAAGTGGTACAAAATTTACTGGATACTATTCACAGAGGTATGTTACATTTTCTACGCTTTTGGCTTATGCTATTCAGTTACATCCAATGTTGCGCTGTTGGATCCTTTAATTGACCTTTCGCAAAGTACCGCCCCAGAACGGTGCTTGTCCAATCCTACCTTAGCAACGGTTTCTATGTGAGGGAGGTCCGTCAAGCTTTCAAACACAGCAAAATGCTGAAACGGTGTGCCTATGGGATCTGCAAATTGGATACTAGATATCTGAAAAGTTTGGAGGGGAGTAATTTTCTTTCCCTTCCTGAAACCTAGAACGCAAGAAGCGCAATGTCGGCAATAGATTCCGCAGTATAGCAGACCCCATGGCTAGCTTAATCCATCCAAAATCAACAAAAATACCTGTCTGCTCCAAGCTAAGCTTGTTACTAGCTTGCTACTAGCTGATAACGACTCCAAAGAGGATAAATATCTGAGTTTCATCACCAGCCAGTCAGACTAGCTTGGTCTAGTCAGAAAGGCACGAACTGAGTCCGCGGTGGTGTAGCGGTCTAAGCATCGGCTCTGTGTCGATGCAGTTGCCCACTGGGGACTGGGGTTCGCGCCCCGGTCTCGTCAGATCCGACTATGGCCGGACTCGACGAAGCAGCGATCATTGGCAACGCTGTCTTCGGGAGGGGGGCGGAGTCGGCTTGTGTTCGTCACGTGAATGCGTCTCTGTGTGTGTCGGAAAAACAGTGGTTCGGCTTGGAGTCGCCTTGTCACGAAAGTGGCGAGGCGGTCTCCTTCGAGACTGCCGGCCGGAGAGATGCAGTTGGCGAACGCATACAGTGCGAGGGCGAGGGTGGGTGTTTGAATTAAAATAGGGATCGATTGGCCACTAAATTGGGAGAAAAAGGAAAAAATCAGAAATAAATTTATTAAAAAAAAAGAAAGGCACGAACTGATGAAGCCTCTTGGATGAGAGGCGAGACGTCTTCACGGATATATACCAACTCCAGTTGCACTTGATTCAATTCCTGTGGATAACCATGACCTGGATGAATGAGAACATTCACAGACACCTTGCTACTAGCTATTATTGATAGCTAATACAGCTAACGTATCATTACCGTTACTTTTACCCACACAATGATTATTATCATTATTAACATATCAACGTATTACTAACAAAATAAAATAATTAATGTACCTGATGAACGTAACCAGCTTAGTCTGTGTCCAGAGATACCTAATTTAATGATAGCTAATGATAGCTAGCCCACTAATATAACTTCGTTATGCTAGTCACAGGTTAGCCAGGTTCCACCTTTCATTTCAGAGCATAAAGACCCGCGGGGAGGGTCTGCTGGGATGGTCTCTGGCCAGTCTGACCTCCTCATATCCGGCCTATTTTAAACATTTCTTCGCCTCCGTGAGCTCCAGGTGGGGACCGGTCGTTCAGAAAAGTCATCCCGCCCGCGGGGGCATCTCGTTTGCCTTATTTTGTTGAAAATACCGGTTCTGGTCCGAAGGTAAAAAAAAAAAAATCATGGGGCGGTTCCCCTGGCCCCGGGGCATGTCCCTGGCCGCCCTGCGACCCCCAGGAGCCCATACAGTACCCCCGAAAAAGCCTGGATAAAAGAAGGCTATGGGGAACCTTGGCCAGAATCAACACTATAATATGGTGATGTTGACAATGGATTATCAAAAATATACCAATAATAGCTGAAATATGTAACTTACCCTACAGTGCAAGAACACAATTGGTCCACAATGTGTTTCAGAATTAGTTGATGGGGTTTCTCATTGTTTGATTGTGACCGGTAAGCTTTACGCTCAATTACAGTCACACCCGGTAGCCCGGAGTCCACGCAAGTCAGTTTTACTTTTAATATTCTGAATGTATTCCGCCACCGCATACTGTAACCCCTTCTGCCTTTCACGGGATGATATTAAGGATGAATTACTCCAAAATACATCACTTATTTTCTCTGGGAATGCGTTGATTTCTTCCTTCATGTTTTGGTGTTTTCCGGCTACTTCCTGGATGGTTCTGAAATGCTTGAAGGGCATAGCAACAGTAACTAAGGGGGGCGGACTTTGTGAAAGGTCAATTGGCTAGAACTAGAAAATTTAGTTAATGTAGTCATTGGTTGAAACATGTTTTCTCCAGTTTCAAACAGAAATTAATTATCTGTATCTGTCCAGTTATCACTTCCTTTAAGTTCATTTTTAGGAAGAAGCCCTCTGCTCATTTCCTTTGTCACTTTACTCCTTCTGTCTATTCCAGGAAAGACAGGTGTGGCTATGTCCAAGCCTGTTGTCAGAGAGCCGTTTACCTGCACCCAGTGCAGCACTGACTTCACCTGCCGCTGGAGGCAAGACAAGGCTAAGGGTGGGACCATTCTCTGTGAGGACTGTATGTCATCAAATCAGAAAAAGGCTTTGAAAGCCGAGCACACCAATAGGTTGAAGGCAGCGTTTGTCAAGGCACTGCAACAGGAGCAGGAAATCGAGCAGCGTATCCAGCAGCAGGCTGCGTCCCCTATTTCCCACACCACCTCCTCTTCTTCATCCTCCTCTACCTTCTCTTCATCATTGAAGGCAGAGCAGCTGGTGTCTCAGCAGCTGAAGCAGGCCCATGCAAGAGCATCCTCCCTCCAGCACCTTCACCAGCACAGCAGAGGACAGAACATTGTTCACCATCACTCCAACATTAAGCAGGTGGGCATTACCCATCTTTTTAAAGGTAGCACTTTTTCTCACCACTGTCTACCATTTTGTGTAAACTCCTCTCTCATCTTCATTAAACTGGAGTCAACTGCTGCACTCAACCATCAGCATCTCAGTTATTTGGATCTATAATGCCGCATAGTACAGGTTTATATAGGTTATGCATATGTAATGCTGGTTGATGTTTCTGCTTTTCTTTGCTTCTCAATTTCTTCCCTTTCTCAACCCTCCACACTTTAGCCCTCCCAGGGCCAACTGTCCCGTAGCAGTGTCTCATCAGTGGGGGTGAGAGGAGTCCCCCACTCCTTCTCCTCTTCCTCTCAGCTTCAGAGTGCAGTGGCAGCCGCAGCCTTGGTCAACCGGCCAGGTAAGCAATCCCATGTTTCCCGCCCCTCTGCCCAGAGTTCACAGGTGAGGAGCAGTGGATTCAGCGGCAGCAACAATATCAGCGGAGGTAGTGCCTCAGCCTCTGCATGGAAGAAGCAGAACAACAGCAATAAAGGTAGACTCACAATAATACCAGTACATCACTGGCCAGCAACATCTACTTTCTTACCTTTCAGTTTCTTGTCTAGTCCAAAAACAATAGTGTACCTTCTAAAGACACAATTCTAAGGGTGTTGGCAAATAGTTGGGACTGTATTTAGTGTTATACAGCATAAGCCCCTGTATTGGAGTACATATAATAAAAAGGGCTGCTATCATATGTGCAGGAGGAATATAAATGATGACAGTTGTTTTCGGACAAGGCAATCCCACTCCTCAATTCCATCAATTCTTCCTCATCTTCTGCTCTAGCCCCTCTGTTTGGTGGTTTGGTTTTCCTACTGGTCTCCACAGCTACTAGATATCTTTGAGTAGAAAAACTAATTACTTTTATTGACACTTCTCTTGTGTGTGCGTGCAAGTGTACATGTCTTATGAGTGGAAATGTATGAGCATTATGCTGAATTATTAGTGCTTGAAATTATACTTTGTTTTGATTTTTCCCATCCATTCTCTGACCTTTTTTCTGTTCCCTATGCATGCAGGAGTGACCATGGCTTATGTGAACCCCAGCTTGTCAGGTCACAAGACCTCTTCCAGCGTCGACCCTCGTCAGAGGGAGTATCTTCTGGACATGATCCCCTCTCGCTCCATCTCCCAGACAGCAAACACATGGAAATAATGCAAACAATTTTCATGGTATTTGCTATTATTCTAGTTTTTGTCGGGGTTCCTCAGCTCCGGTAATAAGGTCAACAGCACCCCTCGGAGGACTGTTAATAAAATGCAATTGCTTAAAGCAACAAAAATGTTCCTTCTCTACCATCTTGTGATTTTTGTTTTAGTTTCTTTTTTTCGCTTTTTTTTTTTTTTTTTTTTTTTGGAAGTCTGTTTATTTTGAGGATCACTGTTCTTTGATCATTGCTCAGAAACCATTGGATTTGATTTGGGTTAAAAGAAAACATGCATCAAGGGCATCTCTTGTTACTCTATTAGCCATAACAGCTTTGATTGAAGAAATGATGGCATGAAAATGTTGGTCCTTCAAGGTTATGTCTACTTTGTATTTTTCCTCACTTTGTAAGCCTTGGAAGTAATATAAGTGCTTGGAGTGTATAGGCCATCCCTTGTCACAAAGACAGCCAGCAAATTATTCACAAACTCACAAGTTGTGTGAGTCGTTATGACTTGTCTGTAGTTCACAAAACTTGAATTGTTGACTTAATATTCAAGAGTTCTTGTAAGATAAAACAAAATTCAGTTACGTTTTAAGTTAAAAACAACAGAACTTAGTTGTAAAGTTTTCAACACATAACCCTTGTAGTTAAAAGGTTTGGAATTTCTTTATATTTACTGTAAGTTATTTGGTTACTTTGATGTTAAAAATCACCATCAATATATTGTGGTCTCCACACAAACTTTTTTTTTTCCATTTGTTTGACAGAGCATGCCTACCCTTAATTTCTTCCCTTAGTTCATTGTGCACCTTAGCGGAAGGAGCATCCTTTTTTCTTTCTTCATCTGTAGTTACCATCTGTATTCTGCTTATTTTATATTGTCAACAATGTAAGTTTTTTTTTGTGCTATTTCACCGCTCAAAAACACAGACCCTGCAGGAGCTGAATCTGACACATTGGAACCATAGATCGTGCATTGGATTTCTTCAACCATAATCCTTAGAACATATGTGGCGAATGCCTTCCCCTGAATCCATGTTTCGAGGCGATTTCTGTGCCATCCAGTCTGTAAACTACGCCCAAACATCTTGTAGCTTGTGGCCCCTCACTGTGTTGCATAACCATTTCTGCTTCCCAATCTTTATTGCATTCTACAAACTTATGTTACAGTTTATTTGGTTTACTTTTTTTCCTAGCTCCTAACGAAATAAAATTATAAATGATTTTAACAACGTGTGTGTCATCAATTTTGTATCAGGCAAAGGATATACATTCAGAATCATGTTTATTGGCCACGTAGGTTTGCACACATGGAATTTGACTCCGGTTTCGTGGCTCTCAGTCCAGATATATACACAAGGATTAACTTATAAAATGCAATGGTACAGAGAATATCAGAAATGCAAATTCACTAAACAAAGATTATTAAGAAAAATCACATTTCTTGCTAGAAACGTTATCAAAACGCATTTTTATGCTGAAACTATTAAAATGTGTTATTTTCTACTGAGAATAAAAAAAGAATCAGCCATTTTCGTTTGACAGGCAAAAATGGTGAGCGAGAACATGCAGGTGACAGGAAGATGCAGAAGACAGGAAGAAATGGAAATGGATGAGGGCCCAGACTAAGAAGAGATCCCCAATGAAAGAACACCAGCAGAGCTACAGCACCTTCCCCGGAAAAGGGAAACCGAGGCCCCCTCGTGGAGCCAGATCTGGGAAGGGAGCTCGCCAGCGAGTGTCTGGTGGCTGGGCGTTGGCCCATGGAGCCCAGTCGGGCCCAGCCCGAAAAAACAACATGGAGCGACCACACCGTGGACCCATCACATGCGGGAATGAGCATTGGGGTAGGGTGCAATGCAGGCAAAGGCAGGGACCAGGGCGTGCCAACTTCCGACATCGCAGATTGATCCCCAGGACGTGGAATGTCACCTCTCTGGCAGGGAAGGAGCCTGAGCTGGTGCGGGAGGTGGAGTGGTACCAACTAGATATAGTTGGGCTCACCTCCACACATAGGACTGGTACCAAATTCCTGGACTCTACTTTTCCGGAGTTGGCCAAGGTGACAGGCACCGGGTGGGTGTGGGGATACTCAAGTCCCCGGTTGAGCGCCGCAATGTTGGAGTTCTCCTTGGGGAATGAGAGGGTCACCACTATACGACTGCGAGTTGCCGGGGGTGGGGGGTCCTCTGACTTGTGTGTGCGTATGCACCAAATAGCAGTTTGGAGTATTCAGCCTTCTTGGGAGTTTCTGGGTGGTGTCCTGGATAGGGCTCCGCCTGGAGACTCTATAGTTCTGCTGGGGGGCTTCAACACTGAAGTGAGCAGTGATGGAGAAACCTGGAGGGGCGTGATTGGGAGGAATGGCTTCACCGATTAGAACCCGAGTGGTGCCTTGTTATTGGACTTCTGTGCGAGTCATGGATTGGCCATAACAAACACCGTGTTCGAACGTAAGGTAGTTCATAAGTGTACTTGGTACCAGAACACCTTAGACTGAAGATCGATGTTAGACTTTGTGGTCGTATCATCTGATCTGCGGCCGTATGTTTTGGACACTCGGGTGAAGAGAGGAGCACAGCTGTCAACTGATCACCACCTGGTGGTGAGTTGGAACAGATGGCAGGGAAGGCTGCCGGATAGACCTGGCAAACCCAAACGTATAGTTAAAGGGTGAACTGGGAATGTCTGGCGGAGGCCCCTGTCCATGAGGTCTTCAACTCCCGGACGTTCTCGTGTATCCCGAGGAAGGCTGGGGACATGGAGTCTGAGTGGGCCATGTTCAAAGCCTCTATAAGGAAGCTGTCAGGTTGAAGAAGGAGGCCTTTTGGGCTTGGTTGGCCCAAGGGTCTCCTGAAGCAGCAGACAGGTACCGGGAGGCCAGAAGGGTTGTGGCTTCAGCGGTCGTGGAAGCAAAAACTCGGGTGTGGGAGGAGTTCAGCGAGGTTATGGAGGAGGACCTTCGGTTGGCCTCAAGGACGTTCTGGCAAACCATCCAGTGACTCAGGAAGGGGAAGCAGGGCCTGACTCGGGCTGTGTTCAGCTGGGGAGGGGAACTGCTGACCCGGACTGGGAATGTTGTCTGGCAGTGGGAAAAAACACTTTGAGGAGCTCCTGAACCCAGCTAACACATCCTCAGTGGAGGAAGTAGAGTCTGAAGACGGGGGGAGCCCATATCCCTGGTAGAGGTCTCTGACGGAGTTAAAAAGCTCCTTGGTGGCAAGGCACCGGGTGTGGACGAAATTCGCCCCGAGTTGCTGAAGGCTCTGGACATTGTTGGGCTGTCTTGGCTGACATGCCTCTTCAGTGTCACGTGGAGGTTTGGGACAGTACCTGTGGCGTGGCAGACCGGGGTGGTGGTTCCCATATTTAAAAAAGGAGACCGGAGGGTGTGCTCCAATTATCGGGGCATCGCATTGCTCAGCCTCCCTGGGAAAATCTAAAGGTGCTGGAAAGGATCTTCTGACCGACTGTCGAACCTCGGATCCAGGAGGAACAATGTGGATTCCGCCCTGGCCGTAGAACAACGGACCCACTCTTTACCCTTGCGGAAGTGCTGAGGGAAGCATAGGAGTTTGACCAGCCAGTCTACATGCATTTTGTGGACTTGGAGAAGACATATGACTGTGTACCCTGGGGCACAAGCCATCCGGTCCTTGTATAACCAAAATGAGAGCTGTGTCTGCATTCTTGGCACAAAGTGAAATACGTTTTCGGTGGGTGTCGGACACTGCCAAGGTTGTCCCTCGTCTTCGATTGTTTGTGATATTCATGGACAGGATCTCAAGGCGCAGCCAAGGTGAGGAGTGTGAGAACCTCAGAATTGCATCGATGATGTGGTTTTGTTGGCTTCATCAGAACGCGACCTCCAGCGCACACTGGGGCGGTTTGCTGCCGAGTGTGAAATGGCCGGGATGAGAGTCAGCACCTCCAAGTCTCTCTACCGGAAAATGGTGGATTGCTCCCTCTGGGTTGGGGGTGAATTTTTACCTCAAGTGAAGGAGTTCAAGTACCTCGGGATCTTGTTCACGAGTGAGGATAGGCTAGCGTGAGAGATTGACTGGAAGATTGGTGCAGCATCAGCAGTAATGCGGACGTTGTACTGTCTCAATTTACCAGTCAATCTTCGTTCCAACCCTCACCTATTCTCATGAGCTTTGGGTAGTGACCGAAAGGGTGGGATCGCGGATACAAGCGGCTGAAATGAGTTTCCTCCGTAGGGTGTCTGGGCTCAGCCTTAGCGATAGAGTGAGGAGCTCGGACATCCGGAGGGAGCTAAGAGTCGCTGCTCCTTCGCGTGGACATGAGCCAGTTGAGGTGGTTCGGGCATCCAATTAGGATGCCTCCTTGGCGCCTTTCTTTGGAGGTTTTCCGAGCACGTCCAACTGGGAGGAGACCCCAGGGTAGACCCAGCGCTCGCTGGAGGAACTACATGTCCAATCTGGCCTGGGAACGCCTTGGGATCCCCCAGGAGGAACTGGAGGGCGTTGCTGGGGAGAGGGACGTCTGAAGTGCTCTACTTAGCTTGCTGCCACCGCGACCCGACCCCGAAGAAGCGGCTGATGATGAGACGAGTCACGTGACGTGGACGCAGGCCAATGGAGAATGGGCCAAAACCAAACGCAGCAGTGACTGCAGATGCGCTCAATTGAATGGGTTTGTTTTGCAACCTCTACAAGTGTTTCCCAATCCAGTCCTCAAGGACCCCCTTCTATCCTGTAGATATTCCTTGTAACCCTGCATCTGTAGCCCTGCTTGTACTTACTCAACCAATCATCTCATAGCACTTAATTATGCAAGGTGTGCAAAATCTGACACAATTCATTGCTGATTGGTTGAATAACTACAAACAGGTACCTATTCAGGGTTGCAAAGAAAATCTGCAGGATATCGCTCCTTGAGGACTGGGTTGGGAAACACTGCTCTACAACATGGGTTAGGGACATTGTTGCCAGATTGGGGTACTTTTTATTTGATTGGGTGGGTAAAAATGGCTCTGATAAACATAATTATTATTACATACATACACCGGACGGAGAGAGAAACCTACTAAACAACAGCAGTAAAAAAATAAAATAAAAAAATAAAAGGCTATTTTTGGGCGGATTCAGGACCCTGATTGGGCTATTCAAATCTGGCAGCACTGGCTAGGGAATTGTACAACTCAATCCCAATCCATAAGAATGTACAATTTTAATACAATTTATTTCCATTGAATGGAGCGTTCATCGTAGATCGGGTGGTAAAGTAAGCTTGCAAGCCTGTGTCTAAATGCACAGACTTGCGAAACGTAGTTTGCAGGCATCAAACAAAATGTACACGTCTACAAAACTAAGATTACAGATCCAAACTTCAACGCACAAGTTTGCAAAACTGTGGTTACAGATACAAAACCGTTTTTAAGTACACCTTTTTGAATGATGTAATACTCCATAGCTTTCAAGCCATTTGGGAGTATCAGAGATGGCGGCCGGACGTGAACGAGGAACTAACCGGCAAAACGCAGGAAATTCAAACCGAGTTGAAGATACCGTCATGGTGGCGGTTGAGCACGACTGCTCAGTGAATGGATCGGAGGTAGACAGGTATAGTCAGAAACGGATTGAGGGAGGGATGAAGAGAAAGCGGGGGAAATGAGGGGATGAGTGAATGAAATCGAGGCAAACAAGTGAATGGGAATAAAATAAAAAATGACAATGATGAGAGATCTGGACGTGAGGAAGAATGGCATTCAGAGGGAAAGACCTGAGATAATTAGGTTCAATGAAAAGGCTCAAGAAAAAGAAAGTCAACCCGTTTGTGCCAACAACAACTCTGGCAAGTAAGACAGGGGAGCTACTATATGCGAAGGCCTGTAATGATGGCAACCTATTGGGGAGCTGTGCGAATGAAGAACTTGAGAAAGCAGTCAAACTAAAAGATAGGGAAACTAAAGGTGGCAAGCACAGGGTGGGTGAGAGCACAAAATGGTGCTGAATGTAAAGGAGGGAGGAGGGATCACGGGGGTGCCAATGAGTGCCGGTATGGCGGAACTAAAGAGGAATTTCAAAAAGAGGAAAAATAGACAGTGCACAAAGACTGAAAATAACAAAAGGAGTGAAAAAGGGCAGTTAAACGGCACTGATTATATTTGATGGGGAGAGTGTGCCAAAGAAAGTATTCCGGGGTTTTATGAGTTAAAAGGTGTTTGTGCCAAAGTCAGTGAGGCGTGTTAATTGCCAAAGGTTTGGGCACAGCCAAAACTGAAGAGCAGGGAGATGTGCTCGATGCGGGGGCAACCACGAGTATGGAAATTGTGGAGCAGGGACTCGACCAAAATGCTGTAACTGTGCAGGGGCCCATAATATGGCATATCACCAGCAGCCATACCAACATGTACCCTGGCTCTACTGAACTGACAGAAGCTAAGCAGGTATAGGCTTGGCTAGTACTTGAATGGGAAACCTCCTAGAAAAACTGAGTTGCTGCTGTAAGTGGTGCTGGTGGGCCAGTAGGCGGCAGTCTTCCCTCTGGTCCTAATAATAATTAGAAAAAATGTCCCATAGTAGTGATGGAGACATGCTGCAGTAGGAGATTCCATCCTTCGGATGAGATGTTAAGCTAATGTCCTGACTCACTGTGGTCATTAAAGATCCCATGGCACTTATCGCAAAGAGTAGCAGGGTCCGCCGGCGTCCTGGCAAAATTCCCAACCTGGCTCTCTCCACCTGGCCACCTAATCACCCCCGTGTATTTGGCTCAGTGATTCCGCCCTCTCCACCTCAAGCTGATGTGTGGTGAGCGTTTTGGTGCAACATGGCTGCCGTGCATCACCCAGGTGGGTGCTACACATTGGTGTTGATTGAGTTTCCCCCTTCAATGTCAAGCTCCTTGGCTGTCAAGATAAAGGGCTATATAAATGTAATCCGTTATTATTATGCGGTGAGTGTGAGGTTATGAGGCGGGAGAATCAAATCCAAAAAGTGGAAAGAAGCATCACTCAAGTGTCAGAACAGAATAATGCTACTAATGAAGGAGTAATAGGGGTTCAAGAGCTACAACAAAGAACAAATGACAGGATATAGTATGTGGACAAAAGGACTTGAGCAACATTCCCACTGCAAGAGTGATTAACAGTACGGCTGAAGTTAAGTCAAAAAAATGATAAAATTCAGCTGATTGTCAAAGCAGCAGTGAATCATTTAGGATTAGTGGGACTGACATGGGGAGAAGTGAGGGAGAACCTCACCGGTCAGTCAAGCCAGGGAGCACCACGGGTTGGTTAATACCAATTATGGTAATTCTCTTGCAAAGAAATGCCAGAAGCTTACTGGCCAGTGTCCAGGAACTCAAGCATTTCATTAAAGAAACGGCTGTAAATCCGGATGTAGTGTGTGTTCAGGAAACCCGAGGCGACCGCGCTAACCACTGCACCGCCCCGCCATATGCTTTCTCTAAATCCACAAAGACACAATGCAACTCCTCCTGGCCTTCTCTACACTGCTCAGCGCAAACACCGCATCTGTGGCGCCCTCCCGTGGCATGAAACCATACTGCAGCTCGCCAATCGTCACCTCTCCTCTTAACCTAGCTTCTGTTGCCCTTCCCCATATCTCCACGCTGTGGCTGAGCAACTTTATACCTCTGCGGTTGCTACAGTTCTGCACAGCACCCTTATTCTTGAAAATCGGTACCAGTATGCTTCTTCTCTGCTCCTCGGGCATCCTCTCACTTTCCAAGAGTGTGTTAAAACAATCTAGTTAAAAACCCCACTGCCATCTCTCCTAAACACCTCCACAGGTATGTCATCTGGACCAGCTGCCTTTCCACTCTTCATCCTCCCCATAGCTGCCCTCACTTCCTCCTTGCTGATACACAACACTTCCATATCAAGCAAAAAAAAAAAAGTAAATGTGATTAAATATGACAGGTAGGGAACAGGTAGCAAGTTGCTCATCATTGAAAAGAACATATGTGACCTTAATAAGATGTGTTGATTAACTAGCGTATGGCTGAGCAGCCAGGTCTCTGATAAGGAAATTGGGGGGGGGGGTGATTCAGGCACAGGCATTGAGAGTGTGCAGTGGAGCTTTTGAAACGTCACCTGTTAACCGGGGCTGCAAGGCCGAACCCAGTATGCCGTCACAGACAGACTCAAGGCAGGGTTTCAGTAAAACAAGTCCTTTAATGCCCGACAAGATGAGCCGGTAGAGCGAGGAGCAGACGGGGACCGCTGGGTCCAGGGCAAGGGCGCACACGGGAAGGGATGGGGGGGGGGCCTCGACCAAACCGGAAGACAAGCGGGGGGGTCCCGGAAATAGACCAAAGTCTGGAGGCAGGGGCTGGGCAGAGCAGGCAGGACTGTGGGGAAACACGGAGAGCAAGGTTTAGACAAGGAATCGGGTGACAGGTAACGTCTCAGCGTAAAGGCTGGAAGTGCAGACTGACCTGAGCGGGCACCGCGATGCGGCCACGCGGCAAGGCCGCGCAGGAGGCAGGTATAAGGAGCAGGGTTGATTGCAGTAGATGAGATGCAGATGGCGGACCTCTGCTCTGCCTGCCGCACACCTGCCCCCAATCCTGAAGCGCACATACACGGACAGGAGAGAGAAACTAGGGCAGGGGGAGTGGCCAAGATAAGGGAGACAATTAGGGAGACTGGGACGAAGAGGGTGAGTCCTGGGACAGCTGTGACATCACCAGTGCCCGCCCATGGGAGACATGCCGTTGGAATCAAGAAAGATGCAACTAATGGCAAAATTACTGGGCTAATTTGCAGCGACACAATAATTCTCACCCCACTAAAGTGTTGCAGGGGTGCTGTGAGAATGGAAGGTATCAGAGGGATAACTTTGGTCGGGTAGGGAAGGACGCTGCAAAAGAATTTGGGGTGTTTGATCTGAGGATAAGCCCTTCAGTGGTTTACCCGGTGATGGGCTCATGAATGCTTGTGTGGCCTGATATAGACTGGGATCTGTTGGAGGTAAAGAGGAGAACAGATAAAACTGACTTGGTAAGTGCATTCAGCTATAAGTATAGTGGATTTACACAGATTTATACAGATGGTGCCAAGGAACCTGAGACAGGAGTGACAGGATATGGGGTCGCAAATACCAGCAAAAAGAATTAAAATCAACAGGAGAACATCCAATAAACTAGGGGTTTACACAGTGGAGATTTTGGGAGTGTTGGTTGCACTACGATGGGTGGAAAGAAAAAAACTAGGTGAGGTGAGGTGTTGATATGCTCAGATTCATCCTCGGCACTAGCAGGGTTAAGGTCTTTCCATTCAAGCAGCTGCCAAGATGAAGTCCTTCAGTCAGACCCAAGAATGGCGAACCAGTGAGGTCCGGTAAAATGCCTGTGGGTTCCAGCGCATGTAGGCGTGAGGGGGAATGAGGGGGTGGTTGGGTTGGTAAAGAGGGTTTTCAAAGGAAATATAGAAATGCAATTTAGCATCAG
The DNA here is from genome assembly GCF_029633865.1 of Lampris incognitus. Classification (NCBI taxonomy): domain Eukaryota; kingdom Metazoa; phylum Chordata; class Actinopteri; order Lampriformes; family Lampridae; genus Lampris; species Lampris incognitus. The sequence continues at coordinate 38,911,324 of NC_079224.1, read as the reverse complement.
TAAAGCAGAGGTTAAACGTGTAATCTGGGGAAAAACAAAACAAAACAACAACAACCAAATGGGGCAAGACAAGTGAGACAGAGGGGGTCATCGATATTAAATCCCAAAGAGTGTCAAAGTTATTAGGGCAAGGTAATGGACACAGGGGGCGTCAGTGGAGCATGTAGTTCTGTGTTGTAGGGGGTATGGGACACAGAGAGAGATGATGAGGGATAAGCTGAGGGAATTAGGGGTGCAGGGATTCACATTAAAAGGTTTACTGAGCATGGGTGAGAGAGCCCTGTGACGGCCTGGCGGCCTGTCCAGGGTGTCTACCCGCCTGCCGCCCAGTGACTGTCCAGGGTGTCTCCCCACCTGCCGCCCAGTGACTGCTGGGAAAGGCTCCAGCATCCCTGCGATCCCGAGAGCAGGATAAGCGGTTTGTATAATGGATGGATGGGTGAGACAGCCCAGGTCAGGGTACTGTTAGTTTTCTTAAAGGATACCAGGTTTTTTATAGGATATGATGGATAAGCAGGGTAAGGGTAAGGGTGCTAGGGTGGCTGACATGGATAGGGATTTTATAGTAGGACTAGGTCATAAGCTTGGAGGTTAAAATGTAGTTTTGTGTGTGTGCACTCGAGCACGCGAGCGTGCATATAGGTGTGTTTTTTTAAGGGATTTAGCACCCCCGCGACCCTGAGAGTCAAGCCAAGTCAAGTCGATTTTATTTGTATAGCACAACATCACAAATTGCAAATTTGCCTCAGTGGGCTTTACAGCAACACAACATCCTGTCCATCGGATAAGGAACAACTCCCTAAAAAAGAAACCTTTTAACAGGGAGAAAAAATAGGAAGAAGCCTCAGGGAGAGCAACAGAGGAGGGATGTTGTGTGTACACGATTTACAGAATAAACATTGAAAGAGGATCAACAGAATTATAATGGAATTATAAAATGTATGAAGAATATGATGCGCAGGATGCCAAGCAGTGTCCAGACGCCAGGACCCAGGCCATGCGACCAGCATCACCGTGTAAAAAAAAAAGAGCAGGATAATCGGTTTGGATAAAGGACGGAAGAACGTTTTCTGATCCACACGTTGGAGCAGAAGGGGGCGGTAACGCGCCAAGATGGACGCCAACCGCCGTAAAAGAAGAAGGGGAAGAAGAACAAACTCGATGACGTCACCGCCCTCTGTTTTGGAGCAGGCTGGAAGATGTCGGCGTCCAAGGTGAAGCAGGACATGCCTCCTCCGGGAGGCTATGGTCCTATCGATTATAAGAGGAACCTACCGAAGCGAGGACTATCGGGTACGCTTATTCACGCATATTTTGAACTAACTTTCCAAACGAGTCCCTCCCTGTCAGGAAGTGTCTATCAACTGGACTTGGAACTCGGCGGCTAGGCGGCGGCTAATGCTCGCAAACCGACAGAGACGGGGCGAGCGAGCGCGCTAACCTCGGCTAAACGGGACATTTGTTGAATCCCTAAATTGCTGCCAGTCGTCGAATTCCAGATGTTTGTTTTAAAACGTCATGACGTCACACGTGTGTGTCGGGGAAGGGAGTGAATAACGCTCGCCATCAGGTCGTGAATGACACGGTTCACTTCAAACTGAAAATGTCTGCAGGACAGCGCTCGCCAACGATCGTGCTCATTGTGCGGCGCGTCCACGCACGGAAGGAAACCTCTACGGGGTTAAATAACGATGGTCCACTTTCCCAACATATTGTCCCCCTGATTTTAGATAAAGTTGATTACCGGCTGATTTGAGGTCATGAGCAAGTTAAATGAGAAAAGACTCCTCCATAGTCTTGGGCTCCATATGCATTCGGTCATATGTCCCTCTTAAGCTTGTACGACGCGGGTGGCACATGCTTTGTGGGTTCATGGCATTCCAAACATATTTCCATAAGTTTCTTGGATAGGCTCGCACTATAGGACATTTTGGCTCAAAAAATTCTGCATTTCCAGCCATAGCGGTCCTATCACTCATAATGCTTTACGTGTCAATTCTGAGGTAGTTGTATTAAGCATGTTTCCTTGGTTACCATCTGATCACCAGTACGGACGGTTACTGGTATGTAAATGGACTGCATTTTATAGCGCTTTTCTAGTCATCTGACCACTAGGAGCGCTTTACAGTGTACGCCTCACATTCACCCACTGAGACACATTCATACACTGATGGCAGAGGCTGCCATGCAAGGCACCAACCTGCTCATCAGGAGGAGTTATGGGTTCAGTGTCTTGCTCAAGGACACTTCGACACGCTTTCTGGAGGAGCCGGGGATCGAACCAGCGACCTTCCGATTACTAGACCACCCACTCTACCTCCTGAGCCATGCTGCCCCTATGTGAAGAGAATAGAAGAGTTATCTTGAAGTGTTAAACAAAAATCCAGATGAAACAGCCTAGGTCCTAGAACTGCTTGGAAAGACATGTGCCATGTGATGAATGTCCTCTCTTTCATTTCCAGGGTATAGCATGTTTGGCATTGGAATCGGCATTTTGCTGTTTGGTTACTGGAGGCTTTTTAAATGGAACAGAGAAAGGAGGTAGGCTGTGTTTTATTATTTACAGCTTAAACAATATCTATAGCCATATGTAAAATTCACAGCCACTCTGGGACTGATCAGGTGGAAATATCTATATGTGTGTGTTGCAGGCGATTGCTGATTGAGGAACTGGAGGCCAGGATAGCTCTTTTGCCCCTGATGCAGGCAGAATCTGACCGAAGGTCAGCCAAAACCCTCTCACTGACACACTCACTGCTATGTACTTATTTTCCAAAACTTGGCAGTAGTTACGTTTGTTCAAATGGCCTCTGAATTTAATAATTTGATACTTGTTTCACCAGGACACTTCGGCTGTTGCGGGAAAATCTAGAGGAGGAGGCTGTCATAATGAAGGATGTCCCTGGCTGGAAGGTAAAACTGAATTTATGTGTAGCATTGTTTGAAATGATAAGCTCCTGGTATTTCCGAGACGTAATGAGGAATATTTCTTGTGGGCCACTGTTTATTTTCAATAGAATTATCCATGCAACGTTCTACTTTCTTTCATCTTAACTGTAAGCACAATACAACAAACTGTAATTGGTGGATTTAAGAAATTAAACATTCTCACACATATTAACCATGACAGACTCAAGAGCATTCCGATTTTAAAATTCAAATAGACATTCTTGAAAATGAAATGTTTTTTTCCCCTATCAAGTGACATGTTTATAACCATTTTGTATATAGTGATAACTGAAACAATATGGGAAAGCCCCCTTCCCCAAAAATAAAGAAAAAATAGGAAAGCGCCCCCCCCCAAAAAAATATGGCAAGTGATGTTTAAAATGGAATTATTTCCTCTGTTTGGGCCAAATGTCTGTTACACAAGTAGACTGACACTGATTAGTCCTAAAAGGTAAACTTCATTTCAATGTAGATCAATTATCTCCACTGATTCTCTTAGGAGTCATGTTTGTAGTTCTTTTGGAAGGGGGAGGAGGATGGAGTCGGGGTTTTTGGTTTCAGGTCCCTTCCCATTCATAGGTGTCAATATTATATAGTATACCTTTAAATTAGTACATTTTTGACAGGTATTCTTAATTAGAGCTCCATGGCCACAACAGATACAGTATTTAATATTTATCACTGTGCAATGTCTGTGAATGTTCTCATTCATCCAGGTCATGGTTATCCAAAGGAATTGAATCGAGTGCAACTGGACTTGGTATATATCCGTGAAGATGTTTCGCCCCTCATCCAAGAGGCTTCATCAGTTCGTGCCTTTCTGACTAGACCAAGCTACTAGCTTGGTCTTCATGGATATATACCCAAGTCATGTTGCACTCGATTAAATTCCTTTGGATCAGTGTGCAATGTGCAGATTATGATGTACTCCCTTGGGTCATACTTTTGGGGGTAGTTTGAACAAGTAACTCATCTACTAACCAACAAAGTGCTTACCATAGACAATGATATGCAAATGCATAATTATGTCATGTCTATTAAATGTATCTATGATTGCATATCATCTGATATTAAAACATACCTTTGGTAATCTTAGTCTCATATCTTCCAGGTCATGGGCTTGAGTTTTGCCATATGCCCACATCCATCTTTCAACCTCCTGTTGATCAAGAGGTGGTTTTACTCGCCTTTAATGTTTATCTTTCTTTTTACACTCTGCTGCAGGTTGGTGAGAGAGTTTTTCACACAGAGCGATGGGTCAGCCCTCTCGTAGACGAGGTGTTTAATCTTCGACCTCGTGAACAGCTTTTGCATGAGCGCTTCGGCCTCCATTGGTACATGTAGGGCCCCGAGACAGATGCAGTCCTTACCACCTTGACCTTCCACAGTCGGTCATTTGTGGACCTGAGCCGGTGCTCAACCCAGCTTGTAAATGTTCGATATTAAAAGTTTCTTTTCTCTACCACCATCCTGGCCTACCTTTCATTTTTACCTACAATCAGAATATTAGACATTCAAGAGGAAACTGTGATGGAAATACTGGCACAGTCAGTTTATATTATATGAAATGCATCAGCACAGCCAGTTGAAGGGGAGGTGTGTACATACACTGCTCAAAAAAATAAAGGGAACACCTAAAAACATAATATAGACCTCGATGAATGAAATATTTCAGCTGAAAATCTTTATTTATTAGACAGAGGAATGTGTTTAGAGCAAAATAACCTAAGAATGATCAATGGAAATCAAAATCATTAGCCCATTAAGGTCTGGATTCAGAATCATACTCAAAATCAAAGTGGAAAATGAGAACATAGGCTGATCCAACTTCTGTGGAAATTCTTCAAGACAATTCAAAATGAGGCTCAGTAGTGTGTGTGGCCTCCACGTGCCTGTATGCACTCCCTACAACGTCTGGGCATGCTCCTGATGAGACGACGGATGGTCTCCTGAGGGATCTCCTCCCAGACCTGGATCAGGGCATCGGTCAACTCCTGGACAGTCTGTGGTGCGACATCGCGTTGGCGGATGGTACGAGACATGATGTCCCAGAGGTGCTCGATTGGATTCAGGTCTGGGGAACGTGCAGGCCAGTCCATAGCATCGATGCCCTCGACATACAGGAACTGCTGACACACTATGGCCACATGAGGACAAGCATTGTCATGCATGAGCAGGAACCCAGGGCCCACTGTACCAGCATATGGTCTGAGGATCTCATCCCGGTACCTAATGGCAGTCATGGTACCTCTGGCTAGCACGTAGAGGTCTGTGCGGCCCTCTAAGGATATGCCTCCCCAGACCATCACTGACCCACCGCCAAACCGGTCATGCTGGAGGATGTTGCAGGCAGCAGAACGTTCTCCACAGCGTCTCCAGACTCTCTCACGTCTGTCAGATGTGTTCAGTGTGAACCTGCTCTCATCTGTGAAGAGCACAGGGCGCCAATGGCGAATCTGCCAACCAAGATGTTCTCTGGCAAAGGTCAATCGGGCTGCACGGTGTTGGGCTGTGAGCACAGGCCCCAATTGTGGACGTCGGGCCCTCATACCATCCTCATGCATTCAGTTTCTCACTGTTTGAGCAGAAACCTGCACATTAGTGGCCTGTTGAAGGTCGTTTTGTAGGGCTCCGGCAGTGCTCCTCCTGTTCCTCCTTGCACAAAGGACCAGATAGCAGTCCTGCTGCGGGGTTGTTGTCTTCCTGCGGCCCCCTCCATGTCTCCTGGTGTACTGGCCTGTCTCCTGGTACCTCCTCCATGCTCTGGACACTGTGCTGGGAGACACATCAAATCTTCTTGCCACAGCACGCACTGATGTGCCATCCTGGATGAGCTGCACTACCTGAGCAACTTCTGTAGGTTGCAGATACCGCCTCATGCCACCTCTAGTGGTGAGGGCACTAGCAAAATGAAAAACTAACCAAAGATCGGCCAGAAAAGATGAGGACAGGCAAATGGTCTTTGGCCACCACCTGCAAATCCATTACTTTTATAGGGGTTGTCTTGCAAATTGTCTAATTTCCACCTGGTGGAAATTAGACAATTTACCAACAGGTGAAATTGATTCACAAATCAGTGTTGCTTCCTAACTGGACAGGTTGATATCGCAAAAGTGTGATTGACTTGGAGCTACATTGCATTGCTTATGTGTTCCCTTTATTTTTTTGAGCAGTGTATTTAATTTATTTTTGGTCAAGCAAAATCTCACCTAAGAATTTCTCTTGGTGGGATGGTTAAAGACTTAGATATGAACAACACATAAGTTCAAAAGGACCATGAACATCTTAACATCTACAAATCATTATCCAGGTATTTTATGTATAAAATACTAAAGTGAAAAATGTTACAAGCATATAAGGACTTTTAGGTGATATCTGTACACATTGCAAGATAAATAACAACTTACAATCATACTGCAGACATATTGCATTGATTAAAAAAAAGAAAAGAAAAAAAAAGGAAATATTGAACTGAGTTGTCTGGTCATTAGGCCAACCAGTCAATTCTAGTATGCAGTTTCATTCTGAGCATGCAATGACTATAACTCAGTATCATATGTAGTCTCCACACCACTGCATGAATTTTTTGACTAGATGAAACTTAAGAGTTGACTAAAATTGAATTTTTCTAAGCATAAATGAGCTTATGTATCAGCACAAATCACCAGAAAAGATATTCCCCCTAAAAGACATCCTCCAGAATTATCAAATCTGATAGCAAACATTCAGTTGTTCATTAGTCATTTAGCCGACGCTTTTATCCAAAGCGACTTACAATAAGTGCGTTTAATGTAGGAAATCAGGAGAACTACTAGTCATCAGAGGTCACAAGTGCATCTAAACAAGCATCTAAGAGCAAAACCAGTGTTAAAAGTGCAAGAAATACAAAAAAACATTTAATGAGTGAATACAATAAGTGCTAAGAACAAGTAACAGGGTAGTAGTTCTTAAAGAGGTGAGTTTTCAACCTGCGCTGAAAGATGGGCAGCGACTCCGCTGTCCTGACGTCAGTGGGGAGAGTTCATTCCACCACTGTGAGGCCAGGACAGAAAAGAGCCGTGACTGGGTCGATCGGCAGCAAAGACCTCTGAGCGACAGGGCAACCAGGCGTCCCGAGGCAGCAGAGCGAAGTGGTCAGGCGGGGGTGTAGGGCTTGACCATGGCCTGGAGATAGGAAGGCGTTGTTCCTTTCACTGCCCTGTAGGCTAACACCAGTCTTAAACTAGATGCGAACAGCTACTGGGAGCCAGTGTAGGGACATGAGAAGGGGAGCTGTGTGGGAGAACTTAGGGTGGTTGAACACCAGACGAGCTGCAGCTTTCCGAACAAACTCCAGAGGTCTGATGGCCGACGCCGGGACACCAGCAAGGAGGGAGTTGCCGTAGTCCAGCCGGGAGATGACCAGAGCCTGGATGAGCACCTGTGCCATCTCATCGGTGAGGAATGGGCGAATCCTCTTGACGTTATAGAGGAGAAATCTGCAGGAGCGAGCAACCGATGCAACGTTTTCAGCAAACGACAGTTGGTCGTCCAGGATCACACCCAGATTCCTCACAGTCCGATTTGGCGTCGCCACTGTGTTGTCAATGGTGATGGCCAGGTCTCGGTGCAGGCAACCTTTCACCAGGAGGTACATCACCCCTGTCTTGTCCAGATTGAGCTTTAGGTGGTGTGTCGCCATGCACTCCGAGACGCAGCAATGCATGTCTCTACTTGTGTGTCAGGAGGAAAGGACAAGATCAGCTGGGTGTCATCGGCATAACAATGGTAAGAGAAGCCATGCGAGCGAATAACAACCCAGGGATGTTGTGTACAGGGAGAAAAGGAGAGGACCCAGAACCGAACCCTGTGGCATGCCTGTAGTCAGTCTGCGAGGCTCCGACACAGATCCCCTCCACGTCACCTGGTAGCAGCGACCCCGTCAGGTAGGTTGCAAACATTGAGAGTGCAGAGCCTGTGACACCCAACCCAGTTCAATACAACATGTGTGAAGGCTCTCAGAAGACCAGCTCCTTACACCTACCTACATGTCAAGTTACGAGGACAATTATCAGCAGCAGAGACCAAGAAGTTATGAACTTTGGTCCAGAGACTGATCTTTCACCAGGTTAGGGTCCATCAAAAGCATCTTGATCTATCAGAGGAAGCACTGTAAGACAATACCCAGTCCAGGGCATCTCTTACAGTCACTGTTAACATCTGTCCCCTTCACTCCACCCACCCAGATGTGGAGAAGGGAGATGACTATTCCTATTCAAAAAGGACATTGTGTAGTTCAAAACACTTGACATGTCTACACCGCTCACCTAGTCAGGCCATGTGTGGCAATGAACTGCCAAGAGCCAGTGATGAGCATTTTAACCCTGCAGTGCGCCACGACACTTAGCATGAAGCTAGTCAACCACAGTTAGCTTAATGTGAAAGAAACTCAAACCTTCCACAATTCTTTTGACATGGCCAGACCAGAAATTTCTAATATTAACAAAAGAGAATCTTACAAGAGTTACGGTATTATTAGCCTCATCAGTCTTACGTAAGCCATGTTTCATTATAATGAACCCCAATTACAAATAAAAAACATTTTTTTACTCTATTGTCCCTGAGTTTCATAGAAGACAATCAAGAAAAGAAAAAGGGAAAAATTCAGTATTTTTCTAAAATACCCAAATTGGCCTGTGTGGACAATTAACAAAAAAATATTTGTTGCATGTTCCAATTTCAAAGAACTCGTGAACAAATGCAAAGTAAAATACCATAAATTGTTAATTTGCCTTAATTTATTAAGATTGAGGAGTTACATCTGGTGTTAAATTCACAATACAATTTTTATTGACAGCAAAACAACATCCCTGTATTTTACTATTTGACATGTAGTCAAACTCACTGGAGAAAGGCACACCGAATACCAATCACCCAGCTGGCCGGAAGGGGCTGCAACCTTACAATGCCAATTTCTATCAGGTCTGATTCATCCTTCAGGCCTTACATTGATTGGCTCACAACCTGTCAACAAAGTCATTGAAATCTATGGTGCCCACTACCAACACAATCCATTACTGTCCAAGTGCCCTTGAGAAAAGGCACTAAATCCAAAAACTGCACCGATAGTGCTACACTGCACGGTGCACATCTCTTAGGAAAATGCATGACTGTGCACTATCTGGAGTTTTGTTCTGCTTGAATGGATATTTAAACTGAAAGAAAATTTTAATTGGCCAATTCTTATTTCACTTTTACACCCAGCCCCTCAAAAAAGTAAGTCGTGTTGCTCATTTGTCAAAGCAGCTCATATCATGGCCTCCATAAACCATTAAGCATCTCTGATCACTCATGTAGACTTGATCTGCTGCTTGCAGTTACCCCACTGTTGCAGCTGTTGAACCTGAAATAAGGTAATAAGGACAATAAGCTTGACAAGTTAAATCATGAAGCATGTTTTCTGATCCAACGCCAATCAACCAATGTTTTTTTCCCCTCAAAGCCAAGTGAGAACTTACCTGGCAACAGACTCTAGCTGTTCCTGCCAACTGAGGCCTGTTATATCAGACACGGAGAAGATATCCATGATGGCCTCCAGTGGCCAGGTCATCCTAGACAAAAGAAATTAAGAGGTGAATTACAAGCAATCACAAACATCAAGATAACAATGAAAACCCAGTCATAAGCATGCAACAGTATTCATAGCTCGCCTGACACTCACCGCTTAATTGAATACAAGAAATATCCCACACAACACTTTTTTTTTTTTTTAAAGGCATGATAAGTCAACTGACAGTTTTGGGAAGGTTTGTGAAGCAAATTTGAGAGACGAATGTGACGGACAGAGGGCGGACTTAAGGAAATACTATCCGTGACAGAGGGGGTCCATGCCTTTAGGTGGATTCAGAGCAGCTGGAGTACCACAATCAAGTGTCAATTCCTAAAATGGCATTTCTCATAGAACATGTGTCGAATGCGGAGGCGGCCATGGCATGTTTGACATTTGAGGGCTTTCAAAACAGTTGCTAACTTTGAAGATATTCATGGCAACAAAATGAGAACTTTCCAACTGACTTGGTAGGATGTGAGCAAAGCAAAAGGAGTTTTTACCTCACGTGAACTGGCCTACTGTTTCTCCACATATGAACTAGGCAAGAGAGCAGCTTTCATCTCTGAAGAGCACTTGTTGGTAGGCGCAACACATCACTCCAAGGACTTGTTGGTTTTGGAAGTAGCTGACCTCTTGAACGCAATGAAGCATTAACATGACCAGCCGTTCACTCTGCATTACCATGCGCCACTTTGGGGGCGTATGAATTTGTATCCTCAAGAGCTTTGACGGGAGTATACCACTGCTTATAAAAAAAATCTGTCCATAAGGTGGGTGCCAGTACTGAAGTTTGGAGGCATGTTCAGGATTCACTTGGCCAAAATACAGTAGTTTGACATCCAAATTTGGGTACCTAATTTATATCACTACCTATCCTGGTAAGCACATAAAAAAAAAGAAGGTAATTTTAGCCAATCCTGAAGAGCTTGAAGGAAATTGCCAAACCACTTTTGTATGCAACAAATAATCTTCTGAAGTTTAAATTTGATGTTTGAACACGCAGTTCATCTCATCCCACATAGCAATAGTAGATAATAGAGATCCAGGTTCTTGTTAGCAAAGCTCCTACGAGGTACTTTTTTTTTCTTTTTTTTGAAAGGCACAAGAATCAGAATATTTTCCACAAACTGTTTTAATAGGCTCCATGAAGCCAAATTGACAAAGAAAAAAAAAAAAGGTTGATACAAAGAACATAAAGTACAAAATAGCTCCTGGCCGAGATTTATCGGGGATATCACATTTGCCGTTGATCACTTGACATGTCCATTTTTACATTAACAATTTTAAATGCAGGCGTTGAGCAAAGAAAAATACCTTCGACAGACTGTAGCATGCTGCAATTTTGCAACTTCATGAACAGCCAGCCACTTCAGGTGTGTAGGTCACCAGTCTGAAAGGAATTAACTTTTTTGGAAAATGGAACAAACAGGACCCTCAGCTAACTTAAAACTATCAAATCTAATGGCTGAGGCACAGCTATCTAGTACCACTTAAAAGGGAATGTATTTATAAAATGCAAAATAGGAAGAAAAAAAAAGTGTTCACATGTCTTGTTCTATTTATAACTGGAGGTAGGTCAGACAATCACTGAACTTAAACTGGGCCCCGTTAAGATACCCTGGTTGTGATGAAAGCCGGGAGACATTTGAGGGTACTATGCATAAAAACAGGGCAGAGTTGAGAGCGGCTGCTCAAAAAGAAAAGCCACAGGAGGGATATTGTTTTAGTATCCAATCGAATGTGACATTGAAATCCATCAAGTAGAAAAACGAAATGCCTCAAAAGCAATTAAGATGCTCCCTCAAGTAAGGTATATCATCAACTGCAACTTGCTTAAACATGGGTTTATCAAGGAATAGCCAAGTCATGGCTACATTCAAAAGATGTTTAAGCTACTACAACATAATACGACTACAGAGAATGGAGGTGACAGTAACACGTGGACATTTTTTCTCGAGGAGTGCATCTTTTAAATACAGCCAGCCAAGTGATGATCTTGAATCAGGGAGATTTTTACTCGTGTGCAGCTGAGGATAAGAAGTGGGCACACAGGTAAAGACACTTAAGGTTCACAAACACTAGAGTTTTGACAACATCCCATTAAACCCACCAAACAGACAAAACACAAACCTCCCTTCCCAGCAGCGCTCTAACTTAGGTGTGAGCAATATCTAATGGCAAAACTGAATATACTCGACTAGCATTCAACATTTAAAAAAAAAATTTTTTTTTCTTCTTCAAAGGAACGTCAACTTCTTGGTTTGAGAGCTATCAGAATATGGTAACCCACTAGATAGTGGTGAGGACAAGTAACTGATTCGGGGATATTCACTCAGGTCAATACATCAGGGCTGTCACCCCAGTGCACCATAATTTAAATTCTCAGGTTAATTGTGCAACTCTTGCAATCTCAAAGCTTGAATATTGAATTCATTGGTTAACTGAAAGGAGTTAAATTTTAAATTGATCCCTAGGTTTCCTACCAAAAGACAACACTTAACCTGACTGTTTTGCGCAATTCCAAAGTTGTTAATTTGAATATATTTATGTTTTAATTTAAGTGACAGCCCCAACACTTCGCTTACACACACACACACACTAGTTATACTTACCATAGCTGTCATATCCATCTCTGTAGGATCCTCCAGAGCGGTCCCCGTAGCCACCCTGACCCCTAGCATTGGGAGGAAAAGAAAAACAGATTTTTATTTTTTTGAACGAACCTACACCGGAAAAATAAAAGAGCACGTGAAGAGGGAATTTTTAGCCTTTTCCCCTCTCACCTTTCTCTGTATCCACCAGAAGAGTATCCACTGCCTCCTCCACTCCTGTATCCACCTCCATAACTCCTGTCTCCTCCATAACTTCTGTCACTGCTGCCATAACTCCTGTCCCCACTGCCATAGCTCCTGTCCCCAAAGCTTCTGTCGCTGCTATATCCACCACCACCTAAATGCATGACCACCCCAAAAACCAAATCAATTAAAAACACTGTCGAGTTGCAAAATATGAATAATAATGAGGGCACAATCAAACGCTGGAGATGAGGACGCAAGACAACCAGTGCAGATTGCTAGCCCGTACCTCTAGAATAACCTCTCCCACCTCTCCCCCTGCCGCCGCTGTAGCTCCCTCCGAATCCTCCACCACGTGAACTTCCTCTGAAGCCGCCGCCACCCCCAGAGCGACCTCCGCCCTTTCCTGCTTCGTCAACACGAATAGACCTGCCATCCAGAGTCTGTAAAACAAGAAAAAAGTTAGGCGTTTTCCATTGCTTCTCGCTAAGATTGTCCACCTTTGATAGCGATAGAAGAGACCGGAAAGGAAGGGGCGAGTGGGGATGACATGCAGCAAAATGCTTGGGTCGGATTCAAACCCAGGCCACTGCAGTAAGGATTGCTTTATGTGGTATGCACTCTACCAGTGAGCCACTGGGGCGCCTCCCTTGCTTCCCTTTTGATTTGGTCACTAAACACACTGAACCAATGACAGAACAGTGCTTTTCCTCCTGGTGGTGCGAAATAGTTTTACAACTTGGCTTGGTGGCCATGTGCGATGGAACCGTTCGTACGCAGGTTCTTTACAGCCAGTCGCTACACCCGCCAATATGATTACTATGAGATCAGCCAGTGTAGTATTGGAAGAGAAAACCTGCAAACACAAGGCTCTCCATGAAATGTGGTTGAACAACAAAGGTTTATATATTATGCCATGTATTTAATACAGGTTACAGGAAGATGGACGTTTTAAGCCATTTGAATGAAAACAATTTTTACTACTATTGAAGGGCAGCATCTCTCAAGCAGAACACACCCATCTTAATAAGATAACGGATATTGAAGATATTGATATGGTTAACCTTAACCAAAGAAGAGGGGGGGGGCGAACAAAGTATATAAAACATGTAGAATGCATGACAAAGAACAAAAAAAGAAAAGAAATAGATATTCCTGGTTCCTGAAACGAGATGGGTTTACCTTGCCGTTCATTCCCTCTAGCGCGTCCTTCGCGTCGTCTGCGTTATCAAACTTCACAAAGCCAAAGCCACGGGACCTCCCATTCTCTTTGTCCCTGATCACATCAACTGGGATAAAACATAAACGAAAGGCACGCTTATTAAACCGAATTACCGTAACAAACCGGCTAAAAAAATCCAAAACACCAAAAGCAATATCTACCTTTTTCGATATTTCCATATTTGGAGAAAGCTGCAGCCAACGAGTCCTCGGTGGTGTCGAAGCTCAGTCCCCCGATGAAAAGCTTACCCTCGTCGGACATCTTTGGTCGCAGAAGAGCACATGTGTTAGCTGTGCAACTAGGAGTGCCACCAAAGGACACGATCGCACTTCACGTCTATGATCATTTTATATATATAGATATATCTATATATAGATATATATATATATCGTGTATGTAGTCAAAAATCGAATTCAGTAAGGGGTTAGGACAACCGCGAAGAAAAAGTAGGTTATGGGTGATTTAAGTAGGGCAGCGTAACCCGTACTAGGCCGCTTCAAACCGGTTCGAAATCCAAACGAGATTTGCTTTATTAACGGCTTAATACACCCTTGGCGCCAGGTTTCAGCGCTGTACCGAAGAAAACGTCGCCTAAAAGCGGGCAAAACGGTGGTCCGACGTGGGCCTTCGAAAATGGGCTACCGTTAGCGGTAGCGGATTAGCTCCGGCCTACTACCCTCGCAGTTCTGCAGGAGTTAAGCGCCATTTTACGTCGCTTTTGTTAAGCGTGCTCCGTTAGCGCTAGCAACGTGTCGGAAGGCGTTACGCCACACACGAATCGGACGGATTAACGGCGCAAACACTAAATGCGGCACATTTCCCCCCTCTCCTCCCGCCTTAACACAACGCGCCGTTCGCTGAAAGGAGCGCTTTATCGGATGTGGTGGATGCAAATCACAGCGATAGGCCGCCAGACGCAGTTCGGCGATACTGTCGGGATTCGAAAATGGCCAACCGTCGGGGCCATTGCACAAATCAAGCGGCTTGCGCGAAAAACAGACGTATTCACGAGGGGTGTGGAACGAGCTCGTCCGGCAACGGTTAAATGACGTTAAATGTATAAGGTTCGGGGGTTACCTTGAGCTGGCTTGGGTTCACACGAGTTGTCAGTTGGGCGGCAGAAGCGGAAAGGAAACTGAGCGGCGCTCGGCTTTTCAATACACCGGAGGGAGGTATTTAAATGAGGGTGTAGAAGGGGCGGGGTTATGCGTCATCATGCGAAACGTCGGTCAGGAAAAAGGGGCTTCGACACGGCCAAAATCGTCGCGCGGTCGACCCGTTTCGATCAACGCGCGGTACAGAAACAGAACCCTGCCCTTCGTTTTATTTATTTACTTATTTGTTTATTTTACTTGGAAATCGAAAAAAGGTTAATGACATTATTGCAGCCAAGTCAACATGCATCGATCACGCTGTTAGATGTAGATATGGAAACGTCTCGAAATGTTGACGAACGCGACAGTTCTGCGCTGCCGGAGCGCCCGTAGCAGTTACTAAAGACTGGGGTTTGGTCGCGAGGCGAAAACGTTTACATTTAGAGACGTGGGGCTTTGCTTAAACGTGTACGACGCGAAGACCATCACGTTCATGGCCAAATAAGGGATTCCGGATCCCCTGGCGTTCAAACTGACGGAAAGACGTCACGCTTGGAGGGGGCGGGAGTTAAAAAAGATGTCCCCTTCGGTACGTCGGGCGTTCGTTTTCGAAACCATTTTGCTTTCGGTTACGGCGCAGTTGAATATTTCGCTGTTAGGATGCTTCGTGGTGGGCTTTGAGGCCGCAAAACAGAAATGTATGTCAAAAAGCACCACGCTGGCTGTGCAGGTTATCTGAAGCGATCAAACACGCAGCGCGCCAGGCCCACGCAGCACGCCGCGCCCACTCCCCTCACGAGATGATGAGCATGCCTGCGAACTTACCTTCCCAAACCTGCCTTCCCCTTAGCTGCGGGTGGGCAACTCCTCGGTATAAAGCTAGTGTTCATACACAAACGAGGCTCATCAACGTAGATAAAACGTGAGATTGGTTCGGCGTCTGTATGAAAAGGTCAAAGGTGCACCGATCTAGTGGACGTTTTAGAAAGAACCAAAGGAGATGCGTGTTATGACCGAGTCATGTTCCCATTACCAATGGCTTGTGGTAGGTGGCCAGTGGATATGGTTTCAACGTGCATGCAAACAGTGTGTATTACATTGTCATTCCTAAAACAACCTGCATATTTTGAAAACTTGATGGACTCTGATATATGTATTTGTATTTATGATTTATTTCTACTATCATAATCATTTATTTCCTATATTTTCTGATATGTTAATTTAAATTACCCGATTCTCGACGCTCTGGAGCAATAAGAGGGTGTAACATTATATGATGTAAAATCTGTGTTGTTTATCATTGTACCAATGAGAGGTGTGTGGGGTGGGGGTTGGGGGGTTGGGATGAGGTGGGGGTTAATGCTAGCAGTTATTTAACGTTTTATTGTAATGTCAAAGCCAACCAAAATCCATACCGTCCACTCATCCGTTATCCAAACCGCTTATCCTGCTCTCAGGGCCGCGGGGATGCTGGAGCCTATCCCAGCAGTCACTGGGCAGCAGGCGGGGAGACACCCTGGACAGGCCGCCAGGCCATCACATGGCCCACACACACACACACA
>NC_079224.1:38812613-38890113 GCF_029633865.1 Lampris incognitus | reverse complement strand
TTTAATGTGGCTTTTGTCACATGAGTCCGCTGACTTACATTTGTATATTTATTTTATTTGGAGTACTTAACGCATAAGCTTTCTCACAAAACAATGCGTTTTTGTGTTCACTCTTGGTTTGGCTGTTGTTTCCCAGTGCCGGCGGCTCCTCTCTGTGCTTTTAATGAGGCCTTGTGACCACCATGAAGCAGTCATTTATATTATTTTGACAATATTACTGACTGCTGTTTTAAGCCAAATTGCCCCTCGGGAATATTAAAGCTGTACTCTGATCGCACTGAAGCGTTAGTCGACGTTTCGTTACAATGAATAGGAGCCACCATTTCTTGGAGAAGAAACAAGCGGGTATGTGCCAGTGGTTGCAGATCTTTATGTGAGTTGTCAGTAACACATCTTATGTGAAATTTACTGCATCTGCGATGGATGCGCAGCCCATCACGAATTGAAGTAGGGATTAAATGCAGCTAGTTTTGTGTATGATTCCGCCGTGACAGTGATACGAATTCACGACTCTCGTCATCCCCATGACAAATATAATTGCAGCGTTTCGATGAAAGGTCTTCATTCAAATAGGCCACTCGTTCTGACACAGCATAACTTCTGCATGAAAAACTCGTCCTATGACTGCTGTTTCCTCATTCGACCTCCTAATTTCAATGTAGCGAATTCGGGGGACAACGCGACCACAGGAACTGCCCCGGCCGGGAAGCGAACCCGTGCCGCCCGCACCGCAGGAGACATCGCTAACCGCTCGACTAAAGAGTCAAGCCCACCAACCAGCGGCCAGCGTGTCTTCTTATCCATCCACGTTACAATACACTGACTGGGATTAAGATTTTGCCCACCACAGCAATCCCAGTAAGGCTGGCTGTTAAAATGTCTTACCATTTTTTTATTAATCCTATAGAAAAAGCAACTAATGAAAAAGTTTCACAAATAACAACAAATCTCTTGCACTAAGCAAAGTTCGGCCATGTATGGCTCGCATTTTCAGCTGCGTCAGTATCTCATCTCTCTGACCCTAAAAACGGACCCACTCCTAGTGAGATTTTGATAAACGTTTGTTTTTGCCTGCCTCGAGTACTTTGTTTATACGGGCTGATTTATGCAAGACAGTACTGCAAGAGCCGATGAGTGTGTGGAGATAGGTCCATGTCCGATTTGGACATGTGGGAGTTGGGATGCGTCTATGCGTTTATAGATGTGCTTGCAAGGGGTTAAGTGTGTTTGAATGCATGTGTGGGAGGTGAGGAGAAAGCAAAGGTACATCTGTGTAGGAGGCCCAGAACCCGGCCAGACGACATTGTCTATCCGCTGTCTGCTCTGTCCTCTCGCCATTGGTCAGGCCCATGGTAGGGACAGAGGTGGGATTTTCTCCCCCACACACACTTCAGTCATCTGAAGGTTACAGGCTTGTAATTCTGAATACGAAGCAGGTCGTTTCTAAGTACAAGTGTTTAGCATCAGCTTCCCTGCTGAGCTAAGTTACACCTTTATCTCCATGTGGACCAGCGTGGCAATCCCGTCCCCTACCGGGTCTACAGATTGAAATAGAATTAAACAATTTGAATATGTGAATAAATACTCAATGATGTCTAACGCTAACAAAAAGATGACTGGCCTGATGTGTACAGCAGCAGTTTGTATTGCAATAGTCAGAGAGTTTAATGTAATTGACGTTTCCAAGAAAGAAGCCAATCGATGACCCCCTATCATGTCAGTTATCCGGTGAAAACACGAATTTTGTGAACATGAGCTTTTGGGCGTAAGTGAAGTGAATAGTGGTGCTGGCAGTGACTGCTTAGTATTGCCCTCTCATTGTCATCTTAAGCATTTAGGTGTTTTGGTTTTCTCCTGCAAAGCCAACGTTTAGCATGTTTCCCCATTCATTCCTGCAAGACAAAACCAAATCAGGCAGTCCTCGCCCATCATGAACATGTAGGAGAACAGGTCCTCTGTAACCAGTGGCGGATCTAGAGATTTTTTCCTGGGGTGGCAAAGGGACGGCAAGACTGTGTCCCGGAGGTGGCAGCTGCCACCCCTTGCCACCCCGTAGATCCGCGCCTGTGATGGGGAGGGGGATTCTAAATCGGCAACTTCTGTTTGAGATTAGTTTGGTGCAGGTCTCATTGACCTTCACCATGCATGTACATAAAATATACTTTAAAAACATATCTGATTTATAAATGGGGTGGCAACAGGGGTGGCAAGACTGTGTCCCGGAGGTGGCAGCTGCCACCCCTTGCCACCCCGTAGATCCGCGCCTGTCTGCAACCCTGGGAAAAGTTTTGAGGATGTCCAGGTGTGTTCAGTTTACTGCTACACATGCTTTCTCTTTTGAGGTTGGCTAAACATTAATGAGAGCAAACACGCAGGCTTCATCTCAGGCCATATGTGTGGAAAAGGTAGTCAGTCTCTGGTGACCTCAGGAAATGGCACAAGAATTCAACCACAGCTGCACTGGTTTCCTCAGTGGGGACGCTGGCAAGGTCCTCTGGTTCATGAGGACCTTGCTAGGACCAGTTTATCGAGGTATTTCATCTTGTTTTAAGCCTCATAATGCTTATTTCAAGATATTGCTAGTTAAGTTTTCCCAGCCCACTGCTCGTTTCAACAAAGTGCACTTGTCTCATGATTATAAGACTTGTTCCAAGACATTTACGCAAAAAAAACAAACAAACGGAGGCTCTCAAATCAAGTTTCTTGTAGGATTTCTTTTCCTGTTTGATGAAAATGTCTCATTACAAATGTTCATCATCAAACAAGTACTCTTTCTTGAAACATGCAAATGCAATAATGTTTGCTGTTAGAGTTCTTAAAATAAGCATTATCTGTCATGTCATGTCATGTCATGCCCTGTTATGTCATGTCATCTCATCTCATCTCATCTCATCTCATCTCATCATCAACCGCTTCTCCGGGGTCGGGTTGTCCCTCTCCCCAGCAACACCCAAGAATTATGAGAGCGTCTTTATGCATGCTCAGTAATCCAGGTAAGGAAGTCACAGAAAGCTGAATCAGTTCATCTGGATACAAGATTTATGGAGAGAAATGGTTCATCACATCTAGTGAGCTCTTCAGTCTTGGCACGGTAGCACCAATAAACGTCAGGCCAGGACTCCGCAGTCTACACCCACCTACAGGCCAGGGGCCACTCTTTCAAGGATGAGGATGCGCACACCCTTGATAGGGAGGAACGCTGATTTGAATGAGGAGTCAAAGAGGCCATCTATGTGAAGGGGGGGGGACTAAGAGTACATCCATCTCACAATGCTGTGATTGCAAACATTCCCCAATCCTCTGTGAATAGTACACATTGTCATTGTAACTCTAGTTAATGGTCCCAGCAGTTTGCATATGAAACCAATCGTTGTTCTCGGTTGTGATGCCGCTGTATTGTTTACAAGGGTGGGGTACCTGCACTCGGTTTAGACTGAAGAGGTCACTTTAGGGGAGTGATGAAACGTTTCTCTCAATAAACGTTGTGTCCAGATGAACTGATTCAACGCTCTGTGATGCATTATGAGACTTAAAATCACATCAAATACCTTGCCAACAAAGACCACTAAAGGTAGACAGTTGAAATGATTAATTCTTAAATTTACATCACAGTATGATGATGATGATGATGTACACACAGTGATATGGCTGTCACACGATATTTTCACAGATCTCTTATGCAAATTATTCAAGCGATGAGGCTAATTTGCATGACATTTGAATGCAAAGTTTGGTTTCGAAATTAATTCACCCCCCCTTTTCTCCCCAGTTGTATCTGGCCAATTACCCCACTCTTCCACGCTGCCCTGGTCGCTGCTCCACCTCCTCTGCCGATCCGAGGAGGGCTGCAGACTACCACATGCCTCCTCCAATACATGTGGAGTCACCAGCTGCTTCTTTTCACCTGACAGTGAGGAGTTTCGCCAGGGGGACGTGGCGTGTGGGAGGATCACGCTATCCCTCCCCCCTGAACAGGCGCCCCGACCGACCAAAGGAGGCGCTAGTGCAGCGACGAGGACACATACCCACATCCGGCTTCCCACCCGCAGACACGACCTGTAGGGACGCCTGACCATGCCAGAGGTGACACAGGGATTCGAACAGGCGATCCCCGTATCGGTAGGCAACAGAATAGACCGTCGCGCCACCCGAACGCCCCATTAATTCATCCCTAAAAGGGCTTATTCGCCATGAAAACAAGTATCTCTATTTTCCAAATGATGTCTCTGACTACTGAGTCTGTGCGTCTGCACAGTGTCATCAGTGTGGGCCAATGACATCACTGGGGGACACACGTCACATTGTCTTCCTTCGCTCACGTTTCAATGGAGCCAGCTTCTGCAGAACAACACCGGCTGGCATTTACACGTCCCCTCTCCCATTGAGAAGCGGATTATTGACACGATAGGAATTAGACGCGTCACATGCACAGTCTACTGCGAGCATTAACTTAAAGCCCCTGATTAGATGTGACTGGATGCGTTCATAAACAGGAGCAGCCATTTTGGTTACTGAAGGACTGTTTCGTAACCGCTCAAACTGACCACGCCATCGGCCTCCCGTGTTGGTACTCTGGTTTGTTCTGCTAACTGGAGGGTTGCCAGGGAATGAGCGGATTATGAAATGGTGAGAGATGGGAGTCAACTTTTCAGAGTCACAATCAGAAAACAAGACTTTTGGCAGCAGTCGTGAGCGTTGCGCCACTGATAAGGTTTTTCTTTTGCTGCGCCCTATTTCTTAATCGGGTTTTGCTTGGATGGTTTCAGGCTCGTCGTTGTTTGAACGAGGTCGTTATTTGATGACGTGTTCGGGGAAGGGCTCCTCCCTCGGCGTCCTCAGGAATCTCGTTCGCAGGCACAGCTCGAAGGTCCCATCGAGAGACACACAAAAAGAGCGTGGTTAAGAGGAATCAAACCAAATTCCAAATTTTATTGAATAACGTGAAACCCTCAGCTGTTCGCCCATCTTCAAGGGTATTACAAGGGCAAGGCAGATGTGCAAAATTTGACAGAGCATATGAGTGTTTCTCTCCATACAAGGCCAAAGGTTTGCGGTCAAACCACAAACATTAGCAAAGACAGATACACCGGTCCAGGAACCATCCTTATACCGCCAAGAGACAATCCAGGCCAAGTTAAACGTACCCCGATCCAGTTATTAAAATGGGAAATATAAACAACACGAGTGCCCTGCTGCACAAATCCTGAACTGTGATTTGTGTATCCAGCACTGAGAAAGCCATTTAAGCAGGCAACGTCACCTGATGGATGTTTATTGTAGTGGGATTCACATACATTTTCCTGAAAATCTCCCAAGCCAGTTAATATGACAGTGGTAAAACTTGGAGAGGACTGTGAATCACAGAAAGAGGACAAGAATATGTTTTTTCCTCCCCTCCGGTGTGTTTCTGGTCAGTGATTAGCAAAGGGAACCATGCCTTTCTCTGTTAGACATCCACATAAGACTCAGACTCGGGCTGCTTGACCACAAACATAAGCAAATGGTTGTTGATAAGTTTTTTTTTAATTTCCTGATTTTTACTTCTTTCACCATTGATATTTTAGTTTTGCTTAAGAAAGATGAGTATGAGAAACACGCGTCATGACAATGTGATCTTTTTTTGGAATTTTCCACCCTTTTCTCTCCAATCTTATCCCGCCATTTACCCCACTCTTCTGCCTCCTCCAATGCCTCCTCTGATACATGTGGAGTCTCCAGCTACTTCTTTTCACCTGACAGTGAGGAGTTTCACCAGGGGGACATAGCACGCAGGAGGCTCACACTATTCCCCCCCACTTCCCTCTCACCCTCGAACAGGTGCCCCAACCGACCAGAGGAGGCGCTAGTGCAGTGACCTGGGGCCTCATGTATCAATTGTTACTATGGGCAAATTTGTGCGTACACACCAGTGGGATTTTTTAGCCCTGAAGTTTGTCTCAGAGACCAGTGTAGAACCTGGGTAACCCCTGAATTTAGACATGGATGGGCTAACACTGATGTCTTGGCAGGCCTGGGTGACTTCTCGTTGCAAGAGGTAGACAATAGATATTAGGAGGAAGGAATTACAAATAACCATCATGCTTTGCTGCTAACTGTCAGACAGTCTTGAGGGCTAAAAAATTCCATGGTTGTGTACGCACAAATTTGCCTATGGTAACGACTGATATGAGGCCCCAGGACACATACCAATTGTGTCCGCAGGGACACTCGACCAAGCTGGAGGCAACATGGGGATTCGAACCGATGATCCCCGTGCTGGCAGGCAACAGAATAGACTGACATGCCACCCGGACGCCCCCCGACAATTTGATTTTTTTTTTAAAATATAAATTTATTTCTAGTTTTTCCCCTTTTCCCACCTGATTAACCCAATGGCATATGGCCAGAACTCTTGTCGATAACTCCCCTGGCTCACGTTTCCACAGGAAGGAGATAGTCGTAACACCAGCTTCCTTCAAACTCGTGTTGGCTGCTCTTGCTTTTTACCTTCAGGCCGTGAAGGAGACATAGGGAGAATGCTTTCGGTTGCTTGGCTGCAAGCGCGGATGGGCCAGAGGGGTCGCTGGAGAACGACAAGTTCCCGAACACTACACCGATCTACAGCCACTATCCATCGGGTAAGGGTGGCCTAATGAAGGCCTTAGCCCGCGGACGCTCTGGCCGTGAGCGGGTACGGCGAGTCTGGGATACGAACCTCCCAGGCACACGACCAGCGGGTTGCAAGAACGGCGGTTTATTCCGCTCGGCCATCAGAGCGGCCCTACAATTTGAATTTTAAGACATATGCTTAAGTCATTTGAATCCACAGTTTACCAGCATTTTTTAGAAAGATTTAAGAAGCACAAAGTTGTAAGATCCGAGTACAAAATCTGAATTTGAACCCCAACTTTGAGATATGCTACATATTTCCTGCATTGACAGACAATGTGAATAGACTGAACACAATGTATATTACAATGATATGAAAACATTAAGGAGCTCCAGTGACTCCTTAAGTTATCAAGGCTCAGCTTCTTTCAGTTCATTAGGGTCACATCTCACTAAGTCTGTTTGGGAAAACACTCAAATGGTGCTTTGTCTCCCAGAAGCCTTTGCTGCCCATCATTAAACTAGAACACCACAAGGTCAGAGGTCATCTCCGGTCTACATGATGGCTCCTCGGTGATAGTGCGGCTTCGGGTCATCTGGAGACCCGCCTTCACCGACTGGCGAACAGTCATCGTTATGGACATTTGTTGATTCTCTGTCGTCCAGAGGTCCAAGAGCGACCGCGCTGGCGTTGGTATGGGTGAGGGGTTTGCTTGGGCTGTGTGCTGCAGCGTGTCCGTCTGTGCAAACGCCTCTGGTGCATCAAACACTGGAGTTCCTCCATCTTACAGCGCAAGGCAATGTTCTCCTCTGTGGATGCCTGCTGGCTATGGCTGTCCAAATCTAAGGGAGCAATAAAAAAAAAAAAAGAAAAAAAAAGTTCAGACATTAACAGTTCCATCCATCCATTATCCAAGCTGCTTAACCGAATTCGGGTCACAGGATGCTGGAGCCTATCCCAGCAGTCACTGGGCAGCAGGCGGGGAGACACCCTGGACAGGCCGCCAGTCCATCACAGGGCTGACATTAACAGTTCATTGAATATTATTGCTCTTTTGCACTCTCATTAATAACCGAATATAGGCAATATATTCCAGGGATTTATGGTTTTGGGTAGAGGAGTTAGATGTAATATCAGGGTATGTTTGAAAAAGTGAACGCCTTGCTGCCTGAATACACACTGTATCAAAATCTTATGAGCGTCAGAGACGGGACCAAGTCATTGTTTTCCAAGTCCCAAGTCATAAACTGAGTTTCCAGTCCTAAACAAGTCAGCATGTACTCTTCATCAAATTAGGTGCCATTTCAAAATGTTGAAATCAGAGTAATGGTTAATATGCTTAACAACTCATGAATGCTTTTTAAAATTCGTATTTATAACCGTATTTATTCATCGTGGATCTGTAATTAAAGAAACGAAGAGTTTTATTTTTGGGCTTAGAGAAGGCCTCAAGTCGTTCATGTCAAAAGGTTCAAGTCCAAGTTAAAATCATGAGTCATGGGGAGCCTCCGTAGCCAAATGGTTACAGCGTATACCATGTGGCCCCACATGGTCGCAACCGTTGCTGGTTCGATTCCAGCTGGCAGTCTTTGTTGCATGTCATATCTCTCTCTCTCTCTCTATCTCCCATTTCCTGTCTGCCTTTCCCTGTCTAATAAAGGTAAGAAAAATATCATTAGTGTTAAAGTTGAGTTCAAGTCTTTTTCAGTTTTGTCCAGTAAAGTCCAACGTCACCGAATTTGTCTGACTCGAATCCATGTTCTGCTGACTCGCGTCCACAGGCCTGGTAGTAATTTTTGTTTTTGTTGGGTAACATGTATTAAAACCAATGACTTTGCATGATCTGCACTCTTCCTGAGCGTTTTATGTGACGTGCTGTTATCTCTGTGTTGTGTGACAGCGTGCATGTAAACTGTTGACGCGTCTCTACTTCACTCGCACCAAAACACATTCTGGCTCGTATTTTGCAATCGAGAGATTCTGGATCTGAAATAAAATGGGAAAAGAAGAATCCTGATATGATCCACAACCTTGCAGCAATCCATGATACCCAAGCCGTGAACGTCTTTCTATGGACATGGTAAAAAAAATTTTTTTTTTTAAAAAGTTCCTTACAAGTATGTGTATATCTTCACAACCTTACCAGCTGTGCGCAAGCTAACATGGCCACACTGCACAGCACCTGGACACCATCTGTCAATGTGGCTTAAGTCAGGGGAAGCGTGAGACATAAATTCTTCTGAATTATTACGGAGAATGAAAGCGTGTCATTCATTTAATACATACGTGATAAGATTGTTTTTATGGAGTACTGTGACAAGCTATTTCGATCGACTTTACGCTTTTGAAAAACGTAGCGAATGAGGAATGGTACAAAAAAAAATTCTTCTTCGTGTGGCAGCTGTAGATGTCACCAATGTGCACAGAGAGACCAACTCGTTCACCGACTTAATTTCTACTTTGTACAATACAAGAATGAAGTCCCGCACAATGTTGTGTCGGGTTTGGTGTTGTCAGGATAGCATGAAGTCAGGTTCACCTGTTGCTTTACTGAGGTCCTGAACCTTCCTTCTCTGGGTACTTGGTGGTTGCGGGCTCGCTTTGTCCGAGTGATCTGGGCTGACTGGGAGGCCTGCTGTTGGAACGTGGCGCTGGGGAAGGGTGTGTGTCATCGCCTGATGTTGACATGTGGCACTGAGAAGATCATTGAGGATCTGCAGGATAATGGCAATGCCACGGCGGGGGTGGTTGACGCCACTGAGAGGTGCCAGAGTACCTGAGGTAACGGGGGGGGGGGGTGTAAGAGGAAGTAAGGAGTGAACATGAAATGGGGTTAGAGAAGAGGCGAGGTATGAGGAAGATGGACGAGGAAGTGAGGGGAGTGGATTAAAAACAGCGCAGTAAGGATAAGGACAGAATACACAAAACTGATCAGAGTCTCTTCTTTTTCACTGCCGTGTTGTTGCCTTCAAGCCCAGTTTCCCAAAACGAGGAAGATTTACCTGAGAAGGTGCCTGAGAAGTGTCCCGGAGCGTGGTTCACCAAACTCTCTATGACTGCTCCTGGCTCCTGGCACAGCACATCAGGTGACAAAGCAAGACTATTAATCTATGAAGAACAAGATATTTTCCTTTTTCACTGCAAGGTAAAATACACCCTATCAAAACTCGAATGGTATCCAAAGATATTTTGAACTCTAAACAGGCTCATGGCAATATTTTTTTTTTGGGGGGGAGGGTTCCCTCTTTTTAATCCCCAATTGTATTTTTGGCCAACTACCCCGCTCTTCCGAGCCATTCCGGTCGTTGCTCCAACCCCTCTGCCGATCCGGGGAGGGCTGCAGACTACCACATGCTTCCTCCGATACATGTGGGGTCAGTCGCCAGCCGCTTCTTTTCACCTGACAGTGAAGAGTTTCACCAGGGGGATGTAGTGTGTGGAAGGATCACGCTATTACCCCAAGTTCCCCCTCCCCCCTGAACAGGCGCCCCGACCGACCAGAGGCAGCGCTAGTGTAGCGACCAGAACACATAACCACATCTGGCTTCCCACCCGCAAACATGGCCAATTGTGTCTGTAGGGATGCCCAACCAAGCCAGAGGTAACATGGGGATTCAAACCGGCGAGCCCCGTGTTGGTAGGTAACGGAATAGACCGCCACGCCACCCGGATGCCCTCGGCAATGTTTCATCTGTGTCATATTTCCATGGTGTTTGCCATCATGCATATAAGCTATGATACCATTTCACTCACTGGCTCCATTTTGGAGGTTTTGGGCAGGGCAGCATCGCTAGACAACTTTACAACCAGAGACAGAACATGAGCCTTAAACCTCTCCTTTCAACAACAACAAAAATCTAGTGCCTAAATTAGACCGTGTGGATGATTTCCCATTATCTATGACTTCTCAATCGGGCCGGTCAGATAGTTGGTCGATAGTTGCTGCTACCTATGGTAAGTGTAAGCTGGTCATTCCTGCAAGTCGAACCAGGAAATAGCTCAGCAATGCAATAAACTATTGATAATATTGGACAATTCAGGAAATAACTTGAACATGCACTTTCATTTTCAGCTTCCAAATACATGGGTTAATATATAACTGGGTTGAATTGGACTAGCTGAAACATGTCTGACGCTCATGTTGTAAAGTGGTGGTCCCATATCCAAAATCTATACAATGATATCATAACCTATATGCATGATGGCAAAAAACAAACAAACAAATAAACAAACAAGGAATTACCCTTTTATATCACTGGGAAAAACAAGGTACTATCAAATTACTTTGTAAAATGGATTGTTCTGCTAACCTCTGGGAAGGTTGAAGCTACAGCTGGGCTCTGGTGTCCAGGATTGGAGCAGGTGGGACTAAGACAGCTGCAGGGGGAGGCAGGGAGACTCGGAGAGTTGGAAGGTGGAGGGTGAGAAGGCAGAGAGGGAGATGTGAGGACGGAGTGAAATGGATAGGAGTGAGAAGAGGTTGAACTCTGTGGATGGCAGACTGTAGGGGTTGCATTGGACAAGTCGGACGAGGTGGCGGTGGCTGTCGAGAGGTGAAAAGTCGTGGGCCTTTGGCTGCTTAGTTGGGAAGAGGCTGGAGAATGAGGGACCGCAGGAAAGATTTGAGAGGGGGATGGAGTAGGGTATGCTGGGGTGTTGGTGGAGGAACGGGTCAACACAGATCCAGGGTGGTTCAAACGGATCGAATTCATCAGCCCAGCTTGCACCTTGTTATCGCTCCATGTCCTTGGATGCTTGTGCTGCTGCTGCAGTCCGGCTACATTCTGGACAGCCAGCTGGAGTTGGACATACATCACATGTGCACCATTTCCCAGGGAAAGGGTCAAAGGTAAACGCCCAGACAGGAAGTCGCTGATCTGCATTACAGGGTAGCAAAAGAAAGAACCGTTTCATAGTTTGCTGAATTAAGTCAATGACAGCCCTCAGGCTCCCTCTTCAGTAGAAGTGGATGTGTGTAACTGCATCCATGTGAGAGGGTGCATTTGTGTTATACGTGTTTTTGGATTTGTTGGAATATAAATAACACAAACAGTTCATTCGCAGGATATGAACTGATTTGCTCATGTATGCACACACGTGTGCATCACAAAACCATCAAAACGAGAAGTGGTGCACATTTTTGGGTTTTTTCCCCCCCCTCAAAACCCTTTCACAATGGACCACTCGTGTTAAAATAGCATTTTCAGCTAACCACAGAACAACGAAATGTTGCATTATACCTCAAGTCCCAACCAAACCAAAGCACTTTTAAGGCCACAGTTACTTACAACACATGAATTATTACCTGAGCTTCTGTTAAACTCTCCAGAGATTGTATCATGGATGTTTCGGTCTTAGATGTTTGGCACTATGGACATAAAAGATGTAACAAAATACGAGTTACTAACAAGCAGCGGTCTCTGTAAACTGGGAACAAAATGTTGAAATTTTGAAATGTTGAAAGTTTTAAGCACATTATGATTTCACAATTGAAAGAGGTGTCTGACATCTTGCACTCTATCGTCATCAGCCAGTAAAATCTATTATGCCATTATGCAATCCAACTTACTTCGAAACCGGCTTCGACAGCAGGGACCAGTTTAAGTTTACTCTCATCCGCTACACCCAAGTCCAAGAGTTTCCCTGCTTTCAGCTGCCTGCATCAACAAACCATATGGTGTATACATGTCAAAGAGGGACAGTTTCTGTCATCCCATTAACAGGCGGCATACAAAATAGGTAATGAATTAACAAGACGTTTTACTTCATATCATAAATACATTTAGGGAGGTCATAGGGTTGTTGTCAGGCAACTGAAGGGGAGGGGGTGCCAAAAAGTACACCTTTTTATCCTGAGCACAACACATTTTATGCAACTTGGCTATTAACTATGGCTACAAATACACCACATTATAGTACACTAAAACTGTTAGCGGACTAGTAGACTAGTAGCAGTGGAAGGATCACCAAACGAAGAATATTTCAGTCTCAGAAATGTGAAATTGGAGTGACTGAGAGCTTATTTTGATTTTGTTTCTAAGGTAACTGCTGCTTGGTTTCATTGAATAAACTTTTGTTGAATATAAAACATTTTTTTGGGGGGGGGGGTCGTTTGAGGTAGGTCAAACGACCCCCCCCCCAGCTACACCCCTGCATACAAGAACTTATGGACCCATAGGCATAGCCCGGCGGAGATAACCTGTTAAAGTGTCCAGTACTAACTAGTATGGCAGGCCAAGCTGTTAATTTGGGCAATATTTTGCTCACCTCTCCTTGTACAGGAGCACAATGCGGTCTCTGGGCAGGCTGAGTGAACGGGAGAGGCGGGTCACCAGCTCCTCCACCGTCTCCTCCGGCGGGACAGACAGGTCAAACTGGCTGCCCGTGGTGGAGGTGACGGACAGGCGGATGGGAGACATCGCCGCACCGACCGGAGACTTGGGACGGACGGGGCTGCGTTGACGCTGCTGGTCCACACGCCGAACCGGGCCGGAGGGCGGAGACATGGCGGGAGGTCCAATTTACGATCAGAATAGGAAAAAAAAAATCAGTTGTCAGGGTCATTTAATGCGCAACGCGGCAAAATCCCCCCTATTCACAGCACAAACCCCAGGTCAGATTTTCTGCTAGGCGACTTTCCCGCTAGTCTTTCCTCAGTGGACTCGCGTGTAAAATGGGGAGGAGAATAAAAACGTGGCTGACAGGGAGGAAACACATTTAAGTCCGACAACATAAAGATGCGTGACTATATGGGCCGGGCTGGCTCCCGCAGAACAGAAGCCACGCTTTAAATATTCTAACTCCGTGGTATCCGTTTTATTTGGGTGAACCCGCCCACCTCATCGAAGTAGCCAATCAGTAAGGAGTATGATGCGTAGCCTGCCGGTATCGTCCAATCAGAAGCAGTGTTTCTCACGGGGGGGGAAGCCCAGTTTCTGCCTCAGTCACTTGTTCATTGAGGCTGTCTGATGTGTGCAGCTGCTCAGCGTGCGTTATATTTTCACGTTTACTAATTCCATATGTATATTTATATAAATACTGCACTGTGCAGTATTTATATAAACGAGTGTACCGTGCTGTGGCACACGACACGTGTATGATTGTGTGTGTGCGTGCGTGCACGCTAGGCTATGTCAAAGTGCAATATATTTAAGTCCCATACTGTGCAACTTGAACACAATAGTGTTTGTTTATTTACAGCATTCCCTAATCACTACCAACCTTTATCCATCCACCCATCCATCCATTATCCAAACCGCTTAGCCCACTCAGGCTGGCGGGATGCTGGAGCCTTTATCATCACTGTTAAACCATCCTCGCCCTCCACCGTTTTACCGTTGCTGTTGGGTGGCGTCAAATATTGATCTGTATGAGTCAAACCGAGACAAATACCTCGTTTGTGGAGACATACTTGGCCAATAAATCTACCCTGCTTCTGACTAGGCCTCCATCATGAAAGAAAGTCAAAATGCGCAACTGTCTCGATTATTCAGTATTGTAGCTCGCTCGAGGCTCATTTGAGGCAACATTTCTGTTTAACTTCGACCCCCCCCCCTGCAGATTTGTATTTGGATGTTAGGAGGCCAACTTGTGTTTTGACGCGCAGGTTGTGGCAGCACATTTTCTCAAATAGTACAGTAAAGAATCCACCTGTCTACGTTGAGTCTGCACCACTGGAGAAGGGGAAGGGAAGAAAGAGGAGCCTTCTCTGCCTTTTCTGGTCTGCTTCATTTTCCATATACTACCACAGCGCCTGACATCCACAATTGTTCAGCATTCATGTCCTCCCTCTGGTCTTCAGCAGCACTGCATCCAGGACGTACCGGGACCAGCCTAAACCGAGTGACGTAGAGACCAAGGCAGAGAAATGCAACCGTCTCCTGTGATAACTAAAAATAGCCTCACACACCAAACCCCCACTTTATATCAACCACGTCACTACATTCCTATCCCACCAACCTCACTTTCCCCGCTCATCCACCTACTCTCCGTTCTCATTACACACACCCAAATATGCACGCGCACACACACACACACACACACACACACACGTGCACCAGCACCTTTGCAGCAGGTGAGAAGAACAGTGAACCCAAATGGCCGCTTCATAATCTCGTGGTATTCTCTCTTTGTTGGCAGCCATGTCAATAAGCTAATTGTGTTTTTTTCTCTTCCTCCTTCCACCTTTGTCTGTAATTGTGTCTTTAAGGGCTTCCTCTTAATGCCTTCTTTCTTTCTTTCTTTGCTGTGATTACAGGGGGGGCCGACACACTCGTCTTAAATACAGCTATGCTCTCGGCCGACAGCCTTACGATGAGACAGGAATAGGAAGAGACCCGTAGGAATAATCAATGTGGGTGAGATTACAAGGCATGGTACAGTGCCGGGGGTGGACCTTACTAAAGTTTTAAATAGCCTCTTTCCTTTGGTCTCCTAGCTTCGGCCTGCATTGATATACTCTCCCATAGGCCTCTGATGGACGCATTGCTGGGGCGAAACCCCCCCCCCTTTTCTGGCCCAGTGGTCAGCACTGTTGCCTCAACAGCAAGAAGGTCCTGGGTTCAAACCCCAGGCCGACCCAGGCCCTTTCTGTGTGGAGGTTGCATGTTCTCCCCGTGTCTCCCACCATCAAACAGACATGCACGTTAGGGTTAACACTCCTGCCTGTGCCCCTGAGCAAGGCAATGGAATGAAGAACTGGAGTTGGTCTCTGGGCGCTGCAGCTGCCCACTGCTCCTATACGATCGGAGGGGTTAAATACAGAGAATGAATGTCATCGTAACCTGCACAATGACAAAATAAAGCGGCTTTCTTGAAACTTTCAAATGAATCAATATAGAGGCAAAGAGGAAGACGCCACTCGATTTCAGCACGGACTTGAACACGTAGCCTCCGAGCGAGTCACAAGCTGCTGTTCCTATTAAACTGGGAGTCCTTGGTATTGCTGACTACCACGCCGGCTAAACAGGATTAACAGTCCTGCAGAATGACGCACAATGACACTCAGCTATCTGCCAAAAAAAAAACTAAACCAAAAAGGCATTGTGCCTATCCAAGCTGCGAGTGGGGGCTCAGTGTGTGTCCGTGTGTGCTGTAGGTCTTTAATGGAGGATTGTGCAAGCTGCAACAAAACGCTCGATCATTTTCAGTGTTGGCGGCGGGAGACACGTGCAACGCAGACACAGCTGCAGAAGCACACAGGACTGCACACACACAGGCTGGGATCTGGTGACTGGACTCACCGCTCTCTTCCAGAGGGTTACGCACAAGTCAAAGAAGAAATAAGCCCAGTTGACGTCAGTGCATTGTTGGTTCGAATGCAACGTGTTAAAGAACGAATCGGTGACCTGGCCAGTAAGAAGGAACTAGTAAGTTTGGAGTTTCAAAGTTTCCCTGCTGGAAAACTGAGAGGCCGCTTGCTTGTAAGGGGTCATTTTCGTTCACAGTACATCAAATGCATTGCTTTGGTGCAGTCTGATTACTCGCTGCAGCTGGATGCCCCCTGCGCCACATGCCAGCGCTCACAGGCGTGAGTTCAGCTTCCTTGAAACCTTCTGACATCATTAAAAAAGCGAATGGAACACGTTGCACCGGCGTGACCCCTGAAGTCCTGCAGCAAAGCAGGAACCAGCACCGTGACGCAACCACGCACCTGTAGACGCTACCAGCCTCCGTACCCGCGTGTGTGTCTGGTAGTGTTGAATAGGACGCACGAGGCCTTGAAGCTGACCACAAATGCACAGCCCCAACACACTGAGTGCATGCCCGCTGGGGCTGTTGCCACTTCTGTCACTCAAGAAAGACAAGATGTGTGTGTGTTTGTGTGTGTGTGTGTGTGTGTGTGTGTGTGTGTGTGTGTGTGTGTGTGTGTGTGTGTGTGTGTGTGTGAGACTGTAGCAGTCTGTGATTGCAGTTGTCTATCTACACCCTGTGTTCGTTTGTCTCTGCAGCTGTGTGTGTGTGTGTGTGTGTGTGTGTGTGTGTGTGTGTGTGTGTGTGTGTGTGTGTGTGTGTGTGTGTGTGTGTGTGTGTGTGTGTGTGACTGGCAGTCTGTGTCTGCAGCTGTCTGTACTCTGTGTTTAGGTTTGCCTTCGACTTTTGTCTTTTGTCTCTGCAGCTGTGTGTGTGTGTGTGTGTGTGTGTGTGTGTGTGTGTGTGTGTGTGTGTGTGTGTGTGTGTGTGTGTGTGTGTGTGTGTGTGTGTGTGTGTGTGTGTGTGATGTCACTGTACATGACATCATGATGTTGACTGATGTTGATGATGCTCAACTGGAAAAACTACAAATTCACAAACACATCGCCCGCATAAAGCGCACTTACACACCGTACTATCGGCCATTTAATTCTTAAATAATGTAGAGACGATAAAAATCCATTCAGTTATGGGCCGAAAGGGTTCCAGAAAAAACAAAACAACAACAACAACAACAACAGGGTATGCAGGGTGTAATCAAAACCAAATAGTCTGACAATACACCTGAGGAAAAGGAAAAAAAATTTATAGTATTATGGGAAGATTCTCAGATACCCCAAAGTTATTACTATAAATCATACAGCAGCAGCACTATAAGTAATACAGCACATGCTTATCTACATGCTTATCCTCCTGGCTGCACTGGTGCCATCGGCAGCCTGCTGACAAGGTCCTTTCTACCCCCTGCCGGTGTTTGAACGATCCTTTCCTGGCAATTATCCTCCGCAATTTATTGCAAAACTTCGAGGCATGGCTGATGTATACAGACTCTGACGTTTCAATGGATCCTGGGTCAAAGCGGACATTTCCTCAGCTGGTTTTGTGTTTCTTCGCTACGGAAGGACCCTTCCTTTTGTATATTTCAGTATCCAGTTCGTAATCCTTCTGGTTCGTGTAGTACTTGAGTCGTCCACTAGAGGGTAGCCACGCTTCACCAGTGTTACGTTGGCGGACAACGTTCATTGACGATGAAACGCTGCACAGTAATACTCAGGAACAGTGACGTGCAGTCAGGGGAGGCAGGGGAGGCAGTGCCTCACCCAGGCTCATAAGAAAAAACATTTATTTATTTATTTTAACTTCACTTTGTTAAGATTGTTTTGAAAAATTATGTAAAACTTGTTGTTTTATCAATGAAAGGCATGCCCTATTCAGGATGGCTTGGTCCCAAAGCTAGCGTTGGTGAATGCAGGCTGCTGAGGCAGAGTGTGCTTGTGCTTCTCTCTGGTACACATAAATATAGTTCATTGCCTACCCAGTCATGCACCCCACTGCACCGTACTGCTCAGAAACTATTATAAAACACTGCAAGGTTTACAATATCAGATATTATTTGCACTTTGGCATTTTTTTAACTAATTAGGGCAACGTTCTGGCAGCACAGAACAATTTTTGTTGTTGTTTATTTTGTTATTTTTCCATGCTGTGTCAACCAGAAACAGAAACAAGTAAAACATGAATTTACAATCCATCATTAGGCAGATGTGACTATTTAATCTGACATATAAAGCCTGATTAAAAAAAAAAAGTGTCACCGCTGCTTCCAGTTCCAGTGATGCCAACTCCGGTCCGGCTTCCAGCTCCAGCAATACCAGTCCCATTCCCAGCACCTAGACCAGTCCAGTTTTGCCTGTTACCCATATTCCACCAGTCACCCCCCTGCAGTATGTCTATCAGCCCTTTCCCCACTATCAGAGCCAGATTGTTCTAGACCGCTCACCCAGGCCGGTCCAGCCCATGTTATCTGCCAACCTGTCTGTTTCTGCATTGCCTGGTGAGACCCGTTGGCTGTGTTTCTTACTCTGTTTCCTGTCTGCGCCTTTTGTACCGTAGCCTGAGTATTGTTCAGCCGTGTATGACCCCCCCCCCCGCTTGTCCACTGACCTACAAGTTTGCTTGCCTCCAGAATAAAAGTGTCGTTAATGGAGAACCAGCCTGAGTGTCTACGTTTGTTGTCCTCCATCTGAGAGAGAGGCTGTGGCATATTCAGTCCAGCTGCATGACGCGGTTTAGTGTCAGGTCAGTTCTCCTATAGGATGTTGGGACGACTTGATGTCCTGCTCATGACCTCAGGACCCCCCCCCCACACACACACACACGTCGTCTGTTGTGAATGTTTCGCTCCGAGTTGTGTGCGTTCAGTGTGTCCGTTCATGGAGTGTGTTCGGCCACGGTTTAATTGGGGCAGTTTTTAATTTCAATATTCAATTTAAACCTGAACCTCTTGACATATTGGGTTCAGTTGGACCGTAATCCCTCTGTTATGTTTCAGCGGAAAGTCATAACGAAGAAAGACCTGCTTCCTCCGTCCCAAAGCCTCTGTTATTGCTTCTGCGAGCAGGAGTGCGGAGGTTTGCCGGGGGATGTGTGTCTTGGCTAAGAACGTCTAGACTGCCCAGGATCTCCGAGGACGGCAACATTTTTGTATATCAAGGAGTGTTCACGGTTTAACATCCGGTGGCACCTTCGGTTGCATGTCTTCAAACGGAAAATACACCTCACTCGTTCAGTTAGATGAAAACTTTTCAAGGCCCAGTCCTTCGCCAGTGGACCCACTACCGAATCTGAGAGCTTAGAAAAACTTTATTAGGTCCATTTGTTGAACCGCTGGAGATTATTGTGCAGACGCTGCCGGTTAAAGTCTGACAAAGGGAGATAAGGAAAGACACCGGGGCATCTCTGACAAGGCCGCAGCCTGCTGCTGGTGTTACAACCAAAATGGTGCCCGTCAAAATGTGTGACTCTCCAGCGGAAGACCGGTCATTTGAAGCCAAAGCTCGCTCTCATGCTGGAGGAGAGCCAGCAGTACTTATGTGAGGCTTGAAATGGCCGAACCGATTCCTTTGGGTTTCTCACTTGTGCCACTTTTACGGGGCCTAGTACTTCATTTTCTGAACATTCGCGAGTGCAGACAAAAAGGGAGCGAAAAATATAGGGGCCACCGTTTCGGACAAAGTGAAGTCTATCAAAATATGTGACGGTAACCCCATACCCTGTGGGGGGGGGGCACGGTGGCCCAGCGGTCAGCACTGTTGCCTCACAGCAAGAAGGTCCTGGGTTCGAACCCCAGGCCGTCCCAGGTCCCTTCTGTGTGGAGGTTGCATGTTCTCCTCGTGTCTGCGTGGGTTTCCTCCCACCATCAAAAAGACATGCATGTCAGGGTTAATACTCCTGCCTGTGCCCCTGAGCAAGGCAATGGAAAGAAGAAGTGGAGTTGGTCCCCGGGCACTGCAGCTGCCCACTGCTCCTATACAACAGGATGGGTTAAATACAGAAGACAGATGTTGTTGTAGCCTACAATGACAAAATAAAGTGGTTATCTTTCTTTCTCTCCTTGTAGAAAACTCGGGCTACCGTTACACACACTGTTTCACGCTGCCAGCAGCCATGCCTGGAGTCATACATTTCATGGGTTACCATTTTCTGTGAGACACCTGCAAGCAAGCAAAATCTTATTTATACAGCACTTTTAAAAACATACAGTTGCAACCTGCTTTACACTCAATACACAAAATATGAATAAATATGTAAAATAAAATAAATGAATATAAAGACATGGCACAGGGAGTAACAGACCAAGCTAGAAATGAAGCAAGACCCAAGTCAGGGGTGGGAATCTATGAAACTGCTTGCCTGAAAAGACGGGTTTTTAGAAGCCTCTTGAAACAGTCCAAAGATGCAGTGGGTCTCATGGATTGGGAGAAGATTATTCCAGAGGCTTGGGGCTCAAACTGCGCAGGCACGGTCACCTTTTTGTTTTGCAGTTGGAGTGGGGGATGGGTGAAAGACCGAGGTTTGAGGATCGGAGTGGACAGGAAGTGGAAAGAGGAATGAGGAGATCAGAAATATGACTGGGGGCAACGTCATGCAGGCCTTTAAATGTAATCAATAGGATCTTGTAGATTACTCTGAATTTCAGGGGAAGCCAATGGAGCGATGCAAGACTAGGGCTCATATGGGACCCACAGCTAGTCCTGGTTAGTAGTCTAGCGGCTGGATTCTGAACCAGCTGTAGCCGGTTCACAGCGGCTCGGCCGAGGCCAGAGTAGAGGCAGTCACAGTAATCTAGACGGGAGAAAATGAAAGTGTGAATCGATTTTTCGATATCCTTAAAAGACAAAATATTTCATACACTATATCGCAAAATATAAGCAACAAAAGGCCTCAGCTATCAAATTTACTCAAAAATAAAACTGAAGTTAGTCCAGATTTTGCTAACAAGAGAAAAACCAGTGATCAAAAATATCTAAAAACATTTTAGATATTTTCTGTAATAATTCAATATTTGCTCTGAAATAACCAAAATGGTATATTGTACGGCAACTTCCACTGTCTCCACTACTGAGAGATAACATCTCAGCGCCCATATAAAATGCACAAGACATAATGGCTTGCTAAAGGAGCTTTGTGCCATTTGCACCTTTTTGATGCCCTCTCTGGTTCAGAGATCTGAGCGATACCAACGTAGACAAGACAAGCACATTCAGATAGAAAGGAAGCAAATATCGAGCCCGTCTGATATCATCTGCCCCTGGCAAGCGATGGATATCAGTTTGTGTTTGTCGTGGCCCCGACATAGCTCACAGAGGACTGTGAGTGCGAGCCAAGTCTTTGAGGGGGCGGCCAAAGACGCTCAGTTGGGCCGGCTCATGTCTCATGCAATTTAATGAAATACATGAAATCTTGAATAAGTGTGTGTGTGTGTGTGTGTGTGTGTGTGTGTGTGTGTGTGTGTGTGTGTGTGTGTGTGTGTGTGTGTGTGTGTGTGTGTGTGTGTGTGTGTGTGTGTGTGTGTGTGTGTGTGTGTGTGTGTGTGTGTGTGTGTGTACTTCTCCTGGCTCGGCACCTTGCCGTGGTGGAGAAGCTTGCGTGTACCAATGATCCCAAGAGCTGTGCTGTGCGGAGCTTGGCTCCTGGTAGGGTCACCCAAGGCGGACAGGTCAAGGGGGAGGATCCTGATGAAACGCGATCCAGCAAACACCTCGACGGCTGAACTGGCGGGAGATGTCTCCAGGTCACAACGGCAGTGGAGGCGGATGAAGGCTGCAACAGAAGGTGGTCCCCAGTCGTCTTGGTTCTCCATGCTGTTGGACTCTGGCCAGCCCCTGCCAAGGACCGTGTGGTGGCTGCAGGCGCATCAGCCACTCCAAGTAAAAAGCTGTCACGCGCAGGCGTCCTCCCATTGTGTGGCTCCAGGATCGGCCTCTACACCCACACGAGGACCCAGAGGGACCCAGAGGGAGGACGGTCATACTCGACCCCGAGTGACTGCTGATGATGATGATGATGGTGTGTGTGTGTGTGTGTGTGTGTGTGTGTGTGTGTGTGTGTGTGTGTGTGTGTGTGAGAGAGAGAGAGAGAGAGAGACGCTTCAGGAAGGCCAAAATGTTTCACAAGACCTCTTTTGAAATAGGCCTACTCCCTCCAGGGGGCACGCTGTATCAAAAGGGACATTTGTTCTAGGTTACACTTTAAATACCCCGTTTTTACCATCTTACTTCCACCACACACACACACACACACACACACACACACACACACACACACACACACACACACACATTTAAGCACAAAAACTGATGAACAAGTTGGTGCCCTGCTAAAAGGACGAGCCAGCAGCTGTCAGTCATTATTAGTGGTGACTGGAACAAACAGGGACTCCTGATTGGTAATCAGAATTAAATAGCCTCCATAACAGCACAGTACTTATATGGAAACTTTGGTTTAATTATATTATTTACTGCTAGAAAACGATCAGCTGCAAATCCAGCCAATTTCTGAGCTATAAATCATTAACAAGCAGATAAACCCTAATGTTACAGCTGTTAAATAGTTTAGATCTATGGAAAAATCTGCAGTCATGCCGCAGCATATATCGATTAAGAAAGGTCAATTTATATAAACAGTTCCTTATTTTGACGATTGTAAACAACGTCCAGCACTGAAACCTGGTTTTGCTTTGCACGACCCCCCCCCCCCCGTGCGTGTCTGTATTGGCCGAGGGGGACTCTGATGGGTTTTGGAGGTACAGTGTTCGTAAGCTAAGCATTTCCCGCGCTATCGTAGTTTATCCTTTTAACGCTCAAATGCTGCTATTTGGTCATTTCTGCAAAGAGCGACGCAAATAAAGTTTTATTCTAATCATTATTACCAGCAGCCCGGTGACGTAGCACCCAGCGTTGTTAGTGTAAACTACTAATAAGACACGTTAGCCCCTAGCTAACGGGTCTGACCCTTTAGCCGAGCGGTTAGTGACGTCGCCTTGTGGTGCAGTACACCCCGTATCGAATCCCGCACCGGGCAAGAAAATAACCGGTTACACTGGTGGCAGCGGTGGGATCCGGAAGTGCGCAGATCCTCAGAAGTCTCTTCGGAGCGCGGGAATAACAAAGCGCGAGGGCGCACTTCCGGGGAAGGTGGCAACTGTAAACTACTAATAAGACACGTTAGTCCCTAGCTAACGGGTCTGACCCTTTAGACGAGCGGTTAGTGATGTCGCCTTGTGTTGCAGTACACCTCGTATCGAATCCCGCACCGGGCAAGAAAATAACCGGTTACATTAGTGACGTAACTCTTCAAAATTCATGTTAAAATCTGCAATAACCTCACCATACATTATTCATGCGTTATATTAGAGAAGATGTTTTCAAAGCAGACCGACTGGCGAACAGGATCCAAAACCTCCAGGCCTCTTTATTTATTTATTTATTTATTTATGTATTTTGGCGCCATAGTCGTGGAAAAGATGGCCCCGAAATGACGACAACACTTAAGAGACCTGGCGTCCGCCGGAGTCCAACATCTTTTTCTACGGTCACCATTCGCGCCGTAACAGCGGCGCCCCCTCTCTCGTGAACGCGAATCGCCCGGTGCGCGTTCACGCGTGGTAGGTAGCCCTCTGTTCAAAGGTCCGTTCCAAAACACACACACACACACACACACATACACACACACACACACACACCGCCAGGAGTCTGGCCAGGTGGGGAGGAGAGGAGAGGAGAAGGAGAGGAGGAGGAGAAGAGGAGAAGAAGAAGAGGAGAAGGAGAAGAAGAAGAAGAAGAAGAAGAAGAAGAAGAAGAGGAGCATGTCGCGGAAAAAATGCTCAACAAGTTCAGCCATACCCGAGGGTGGAGGGGAGGATGTGTCGGGAGGAGAGGAAGGGAGAGAGGGGAAGGAGAGGGGAAGCTCCGCCGGCTTAAGCGCTCCTCCACCGGGCCCCCAGAGCGGCGCGTCCCCGCGGGGGCAGAAGGTCTCCAAAGAAGTTTACTTCGCTTTTCTCCCTGACAAATACGAACCGCTTATCGAGGAGGTGGGAGAGGAGACGGCGGAGGAGAGAAGGCGCAGGAAAGAGGA
This sequence comes from Lampris incognitus, assembly GCF_029633865.1. Lineage (NCBI taxonomy): Eukaryota > Metazoa > Chordata > Actinopteri > Lampriformes > Lampridae > Lampris > Lampris incognitus. Next base: position 38,866,196 of record NC_079224.1, on the reverse strand, counting down.
GAAGAGGAGAAAGAAGAAGGAGAAGCAAAAGAAATACAGAAAGGTAAAAAAAGGGTCGATTTCTAATTTAGCGTAAAGTCTATTTTTTGGGGGGGGGGGGTTATGTTGTACAGCTGCCCATCATGGGATGTAGATGAGGTCCTCGGGGCTGTGACGGTTTGTTGGTTGGTCGGTTTGTGAAGCTGTCAGACCGACCCGCAGTTAACGATTGACGCAGACGATCTTTGCCCTGCACACAGCGCGTGTTTACTGTTTTCACGCATGCAGGCGATAAGGATGGATGTGTCATGAATATAACCCAAACTGTGCAAGAAGTGCAATTAATTACCTTCTAGAAAAGCCTCATCCTGAACGATTAAAAAAAAACCCCAAAGTGTCGAACATCAAACTGCTGACTCAGAGATGACGCGTGGTAAGATGCTCCTGCAGGCACCGTCACCACCTCCATGTAACTGTTGCTATGTGTAAAATGTTGTCCTTCCCGGACCACAATAGCACCAGTAATTATCATAATAACATGTAACGTGCCTCTTAAATATCACAGAAGATGACTTGTCTCACATTCGCAACCCCCAGCAGACACAGTAACCCGGTGTGGAGTGTGAACTTGTCAGATGTGAATCCACTACGAAACGTGAATCCGTGGCGAGTAAAAAGATGAATGGGTGGCAAGGAGACATTCAATGGTCGCAACTTCCTTCCCCCGTCAAGAGCGATCCCAGTACCCCACCCTACCCCACCTCCACTTCCAGGCAGCCGTGCCATGGGCTCCTACAACGCTGTCCAGTGGGCCCTGGTGGGGGGGGGGTGGGGGGGAGTCCTGCTCCCCCTCCAGTCCTGCTGTGCTCCTCGGAGGCGTGACTAAAGCTAACGCTAAGAGCGCCACACTAAAGTACCGTGTGCGTAAACACACTACACAGCTCCAGCACGGCGTATTTATTAGTCATTTGTGTTGCCCTAAACTACTAATAAGACACGTTAGCCCCCAGCTAACGGGTCTGATCCTTTAGCCGAGCGGTTAGTGATGTCGCCTTGTGGTGCAGTACACCCCGTATCGAATCCCGCACCGGGCAAGAAAATAACCGGTTACACAAGTTAAAGGCACGAAGAAACACTCAACAGCGATTCAATGAATTCTTAGAATCGATATTCTAGGCTTGCCTGAAACGCCCAAACAAGGAGTCGTCACAGAGCGCAGCCCGCTCCCAACCGGGGCCCTTGGCAGCGTTTGAACCGGCTGTTTTCCTCCTTTCACAAAAATACTGTGGCGAAATCCACTCTAGGCGTCACGCCGTACCAGCTAACAGCCTATTGTTGCGCCCTCTTGTGGTTATTGCCTATTAACTACCTCCATGAGTACCAATTTAAATGAACGGTGATCAGGGAGGCGATGAAGTCCGATCCCACATAAAATATCCCTTCCCAAATGCAAATGGTTCCGCCCCCGAATTATCTAAATGAAAACCGATGTTTGGGGATTTCACTTTATTACACGTGAGAGAAACCCCCTCGGTCCCGGCTCAGCATCCGGAGTTAACAAGCTGCCGCGTTTGGGAAAACTGTCCCACGGCCGTTCCGCGTGGTTTTCAACTAGTTTACCTCGAATATGTTGCTATGTTGCTGTTGTTCACATCACCGGACACTAGATGGCAGGGTTCAGGTAGACGTTACACTTGGACCCTTTAAAGACGTAAATCCTCTACAACTGAATGGTTGTTAAATCGCAACCCTAAGACTCCTAATGTGCAATTGAATTGGACAGACATAAGAATGTGTGTGCGCGCGCGCGGAATGGAGACCACGTGAGGGCACCCGGGCATGCAGTTCGTGCTGGTCTGAGCGCTCCTTCTGCTCCCATACGGTGTAAAGGCTCGCGCTGTCACTTTGTCGTCATGATTATTCCCCCAAATTTTGAAAACGATGAAGATGATGATGACGACTGATAGTTGAAATAGTTCAACGGTACAGAGCCAGCAGAGTAGTAGGAGGGCCAGGAAGTGATGGTCCTGTTCCATACCTGGCCCATGGGTTTGTTGTTTTCTACTGCAGAATCTAACTAGTACTATGTGTTTTTACTCGTACTACATATTGCACACTTTAATTCAGCAACTTAGTACCTTGCTAATCATGTCACCTAGAAACCCAGGTTTTCTCCAGGGGGTGGGCTTTCTAAGCTGTTCCTAACCCTCTAGGAGACTGGTATTAAAGCAGATTGTTAAGGGTTTAAAAGTTGGTTGGGTTCGCTGAACTAATATGCTCAACTTCAGTAATCCCTCTAGGAACCTCACTCGCTCACTCTTACACACACACACACACACACACACACACACACTCTCTCTCTCTCTCTCACAGCTACACACTGCTCCTCCTGGCAGTTTTCGTGCTCCCACACAGAGAAAGTAGAACAGTGATTTCTGGGAGCGACTGCTTGTGTCTGACTCTGATTTCCTCTGTCTGGCAGAACGTTGGCAAGGCACTGCGGTTCGGCTGGCGATGTCTTGTTGCCGGGTTACAGAATTTAGCGGGGGCTTATGCCACGCCCCTTTCAGCAGTCAGCACGCTAGTGACACAAACCCACCAAACTGCCAGCAACAAAGCATGATGGGACTTTGGAGTGCCAGGACACCCTTACTCAAACGCCCACGCCCACGTGCACGCACGCACGCACGCACGCACGCACAGAAACACACACACACCTGTGCTTTGACCTTTGCTCCATCTCTATGGGCAGAAATTGAGGCCATTAAAAAAGGAGTTTAACTGCAGTAATTTGAAGATGTGCTGCTGCAACTGAAATAGTGCTAAAACAACTGAATCTGAATAGCAAGATCTGAATTTCAGTATAAACTTCTGAAATCTACATTGGCATCCAACTTTACAGTTTAATTTCAAGCCAAATGTCAATTTTCCACATTCAAACGCACGTCTTTCATTCAAGGCTTAGTTTCCAGCAAAACACACATACGAGGAAAGGAGCAAAGACTAAGTCAGCCTTACGTAGGACGATCCGCAGATATCTCAACCTACCAGCAAGTACTTCTTCTTCTTGTGTTTTAGAAATTATTAAATATGTATGTTTGTATCTTATCATTCTTGTAGCCACATTTTCAAAAATTCACGTTTTTTTTAAATCAGTGAATTGTGACTTTTTTTAATGCATTGTATGATCTACCCTAGAAGTTATTTAGGAATATATACATGTTTGTCTAACCTGATTCCCACTCATCTGTTCCTGTTTGTCCAGCCGCTCACTCTCCTGATGATGTAGTGTTTTTAATGTATTGAACCTGAATCCTCAGAAACTGTGTTATTACATCTAATATCATAATTTCAATGTTCAGCCCGGCCAGGGTCCATGAGAGATGAGAAGAAAATGTGGTTTACTGTAGTGAAGAAGTGGAAGATGCATTTTATAAACAGTAAAGATGTCGTAGTGATGACAGTAGCGGTCTTCATTAAACACACATGGGCAGAGACAGAGGTGAAAGCTGGTTGGAAGATGAATGTAAAAAAAGAGAACGACATTGGAGGAATAAGAAGAGGAAAAAGTGTGTGTGTGTGTGTGTGTGTGTGTGTGTGTGTGTGTGTGTGTGTGTGTGTGTGTGTGTGTGTGTGTGTGTGTGTGTGTGTGTTTACAATAAGATAATGGACAATGGCGAATGACATGGCGTGACAGCCCTTAGAAAGAGAAGTGCATGGGATCAGCAATTGAGGCTCTATTGTGTTTTATCAACAGTCTTATTATCATAATTTGAACACTGCACTTACCAATAGCCCACAAACTACTTAAACTATTATCTCCATTATGTGTGTGAACACCACAATATATCATTTTTCATATAATTTTGTATTTTTTCTAAATATTTTTCATTGTATTTTATTCCTCAAATACACATCTTTGCATGTATATTATATAATTGTATAAATATCAGTGTTATTGTTCTGGTAATTTCCATAACTTTCTCACCTTCTGATAACCATTTCATCTACTCTGTAACGCCATAGGCTGTTTTTGATCCATTAAAACATGGTGTGTAGCCAATTCTGTTTTGTGTTGTTTGTCCCATTTATATCCTCCGCATTCTCTGTGTCTGTCCATAAAATGGCCATGACTAGGGCTGACATGGCAAGCCATCATCAGTAACACTTAATTGGACTAATTAGGTCAAAATGTGACCAAATGTTTCTAATCCTTGTTGTGTCTAGTTCTTTTTATGGTTTAAGCGAAACACCAAATTTAGCAGGAGCTAAGAAACTTCCAGTTCTGTCAGCGATGAGGAGGTTAGAAGATACCTACTCCCTCACATGACCGCCACCGACCCCGTCACAAACAGAAAATCATCCTTCAACGCCACAGGCCTTCCAACACTGTAGCCCAGTGGGAGCTGCTCTAATGTACGAGCCCATAGGCCTGATTGGAAATACTCATCAGAACAGTCCTACTGTAAAACAGGCATGACGTGAACAAAGTAGGCCTAGACTCACTTATGTTGTGTAATATATAGAAATGTTATTAGTTTCATTTATTTTGTTGAATTTTAGCTATGTTTATTAATAGTCTTTATTCAGAAACATGAGGGCTACTAAGTAGGCCTAGTCCTCAGGGACCCCAAGTACTGCTGGTTTTCTGTTCCTCGGTGTTACAGACTAGTCGGGTCTAGGGGTTAAGGGTTAAACACGCAATGCTAGTCCTAACCTGGAGTGTGTAGAAAAGATGGAAACGAGGGAGGGAAAAAAAAACAAGAAGAAGGACTGATTTCCAAGACGAGAGAAATAGCGGAGGTGGGCTAGCTTACCAAGGTAGCAGGCTAGCAGTTAGCAGGTCCCTCTGACAAGGCCTCGGCCGCTTGGGTCTCGGCTTCTGTAAGCGGCGAACACTGTCTTGGTAGTTTAGTTCAGTTTAGGTTGATAGTGGATGGATCCTCAAAAATAAAAGAAACTTGGTTTTCTTCAAAATCCTCCAAAGCTGGAATGGTGTGAACCTCTACCGCGTTTTCAAAGTGGCGCATCCTGAGGCACACCTCACAGTGACGTCCTTTTATAAACCCTGCTTAACCACACCTCCAATCATTTCTCAATGAAAACCAGTCCAAGTAAGTAAGAAAAGAAGAGGAGAAAGGCAGCTATAACCCCTATCACTTCTAACACACTGGTTAGTTAATTACACTCACCTGGTGTGATTAGATGGCTGGAATACCAACCACAATAGGTGACTACCTGGTAGAACAGAAAACCAGCAGTGCTGGGGGTCCCTGAGGACTGGGTTGAGTACCACAGTATATTCATACAGAAAACAGACAGGTGTGATACAATCAAAATACCCCAAGATGGCATTGATCTATTTTAAAAAGACCCCTCATTGTAAATAGACAACTTTTGGCCAACAGAAAAAAGTCTCATTTCACATTTTAGTGATGTATTATGCTCTTAATTGTCCCCCACCTGTCTGTCTCTTGTCTGTCTGTCTCTCGCCCACTCTCTGTACCATCTCTCTCCCTGTCCCTCTCTCTTCTCGGGCGGGTGGATCATTCGGGGTTTGCTCTGGAGGTGAACGGGTGTAAAAGGCCATCCAGTAGTCTGTTCAGCAGTGCGGACCACTGACTGACGCATTTTCTTTAAGTTGAGAAGAGGAGGTGCGGGGAACCCGACCAAAACGGAGGATGTGAGAACACTTTCAATGATGCTCTGCAGAACTGCACCAGGGTTGATTGAGAAACGTTGAGGTTATCCTCAGCCAAAGCAGAAGAACGTCTTCTGTTCTGTCGTCTTGATGAGGAATGAGATGGTCATGTCTAAATTGAGGGTGCTGGTGCTGGTGGATTCAAGGCATTTGAAAGACTCCACAGCATTCAACAATTTGAGAGCGTTCAGGTCAAGGTTGTTGTCTTAAACCATACTGCAATATATACCATCTCCTCTCAATAGGCAAACTTGCCATTATCTTTGACGAGAACAACTACGATGGTGTGGTGGACACGTATTGGGGACAGAATTCAACCCAGGAACTAAGGGTTAAGTCATGGTTGCCCTGGCAGGTTAACGCAGGGTTAAGTTATGGTTGTCCAGCCAGTTTTCTGGTTATTCTTGCCACCTCCGCTCAGTCGAGCAGTGGTTTGTTTGTCTCTCTGATTTACCGTGGATTAAAGAAAGTTGCCTACACGGCTAAAGTGTGAACCTACGGTCTTCTCCGTTACTTCGGCTCTACACTGGTGACCCCGACGTCGGTTTTCGGATAAGTTTTCTGAAACCACACACATTATGGCTACGAACGCCGTTGCAATTAAACTGCCGGAGTTTTGGGAGTCTTCCGCGGCTACATGGTTCGCGCAGGCTGAGGCACAGTTCGCGCTCAGAGACATAACAGCAGACGAGACCAGGTACTACTACGTAGTGGCAGCGCTGGGGGGCGCTACGGCTTCCAGGATAAGCGGTTTCATAACCAACCCACCGGCCGATGGTAAATACGCCGCGCTTAAACATCTCCTCCTTGAAACTTTTGAACTGTCAGCAACGGAGAGAGCACGTCGCCTCTTCGCAATTCAGGGCTTGGGAGATGGCAAACCATCGGAGCTAATGAGCAGGATGTTAAACCTACTGGGTCAAGAAAAGCCATGTTTCCTGTTTATGGAGCTGTTTCTGCGCAACATGCCGCCCCACGTCCAGACTGCGCTCGCTAACTCCACCATCACTGATCCCCGTGAGCTGGCAAAGGAGGCTGACCGATTCTTCGTCGCTACACAACGTTCCTCCCATGCCGGGGTGCTGGCTCCTACCTTCACTGGCCCCCCGCCGACATCGCGGGCGTGGCCCGACGGTGGCGCCACAGCGGCAGACCGCTACAAGCCCTCTGGACTCTGTATGTACCACGCTCGATTTGGTGCGAAAGCTAAACGGTGCCGTTCCCCCTGCAACTACAGGCCGACGGGAAACGAGAGGGCCAACACTCAGTAGTGGCCATGAGTGTTGGCGATACGAGCAGGCTACTCTTCATCCTCGACACCATCTCCGGTCGGCGATTTCTTTGTGACACGGGCGCACAGAGAAGCGTGCTCCCTGCTACTGACGTCGACATCATGGGCGGGGAGCGGGGCCCCCAGTTGGCGACGGCTGACGGCAGCCCTATCCACACCTACGGCGTGCGGTCTGTAGAACTGTGTTTTGGTGGACAACGTTTCACGTGGGAGTTCGTCATGGCCAATGTAACGCTTCCCCTCCTCGGAGCTGATTTTTTGTGCGCTTACGGTTTGCTAGTGGACATTCAGAACAGCCGTCTGGTCGATGCCTTAACCTTCTCCTCCTTCGCATGTACGCGGAGGGAAGCGGCCTATGCAGGTCTAGCCAACTCTCTCTCAGAGGCAGACAAGTTCACCCGCCTCCTCGCTGAGTTCCCTGACCTCACCCAGCCTACCTTCTCTGCACCCACCGCTAAGCATGGGGTGGAGCATCACATTGCTACGAAGGGGCCCCCGGTCTACGCCAGAGCCAGGCGTCTCGACCCCGCCAAACTCGCCATTGCCAAGTCTGAGTTCAAGCACCTGGTGGTGGATTTTGGGGGCACGGCCGAGCATGTTTCAGTGGACCGAGTTAAACCCGCACACCTGGACTTGACGCAGCCGTTGGAGTTAGCCCAACCTCCTCGTCGCGGTCGTCCCCCGGCTCCGCCTCCTCCCCCCGTGGAGGCCCGAGCTGCCTCTTCTGCTCCTCAGGCCGACCTCCACAGGCCCGCGTCAATGCCTCCCACAGACACTCCGGCCCCTGTTATCCGGAGCCGCCGCGGACGGCCTGTCGTCCACCCGCGCCTGCCTGACTTCGATTACTAGGGCGAATTCTGGGGGGGCTCATGTGGTGGACACGTATTGGGGACAGAATTCAACCCAGGAACTAAGGGTTAAGTCATGGTTGCCCTGGCAGGTTAACGCAGGGTTAAGTTATGGTTGTCCAGCCAGTTTTCTGGTTATTCTTGCCACCTCCGCTCAGTCGAGCTGTGGGTTTTGTTTGTCTCGCTGATTTACCGTGGATTAAAGAAAGTTGCCTACACGGCTAAAGTGTGAACCTACGGTCTTCTCCGTTACTTCGGCTCTACAATGGTGTCATCTGCAAATCTGATGATTTTTATCAAGGGGTGTACAGAGTTACAGTCATTAGTGTGCAGTGAGTTTAGAAGTGGGAAGAGGACACGAGTTGGGTCGGTTTCCAGTTTTGCCGGTCCGATCTGATGTAAGATTTTATACTGTGTTCCATTTACCTCGGAAGTCGAAAGTGAGAATGACGTCACACCCAAGTTGACCGCGTTCCAGCACAAGAAGTTGGAAAACCAAGTTAGCCATTGTTAACAATACCAGTTGATAACAATGCGTTATATGGTTAGTGCATACAAACACTGCAGGCACATGTCCACAGATAGAAGTTGGACAATACTGTGTGTACGACTGATTTAATGAGACACAAATAAGACAGAAGCCTCTTGCTGCTGCTGCTGCTTTCGCTCATGTTTTATCAAAATGGCAGCGAATTTCTTGTGGTAGCCCCTCCCATTGCTACTGACGTCAGTGGTCCCAACTTTTGGACCAGCAATTTTTGGGGAGCCGTGTCGGTGCCAAATCCGGCACCAGTCTTTTTTGCAGTGGACATGCGTGGAACCAGTTCTACTTTAGGCCTTGACATCGGCACTGCATCGGTGGAAAGGGATAGTAGTGGTAAAATTCGGTATACTGGTCCAGTCCGGTGCTTGGCTTAATGTCAAACCGGTTTGAAAAATTTTACATCGGCCCAACCGTAGGGGACACACCCCTGTGGTGACCTGTGCTAACGGAGCGCGGTTATGCTATAAGGGCTCCGGGTCTAACATATTATTTCATGTCTGTCAGGAAGTTGGTGACCCACCAACTGAAGACACTTAACATGCAGCTGCTCAGGGACCATTATGTTGAAGGGTCACCCAGGGACATTATGGGCGCCTGTACACCTTGTGTGTTCACATAAACCTTTGTGTACAACTCCATTAGCTTGTGTGTCCTAAATGGGGAAAAAAACCAATTACAGCACTCTTGAGCTGTGTATTTAGACATCTCTGTAGCCAATATAACCAGTAAAAACATCTGATGAGGCTCAGCTGAACATGAAAACTTGATGTCTCAGTGGTGGGGGAAGGTAGTGAGGCGTTTTGCAGCACTCATGCACCGTGCACGCTGCTGGCCCACCCATCATTGGTAGTGGTTACCTATTGATGGAAAGAAAGGTAACAGGCCTTGAATTAGCTGCTTTCATTTCACGAGGCAGGGGAGCAGGCTATCATCACGGACAGGATAATACAGTTGCATAATCAAATGTTCCAGTTATGTGATAAATTGAAAATACACTAGGATGTATTGTAAAGGACGGACAGCACGTTAACCCCTAAGATAACGCAGTAACAGTTTGTTCATTTTTTCCCCAGTGAGCAGGAGTACCTACATCATTTTGTGGGGGCGGGAGGAGGGGGGTATAATACCTGATAATATGATCAAATGACTTCCTTTATTATTGAAAGAGTCCTTTGGATTTTCATAGGGGGCTGTAATATGGTTATGTCAGCCATCTTTTACCCCTCATTTGGGGGGGGGGGGACCTCCACCTCTCATCAAAGCAATCCATGATATCCAGAAGTCTGTCCCCAAACTCCCCTGGATGAAGTTGATTTGCCTATGCCAAACACATGGGACAAGGTTTGGAAGAGTCTGCACCCGTCGTGAGGTACCAGATTACCACTGCAATCCTCTTTTCTACTGGGATCACAGAAATGTGTACGTGCTCTGGATACCACTGGTCGCAGTTTCCCACAGGTGATATGGCGTCAAATGTGCGTTGTCTCGTGCGGAAATGTGAAAGCCAGTGTTCATCAGGGAATGCACCAGTGCTATTCTTCCCCACCAGTCTTGACTTCTTCCAAGCATCCAGACTGTCCTCTTGGCTGTGGTGTCAGTGAACGCTGCTGTGGTGAAAATGGTCGGATTACATCCTACTGTTTCTGCTGATCAGCAACTTGAGGGTCACGAACCGGTCTCTTCCTCTATTTTATTTAAAAAAAAATGTTAATAGCGAAGTCTAATTGTCATGCCATCTTTAGCGACATCCATTTTATAGCCTAGAGAGGCCGCACGGAAACACTGGGGAAGTATGTAGGTGGTTATTTGCATAATGAGCGGGAAAACAAAATGTCTTTGACGCATGATGAGACGCATTTCGATACCAGGTGTGAGACTGCGTGCGTAAAGGACGGAAGTTCAAAGATTTAAACAATACGCTGCAGGAATATCTTGATGTCATTTGATGCAAACAAAAAGCACATGGGGGGGGGGGGTGTCACAAAACCCTATAGCATCACCTGGATCACTGAGCACGCACCGAGAGCATCTCTAAGACTCTATATCTCCTGTTCCCCTCGTTATCCTCCCAAATCGGTGCGGCGTGCGACGTGATATGCTCTGTGGCGCGAAACGCCTTTGATTCTCCCTCGTACATTCCCTGCGTGGCAGCAAGCGTGCATGTTGCAGAACTCACGCGTTGGTTTCTGTCCAAATATCCTTTTATAAGCCACAAAAATCAACATTTACAACGAGTGCCGACTTATTGTAGCCGATGCAAAAGCCGAGTGTTCGACATCGTCGCAGCTGTAGACTGCGAGAGTGGAAGGAATCACGGGTGTCGTCAGATTTAAAATGAAGTAGGTCGTTTCGTTTTTATTTTTTTTTTGGTCGCCGGCGGCTCAGCCGCACCAACAGGGAACAACCGACGCAATGCCGCCACCGCGTGGTTTTATTGGGGAACTACACATGAAATGTCAAGACAAATCCACGCACCCTCCACTCCACAGCAGCTACGAGGACGTTTCGACAAACCCAAACACACACAAACTGCAACGACATCAGTAATACCCCCCCCCACACACACCCACCCCCCACCCAATATATGCAGACATATCGTTTAGAGGGCGGAGGCTGTCTTGCACATCATTGATAATCGCCAGTCGGCAGCCCATTCATGAGGCACCTCACACACACACCAAAAACAAATAAATAAATAAATAAACGAGTGAGGACAAATTCCGTCGTTTGCGAGCGTCCATCTCGCATCATCAGCGGTAGTGCTCACGTGGTCCGCGAGGAGCCGGCGGTGGGTGTGTCCAATAGCGTGTGGTTTCATTCATAACTACGGTGCTTACTGGGAGCCCAAATTAAACCATGCAGACAGGGAGAGCTGTCTACGAAGTGCTGCACACAGAGTCTACCGTTAGGTGAGTCTGCTGTTTTGCCTCCTCCTCCTCCTCCTTCTTCCTATTCTTCTTCTTTCCTTCCTTTCTGCCGGACCTCGCCGGGCGTGCTCATGCTTGATCTGTTGTCGTCTGATTATATAAGGGGTGTGCATTCTAACGCGCAAAGTAAGCTGGGCAACCTTTCGTTGAGACGATAAGAAAGCGCCCTGATAGACAACTTTGACAGATGCAACGACTTTTCTTTTTTATTATTATTATTATTTTGCTCCATATTATTATGCAACGTCGAAACATTGGATCCCGTCATTTTTTACCCCCCCCCCCTTTCCTACGCCGATGTAATGTGCTCCCTGTGGACCAGCGGATGCTGAAATGTGGGACAGTCCTAATCAAAAGGATGCTGCCGATGAGCATCGCCGGCTGCAGCATCTGGCTGTAGTCAGCATCCCGTAGCAGCCCCGGTGGGGAGGTGGGAGGTCCTTTACGACCAGAGATTCAGCAGCGGCATGTCTGGTAATAATCATTTATCGGCCGCGGGTCAGGCTTGTCGTGATCTCCTTCCCACATCTCCGCCGGACTGTAGGTAAACAGCCTGGAGTTGAACAGGGGGTCTGTGCTGTGCTTGGTAACGCACGGCGCGTGGTGCTGTGTTGACGGACAGTCTTGTCTCACACACACTATACATATAAAAAGAAGCACTTGTTAAAAAAGAAAATGGATTGGAAAACATGTCAAGAGGACTCGAGATGTTGCCCCCCAGCCAGTCCTCCAAGCGCCAGACCCAGGCTCTGCCGTGCAGGACTGGACCGGAGAGTTGATTCCGAGTCCGTTTCCTCACTTCCTGCTGTGAACGTGAACAGCGGCTCGGGGTAGCCTCGTGCTTTGCGATGACGCGCAGCCACAACGCAGATACGGCAACGAAATCGCTCGGACTCACGGCACCGACGGCACCGGCGAGGACGGCTGTTTGAGAAGGGGGAAAGGCAGCGGGCGGCGGGTTCGGTTGTGGCTGCAGATTGTGGCAGTCGCCGAGACGAGAGCAGAGGCTGCTGTGCTGAGACTCAGCAGCCTCTGTTGGCGGCGTCTCCCTCGCGCCACTCCAGCGACGGCTGCACGTCCGCAGTCGAGAGGATGAAGTGAAGCCTGCCGACGGTCTCACGCCTTCTTATGCAACTTTATGAGAGTTCTCGGGTCTTAAGAGATCCACAAGCCCAGTGACAACATTTATACATAAGTAATCAGCACTGAATAAGTGAGAGGGGCTCATCACTGACAGATTTCTTTCACTCCACCCATCCATCCAACTATTACCTTAACCGCTTTTTAGACTAAATGTTTTGTTATTCTGGATATTTTTGGAGGGGGAGGGGGGGCAATGAGTGTAATCTAAATTTGAAGTGTTATTGTATCAGCACATAAGAGACAGCTGGTGTCTTCTGTGGTCTCCATCGGATTACCTCATCCCAAAGGAGGCTGTGACACGCCGCTAGTAAGCCAAGCACTTCGGTAACAGAACAGGATCGCACACTGTACCTTACACAGGCAGCTGGGCTCTGTGTTCTGCAAGCAGTGCTGCACACACACACACACACACACACACACACACACACACACACACACACACACACACATATATATATATATATATATATATATATATATATAGCGCCATATGAGTAAAACAAATAACTGTTCTGCGGTTCTTCTTGGAAACGTAAGGTCTAACTGGAAGATAGGTAAACCCTTAGGACGCAAGCCCTACACACGCACGCACACGCACACGCACAGATACACACGGCTGCCCCTCTTCATCCATAACTCACTGACCCTGAGCATGTGTTCAGCATCACCAGAACAGACCATGGGTGTTACGCACAAGGGTGTGAGTGCGTGTGTGCGCGCGCGCGCGCGGGCACACACGCGTCTGCATGCGTGACTATGTATCCCCATTTTAGAAGGGCTGTTGCTGACGACTGCGTCCTTGCCAGTCTTTGTCCCGTCTTGTGTGAATGAGGTAGATGATTGTTACACGGAGCGGTTGGTGTGTATGAGGTGTTACATAAAACATGGCGGCTCTCACATGGTGCGGGAATGTGAGGCACTATCACAAGCATGTGTAAGGAATCCAATCATGGGCAGGGGTTACACAAGCCGGGTACTGCGTGAGACATTATGTTCTGTCAGCTTTTCTGTCATTCTCCCTGTCTCGTATACCACGCATCTCCTTTTCTCCCCCGCTCACATGCTTGCACAACACGGCTACACACAAACACACACACACACACACACACACATGCAAACACACACACATGCAAACATAAGCACACAAACATGGTAAAGCTCCCCCCCCCCATCTGGGGAGATTATACAGAAGGCTGCATCGTGAATAACTCGATGGGAATGATCGTTGTCGTGTCATATAGCGCCACTGACACGGGCGGTCAATAGATCCACGAGACGCGTCAGAGTTTAATCCATCTCGCCGGACACCGGAAGGAGGAGGCAGCTGCTGAGGACGGTTACAGATTTAAAAAAAAACAGCATCAATTTTACACGCCACTCATGCTTGGTAAGCGTTAGCACTGAGTTTAGACAACACGCTCCTCTTAAACTGCAGATTTGCATGGCTGCAGGGGGGGGGGCACACGTGTCTCTCTCCAAGCCTGACCGATGCCACGAGGTCAAAAGTGGTCGCCATGCAACAAAGCTGGGGTCAAAGGGCCCTGAAGCCTTTTGAGTTTTTCTGCTCTAAAATGCCACTTGTCTCAAGAAGCAACAACTCTGCACGAACCTGTTCTGCTTTCTCTGCTCCTCACCTTCTCTCCTCATTCCTCACCCCCCCCCACCCACCCCTGCAGGGTTCACTCAAGCTGACCTGGACCATGAGCAATGACTTGCCCATGCTGACAAGTCTGACGGAGAACTCCACTGTGAGTACACCGCCTCTCCCCGATCTCTCACTCTCTCTCTCTCTCTCTCTTCCTCTTCCTCTCAGTCTTCCTTTCTCTCCGACCAACCCACAGACGTACACTCTCCACACCTTTACGGCATGGCCGCTAGTTCATGCTTCTTGTACTTTGCACACAACACTACGGACAACATGCAGGGCCCCGACGGGTAGCCGGCAACACACTGAGCCGTTTCCATCAAAGCCGGCCAGGCGCAGATGTCGGCGGTCGACGCTGCAAAATGAAGCAAAGCAGCAGCGCAGGAGGAGGACGGCCCGTTCATGTGTGATGAAAATGAAACACCGCCCCGCTGTTTGTCGGGGGGGGGGGGGGCGTGTAGAGACGGAGACGCCCAGTACGCATCCAAACCTGATTTGACACACCGAAGAGCTGAGAATGTGGGCTCTGTGTTTCATTTAGCTGCCAGCTGGCCGGCCTTTGGGCAGGGAGAGCCATCTGACCCAGCAGCCATGGATATGGGACAGTTCAGGCCCCCCGGGCTGAAGGAGAACAGGACGGAGTTGACGCAACCACGTTTTGGCAATATTGCCCGAAGGCTGGCAAGTGGTTGTGCTGATTGATTGCATTGTTCCTCCTGCTTGGCTGAGCTTGTGGAAACAGCAGATTTCATTAAGCCGCAGATTTTCTGAAAACACGACAGCATGCGTGTTTGGGTGCACTTGTGCACACTTGAAGGTGTGTGTACTTAAAGATGCTGTCGTATGTTTTGTGCGCCCGACTCCATTCGGAGCCATTACTCTTACAGTAAACGGTGACCTGTGCAACGCACACACACGCACGCACACGCACACACACGCACATACACACACACGCACACACACACGGCCTCCCTCCTTGTTGCTCACCTAGTTGACCTGGGTGAGCCCTAAGGACTCAGCATAAGACTAAAGGCTTCAACTACATGCAGGCCAGCCACAACAGCATGCAGGGAAAATGAATGTGGATTATTACTTTATTATTATTATTAAATATTATTATTAATATCATCCATCCATTATCCAAACCGCTTATCCTGCTCTCAGGGTGGCGGGGATAGTGGAGCCTATTACTTACTATTATTATTATATTGTAGAGCCGAAGGAACGGAGAAGACCGTAGGTTCACACTTTAGCCGTGTAGGCAACTTTCTTTAAGCCACGGTAAATCAGAGAGACAACCAAACCACAGCTCGACTGAGCGGAGGTGGCAAGAATAATCAGAAAACTGGCTGGACAACCATAACTTAACCCTGCGTTAACCTGCCAGGGCAACCATGACTTAACCCTTAGTTCCTGGGTTGAATTCTATCCCCAATACGTGTCCACCACATGAGCCCCCCCAGAATTCGCCCTAGTAATCGAAGTCAGGCAGGCGCGGGGGGACGACAGGCCGTCCGCGGCGGCTCCGGATAACAGGGGCCGGAGTGTCTGTGGGAGGCATTGACGCGGGCCTGTGGAGGTCGGCCTGAGGAGCAGAAGAGGCAGCTCGGGCCTCCACGGGGGGAGGAGGCGGAGCCGGGGGACGACCGCGACGAGGAGGTTGGGCTAACTCCAACGGCTGCGTCAAGTCCAGGTGTGCGGGTTTAACTCGGTCCACTGAAACATGCTCGGCCGTGCCCCCAAAATCCACCACCAGGTGCTTAGTTCCCCGTTCCAGGACGCGGAAGGGGCCGTCATAAGGGGGTTGCAGAGGGGGGCGGTGTGCGTCGTGACGGATGAACACGTAGTCCGCTGACTGCAGACCTGGGGGCACCTGGGACACCGGCGCGCCGTGTTGGGCGGTAGGGACGGGTGTGAAAGCTCTTACCCCGTCCAGCAAGGAGGCTCGTTGGTCCACAGCTGACCAGGGACGCGTTGCATTGGGCATGAAATCGCCTGGGACTCGCAGCGGCGTGCCGTACAGCAGCTCCGCAGAGGAGGCTTGTAGGTCTTCCTTCGGGGCGGTCCGCAGGCCCAGCATGACCCATGGGAGCTTGTCGACCCAGTTGCAGTCCTTGAGAGTAGCCCGAAGCGCAGCCTTCATGGACCGGTGGAAGCGCTCACATAGGCCGTTCGCCTGAGGGTGGTAGGCGGTAGTGCGATGAAGCTTGACGCCCAGAGCCTCACCCACAGCACTCCATAGCTCTGAGGTAAACTGTGGCCCGCGGTCAGATGAAAGGTCGGAAGGCGTACCGAAACGTGAGACCCACGACCCAATAAAAGCCCGGGCCACATCAGCAGACGTCGTGGATGCCAGGGGAACAGCTTCAGGCCAGCGCGTAGTCCTGTCCACCACAGTGAAGAGGTAGGTGAACCCATGGGAGGGGGGTAGGGGACCAACCAGGTCGACGTGGACATGGTCAAATCGTCTCTCCGGCACTGCGAAGCGTTCCAGGGGCGCCTTAATGTGGCGGTGTATCTTAGCCCGCTGACAGGCAACACACGAGTCGGCCCACGCTTTCACGTCTCTCTTAAGTCCCTCCCACACAAACTTAGCAGAGGTCAGGCGCACGGATGGCTTACCGCCTGGATGAGAGAGGCCGTGCACAGCTTCAAATACGGGGCGTCTCCAGCTGTGCGGGACGATGGGCCTGGGCTGTCCTGTGGAGACGTCACACAGGAGGGTGGCACCTGTGTCGCTGAAAGGAACGTCCTGCAGGCGGAGCCCCGTGTCGGAGGCCCGGAGACGGAGGATGCTCGGGTCCGTGGCCTGGTCAGCGGCCATCTGTGCATAGTCAAGGCCTAGGTGGACCGCTCCAATCACTGCCCTAGAGAGGCAGTCAGCTACCTGGTTAGACTTACCAGCGACGTGCTGGATGTCGGTAGTGAATTCCGAAATGTAGGAGAGTTGTCGCTGCTGGCGAGCGGACCATGGCTCGGCCGTCTTGGACATGGCAAACGTGAGGGGCTTGTGGTCCACGTATGCAGTAAACTCGCGGCCCTCTAGCAGGAAACGGAAATGCCGGACAGCGAGCCAGAGACCGAGGAGTTCCCTGTCAAAAGTACTATACTTGCGCTCTCGGGGTGTAAGCTGGCGACTGAAAAAGGCCAAAGGCTGCCAAGCCCCCCCCACCCACTGTTCGTGAACCGCACCAACAGCATAGTCCGATGCATCCGTGGTTATGGAAATAGGCGCTGTAGGTGAAGGATGCGCTAGCAGGGTAGCCTGGGAGAGCGCAGCTTTAGTCTCGGTGAACGCACGGTCCCGCTCTGCTGTCCAGTCGACCGCCTGGTTGGGGGACATGCCTTTCAGCGCCTCGTACAGAGGCCGGATGATAAAGGCGGCTCGAGGAATGAAGCGGTGGTAGAATGTCACCATCCCGATGAACTCCCTGAGCGCACGAGCTGTTTGGGGGCGCGGAAAGGCCGCCACCGCTTCCACCTTTGAGGGCAGGGGGACTGCCCCGTCCCCAGTGATGCGATGCCCGAGGAAATCAATGGCTGTCAGCCCGAACCGGCACTTCGCCGGGTTGACGATCAGCCCATGCTGGCTGAGGCGTGTGAAGAGGGCATGAAGATGGGACAGGTGTTCTTCCTCGGAGGCGCTGGCGATGAGTATGTCGTCCAAATAGACGAAGAGGAAAGGAAGGCCACGGAGCACTGAATCCATCAGCCGCTGAAAGGACTGGGCCGCGTTTTTGAGTCCAAATGGCATTCGTAGGAATTCAAATAGGCCGAATGGGGTAGTCACCGCTGTCTTGGGGATGTCTGAGGGGTGCACGGGAACTTGATGATAACCACGGACCAGGTCGACTTTTGAGAAGACGCATTTACCAGACAGGTTTGCAGAAAAGTCCTGGATATGCGGGACAGGATAGCGGTCGGGCGTGGTGGCGTCATTTAGTCGGCGGTAGTCCCCGCATGGGCGCCAACCTCCATCAGGCTTAGCGACGATGTGGAGTGGGGACGCCCACGGGCTGTCAGAGCGGCGGATGATCCCCATGCGTTCCAGGTGCTCGAACTCAGACTTGGCAATGGCGAGTTTGGCGGGGTCGAGACGCCTGGCTCTGGCGTAGACCGGGGGCCCCTTCGTAGCAATGTGATGCTCCACCCCATGCTTAGCGGTGGGTGCAGAGAAGGTAGGCTGGGTGAGGTCAGGGAACTCAGCGAGGAGGCGGGTGAACTTGTCTGCCTCTGAGAGAGAGTTGGCTAGACCTGCATAGGCCGCTTCCCTCCGCGTACATGCGAAGGAGGAGAAGGTTAAGGCATCGACCAGACGGCTGTTCTGAATGTCCACTAGCAAACCGTAAGCGCACAAAAAATCAGCTCCGAGGAGGGGAAGCGTTACATTGGCCATGACGAACTCCCACGTGAAACGTTGTCCACCAAAACACAGTTCTACAGACCGCACGCCGTAGGTGTGGATAGGGCTGCCGTCAGCCGTCGCCAACTGGGGGCCCCGCTCCCCGCCCATGATGTCGACGTCAGTAGCAGGGAGCACGCTTCTCTGTGCGCCCGTGTCACAAAGAAATCGCCGACCGGAGATGGTGTCGAGGATGAAGAGTAGCCTGCTCGTATCGCCAACACTCATGGCCACTACTGAGTGTTGGCCCTCTCGTTTCCCGTCGGCCTGTAGTTGCAGGGGGAACGGCACCGTTTAGCTTTCGCACCAAATCGAGCGTGGTACATACAGAGTCCAGAGGGCTTGTAGCGGTCTGATGCTGTGGCGCCACCGTCGGGCCACGCCCGCGATGTCGGCGGGGGGCCAGTGAAGGTAGGAGCCAGCACCCCGGCATGGGAGGAACGTTGTGTAGCGACGAAGAATCGGTCAGCCTCCTTTGCCAGCTCACGGGGATCAGTGATGGTGGAGTTAGCGAGCGCAGTCTGGACGTGGGGCGGCATGTTGCGCAGAAACAGCTCCATAAACAGGAAACATGGCTTTTCTTGACCCAGTAGGTTTAACATCCTGCTCATTAGCTCCGATGGTTTGCCATCTCCCAAGCCCTGAATTGCGAAGAGGCGACGTGCTCTCTCCGTTGTTGACAGTTCAAAAGTTTCAAGGAGGAGATGTTTAAGTGCGGCGTATTTACCATCGGCCGGTGGGTTGGTTATGAAACCGCTTATCCTGGAAGCCGTAGCGCCCCCCAGCGCTGCCACTACGTAGTAGTACCTGGTCTCGTCTGCTGTTATGTCTCTGAGCGCGAACTGTGCCTCAGCCTGCGCGAACCATGTAGCCGCGGAAGACTCCCAAAACTCCGGCAGTTTAATTGCAACGGCGTTCGTAGCCATAATGTGTGTGGTTTCAGAAAACTTATCCGAAAACCGACGTCGGGGTCACCAGTGTAGAGCCGAAGGAACGGAGAAGACCGTAGGTTCACACTTTAGCCGTGTAGGCAACTTTCTTTAATCCACGGTAAATCAGAGAGACAACCAAACCACTGCTCGACTGAGCGGAGGTGGCAAGAATAACCAGAAAACTGGCTGGACAACCATAACTTAACCCTGCGTTAACCTGCCAGGGCAACCATGACTTAACCCTTAGTTCCTGGGTTGAATTCTGTCCCCAATACGTGTCCACCACAATATCATTATTATATCATTATTATTATTGCTACTTATTATTGTTATTACTTATTATATATTTTTAGAAATTGTAATTTATTTTTATTATTTTTTTATCATAGTTTTATATTCTTCTTCTTATTATTGTTGTTGTTGCGGTTGTTGTTATTACTTGTCTATTTTAGCAGTGTTGCTGGGGCCGGATGTAGAACAGGCCCCCGGCAGGTGTGTTCATTATTTCCGGGGTCACCGGGTCCCTGTGGTACCATGTTTAGCGTCGTCATCATGTGGTTTCGAAAGCTCAGCTTGATGACGTGTCCCTCGTCCTTTAGAAGCCTTTGAATGGTGTCTTGAACAGAGAGAACGCGAGGCGAATTGTCTTGTCCACTTAACGCCGCCCGCCTTAACACGCTGCCCGCCGCTGCTTCGGGTCCTTCATTGTATCCGCCCGCCCCGCCCCGCCCCGCAGCGCTGCCGCGTGCCCTGCGCTGCTTCTGAGCGCCGAAATTACCTCTGCAAGACCATTTGCTGGGAAAAGCAGAACAGACTGGTCAGCTGTTTTTCTCACCTCCCTCCTCTGCTCTCTCTCTTTTCTCATATACCTCCTCCTTCCTTCCTGTCTGTCTGTCTGTCTGTCTGTGTGGCCCAGTTTCAGCTCTTTGATTCAGGCCTGCATCACCTGTGTTCAGGCTCATGATCTGTTGACTGGCTGTGTGAAGGTAGTGAATATTCCACACGCCCGCCCGTCTCTGCGGGGACTTCCCCGTGACCCGGATGTGCTCTGTGGTTCCCGTCACAGTAAACCATCAACATTTCCCGATCCTGTGTCATTATCATCACGATTATTGTGTTCGATGAATATTCTGTTCCACGTGTTTGGCGGTGAAACTATTACTACCCTGTCTCATCACTACTCGGCTCCTGTCTGAAACCGAAAAGTGGTACGCAGGTTGTGTGTGTGTGTGCGTGTGTTAGTGTGTGTGTGTTAGTGTGTGTGTGCATCCTCATGACGTCACCCCTCCCTCCCTCCCCCCTTTTATCTTCTTCCTCTCGCCTTCTCCTCTGATTTCCATTTTTAGCTCGCGAAGGCCTCATTTCCCCCTCATTGAAGGGGAGCAGGGAAATTGAATTAAGGGTCTCATTGACGTTTCGATTAGCATCCCCGCGCTCCCTTAGCCGAGACTGAGAATATTAATCAGAGGGACAACAGCAGAGAGGGTGTTGCGTGTGTGTGCGCGCGTGTGTGCGTGTGCGTGTTAATACTCGTGAAGGCGTGTTGTGTGTATGAATATGTCAGTATGCGAGCGAGTGAGAATCGTTGTGAGGAGATAGGGGGGCTTACAGCGACTTGCGCTGTTGATTTAATTCCTTAATAAATATTACAGTACTTAGCTGACAGTGTAATGTGAAAAAAAGACATTACTCATTGCTTCTAACTCCAGTGGGAGAGCGATCATTTACTTTTCCGGCCAGACTAATGTAGTCGAGATGCCCCGGCCTGCACAGCGGATGCCATCCTCTCTCTCCCAGAGACACACATGGCTGCGGGAGAAGGAGACGTCCTCTGTTATTACACATCTGATCTCTGCTACCAGCGCAGAATCAATGGCGGCGTTTCAGTGACGTCATCGTGTTGTTCCAACACTGACATAACTTGCATTACCTTGCTTAGCAAATACATCAGCAGATGCTATAAAATATTAATAACCGTCTTCTAATCTTTAAATGACTGCTAATAAAAGCATCGCAAGCCTGAAGGTTAGCTTTAGAAACTAAGTCCCAAATCTGGTATCTATCTATCTATCTATCTATCTATCTATCTATCTATCTATCTATCTATCTATCTATCTATCTATCTATCTATCTATCTATCTATCTATCTGTCCTCTCTCTCTCCCCATCTATCTATCCTCTCTCTTCCCTCTCTATCTATCCTCTCTCCCCATCTATCTATTCTCTCTCCCCTATCTCTACATCTATCTATCTATCTATCTATCTATCTATCTATCTATCTATCTATCTATCTATCTATCTATCTATCTATCTATCTATCTATCTATCTATCTATCTATCTATCTATCTATCTATCTATCTATCTATCTATCTATCTATCTATCTATCTATCTAACTATCTAACTGTTGAAGGGGTAACACTACATTACCATCCCATCACACTCTGAATGTCTTATCAAATAGAAAAAAAAGAACATGAGTGTGGACCCTTAATTTCTTCCTCACCCTCCTTTAGCGGCCATGTTGCTGAGCAGTCGTCTGAGTGTGTCTGAAACGCCACCGACACTGCAGAAAAGTGTCTGTCAGTGTCGTCACTGGCGGACCATCTGAATCGTCATCTTCAGGGGCATTCGCCACGAGCCCTGTATGCAGTGGCGTTACTGACATTTTTTTAACTTCCTTTCTTTCCTCGTGCAACGTAGAACATTTCTATGTAGCTCAGCAGAGGTAGCTGCGAGCTGCAGAGGACCGCAGTGGAAATAAGCTCCGGGGTTTATTATGTTTTTATCCTCCGCGATTTTACTGTGCGGAGTGTCTGCAGTGCAGTGTTATGCGCACTCCATTCATTAAGTAAACTCATTCAGGGGCGTCCGGGGGGCGTGGCGGTCTGTTCCGCTGCCTACCAACACGGGGATCGCCGGTCTGAATCCCCGCGTTACCTCCGGCTTGGTCGGGCGTCCCTACAGACACCAATTGGCTGTGTTTGCGGGTGAGAAGCCGGATGTGGGTATGTGTCCTGGTCGCTGCACTAGCGCCTCCTCTGGTCGGTCGAGGCGCTTGTTCGGGGAGGGGGTACTGGGGGGGGAATAGCGTGATCCTCCCACGCGCTAAGTCCCCTTGGTGAAACTCCTCACTGTCAGGTGAAAAGAAGCGGCTGGCGACTCCACATATATGGGAGGAGGCATGCAGCCCTCCCCGGATCGGCAGAGGGGGTGGAGCAGCGACCGGGACGGCTCGGAAGGGTGGGGTAATTGGCCGGGTACAATTGGGGAGAAAAAAAGGGGCGGGGGATTCATTCATTCAACCAGGAAGTACGTGTAGCGTTCACGTTAAGACCGTCCTCCAGTGACGTCATCGGCGGACAGTTTTCTGCACAATTTCAGCAACATTTCACAGACACAGAAGTCTGCTCAGCATCATGGCTGCTAATGGAGTGTTGTCCATGCGCCATATAAATACAGATAATGTTGAAAATTGTGATTTTTTTCCCCCCCTTTTAAGAGTTTAGAGAAAGAAAAGCACCGGACAGTCATTCCGAGCCGTGAACAAAGTGACACATGTTACTGCTGACGTAAGCGAGCGCGTCAGAAGCGCTTACGAGGGCCCTGCTACTCGTTTATTAATCACCCTTTACACCTACTCATTGTTAAGCTGTGCTGAAAATACCACTCGGCTTGGCACGTAATCAAACCCATCAGAGCTCTGAATCTGTTCTTTTGGACGGGGTGCCCCCCCGTGCCCCCACCCCACCCGCCTCCCACCCACAGGATGTGCCTGTGCCTGCGGGCCGGGTGGAGAACTACGTCCTGCTGCTGGTGCTGCTGTGTGTGTTCGCCGGGGGAACGCTGGTCCTGCTCTCCCTGCTGCTCCTCTTCTGCCATCGCTGCTGCGTGGGCAGACGACGCTACTCCAGGTAGGAGGAGACCCCCCCCCCAAAAAAACAGTACCCCCCACCACCACCACAAACATCTACCCTGCATGCATGTAGGGATTACAGAGCACAGTGGTGTCCCAACAACGATGATTACAGAACCGGATCGTAGGATTTGGCTGTCATGAATGTGACTATATTAGAGGGAACTTGGCTCTCGTGCTTATGTTTGATTGATGTTTCAGACCCAACATGTCATTTGTGGGGCTGTTGAGAGTCTGAAAGGCTGGTGAACGCATGTGGTGTTAGGAAGGCAGAGCTGTTCAGGTTTTCCCTCATGTACCTGCACCACGTTTAGTGTGTGTGTGTGTGTGTGTGTGTGTGTGTGTGTGTGTGTGTGTTTGCTCAGCAATATTTGTGAGGACCAGTTCTGAGTTTTTAGCCATAAGAGCAAGGACACTTTTGCAAAGTCAGGACATTTTAGCCGTGCCTCACTTCTTCAAGGGACTGATTTAGGGTTAGGGATTGACTTTAGGGTTAGAGTTTGAATTAGGATTAGCCACTAGCCACTAGCCATTAGGCGAGAGTGAGATGGTTTGGACTTGTGTGGAGGAGAGATGCTGGGTATATTGGGAGAAGGATGCTGAATATGGAGCTGCCAGGGAAGAGGAAAAGAGGGAGGCCAAAGAGGAGGTTTATGAGAGAAAGATGCAGAGGACAGGAAGAGATGGAAGGGGATGATCCGCTGTGGCGACCCCTAACGGGAGCAGCCGAAAGTAGTAGTAGTAGTTAGGATTAGGATTAGGATATGGTTAGGGTAAAGGTAATGGATAAGGTCAGCCATGTAGTTTTGATGGTTAGGGTTAGGGGCTTGGGAATGAATGAAGTCCACGAGGGTCTCCGAAAATATGTGATGTTCGTTTAAATGACTTTGTAGGAAGCAGGTAAAACACACTTTTCTTCTTCTCTACCGCTCTTTCCTCTGCGAACAGAGCCAGCGATGACCTTGAGAAGACCAACACCACCTATGTGGACGACTCCCAGCCCACTCAAGGTGAGACCCGTTTAGGTCAACTCTTGCTTTCCCGCCATGCACTCCTGGTTTTCACCACAGTCACCGATTCCCTTGTCTCGCATCTTTCTCCTTCCTCTTCGTCATTCAGAGATTACTATCCGTCTGGATGAGTCAGACGCGCTCTCTGCGTCGAGCTGCCACGATGGAGAGACGGAGCGGTTCGTCTCTACGGGCTCGACCGGCCGCCGCGTCTCCTTCAATGAATCTGCCCTCTACGAACAGGACAGGACGACGCAGGACAAGGGGCGCAGGTACAGAGGACGCTGCCGGCCCCCTGGACCAGACGCATGAGCCGCCATGTTTGGTGCAGCATTAGGCACCTGTAATCTATGTGGACTCGGGAACGGGCTCATTTATTTCGGATGTGACGCACCTCATGAACCTGGTTTCAAACTCACTCATTCGCTGGCTGAATTTGATAGTCTCACGTTTATAGCATGTGTGTACAGTTTCGAGGATGGGGGGGGGGTCGCGACCCCTCCAAATATCTTTGTGAGTGAGTGCTTCAAAAAGTACATAAAGATAGGGCATCCGGGTAGCGTAGCGGTCTATTCTGTTGTCTACCACCACAGGGCTCGCCAGTTCGAACCCCTGTGTTATCTCCGGCTTGCTCGGGCGTCCCTACAGACACAATTGGTCGTGTCTGCGGGTGGGAAGCCGGATGTGGGTATGTGTCCTGGTCGCTGCACTAGCGCCTCCTCTGGTCGGTTGGGGCCCCTGTTCAGGGGGAAGGGGGAACTGGGGGGAATAGCCCCACGCACTACGTCCCCCTGGTGAAACTCCTCACTGTCAGGTGAAAGAAGCGGCTGGCGACTCCACGTGTATCAGAGAAAGCATGTGGTAGTCTGTAGCCCTTCCCGGATCGGCAGGGGGGGGGGGGGGTGCAGCAGCGAATGAGTGGGGTAATTGGATAGTTACAACTGGGGAGAAAAAAGGGGGGGTACATAAAGATGTTAAAGACTTACATATTTAAATTAACATTATAACGGTCATTGGTAAGAAAATTGGCAAAAAAACATTTTTTTTTGCAGCCCCACCACTATTCTGTCTGAGCCTCTCCCTTGAATTCTCTCTCTTGGCACTGCCCATGTGGTTTCATTTGAAGTAGGGTTTCATTAAAACGGCTCGTCAGAGATGTGAGTAAGACTCTTAACGACTCTTATTCAGCTAAAAAAAAAAAAAAATCAAAATCGATGTATCGGGGATGACTCCCGCTGCTTTCTTAAAGAGTATTTACACACAAGACACTTTCGAGGAACGATCATTAGTAATGAGGATGTGATGAACAAGCAGGTAGAGACATTCGTTGTTCATTTCACGCGGATAACAGTTTAATAAGTTCAGTAAATGGCATCACTTTACTGTAATACAGCCTTTAAAACCGGCACATTTGTTTTATTACCATATTACGTTAACTAAAATCCCAGATGATATCAATTCTCATATCACAATATCGATGTCGTCCAGTTCTAGCATGCTGAAGGGGGGAAAACACATCTATTTTACAATGTCAACATTAAAAATCCAATCAAGATATTATCCAAATAATATGCAATATTAGCTACTCAGTTGAAAATGCACAATCAATACAAGACATACTTCCAATGACAAAATTGAAGACAATAATCCTGTATCGTTCTGTTGACAACAAAGTCACACAAAAGTTGTGCATCACATCTGTGAGACCGTGTCCTTGTTATCAAGCATAACCAGAATGATTAAAAACTGGATATGTAATTGAAGAAAAGCGCGCATTGTTTTCCTTATCCTTCTATGTCAGGTATACCCTGACAGAAGGGGACTTCCACCATCTGAAAAAAGCACGGCTTACCCACTTTCACCTGGCCCAAGCCCCCTCCGCCCTCAAGATCCTCACCATCATGGAGTGCGAGTCCACAGAGAGCAGTACTGTCAACATCAGCGAGAAGTCAGCGCCCCCGCCGCCCCTCACCATCTACCAGGTAAAGCGGCATCTGAGACCTGACAACTAACCTCTGAATGTTTCTCCACCTGCTCGAATCGGTTGTTTTACAGTTTCCCTCGTCTGCCCAGCCTCCTGAGCGAGGGATGCCCACCGAGCCCTTGGACTGGATGGGTCAGAGCATTAGTGGAGGCCTTCCCGGAGACCGGCACCACTCCACTGTCCTCGACCAGACCCCTGGACAGACCTCGCCAACCATGAAATCACAGCACACACGCTCCCAGACGGTGAGTTTCACAAACGTCAGCAAAGACGGGGAGACGAAGGTTCCTTGTACTCAGTTGGGATTTATTTGGTTTGCTTTTCTCGGATTATTGATCCTTGCATTCTGATCTTTAAACTGATGTATGACACAAGATGAGAGAGCAGGATAAGCGGTTCGGATAATGGATGGATGGACGTTTGAAATATTACAATGCCAACCAATGAGATCTTCTTCCTCAGACAAAAATCAATTCCTTTGTTTTATGGGTCAGCAGCTCAACTGTTACATGTGCCAGCGTTGGTGAATATTTTGCCAAAGTTTCTGTAATTCAACTTTGAAATCATCTCTGGTATGGCTGGAATTTACAATGTTTTGGAATATGCTCACAGAAAAAATATTTATCTGAAATTTCTAATGTATATTTTATTAAGCTGTGTGTCATGGATACACCAGCTACTA
Source organism: Lampris incognitus (assembly GCF_029633865.1). Classification (NCBI taxonomy): domain Eukaryota; kingdom Metazoa; phylum Chordata; class Actinopteri; order Lampriformes; family Lampridae; genus Lampris; species Lampris incognitus. The sequence continues at coordinate 38,839,193 of NC_079224.1, read as the reverse complement.
GCCTTGTAGTCAAGGCCATCCAAGGCGAGGCCAACTCTATGGGTGAGGTGAGTCCGAGTCCAAAGCTTATCAAGTCCAAGTCAAGTCCAAGGCTTGAAGATAGCGAGTTGGAGTCAAGACCAATGGGGCCAAAGCTTATGCAAAGTCAAATTAAATACCATGACTGTAGTCTGTAGTTGCGCTTTATTGATCTCCTCAGGAGCAGTTTGATATTTATTTCAAAAATAAAATCTTGCACTTGACTGTTCTTGAAAAATCATCACAAGACAGCACTATCCAAGACCGAGTTAAGTCTGTGTTATAATGCTGTGAAGTCCAAGATGAGACCAATGCCTTTAAAATACGGACTAGAGACCAACTCCATACTCGAGTACTACAACCTTACTAGCTACTTCACAATGCACATTCCCTCATTATTTCAATGCAATTGTAGATTGAAGATTTTACCAATTCTATTATAGACATGCAGAGATGTGACAGACTCCCACAGGCTCAGCCCACTGATGCTTTGTGACATGAATTACCAGCGGCACCAAGTGACAACCTTCTGACAAACTTCTGTCCCCTGAGGTCTCTGACTCTGCTTGTCAAAATTCATCCCGACTCCAACACTGCTTCAACCCTTTCACTTATACCCCATCACCTCCCACTTCCTCTTCTCCCCCTGTCTTTCATCATCTCTTCTGACAGATGGAGGCTGTTGGGGACAGGGGAGAGGGAGAGGGGGAAAGGGGGATTAGAGGCGAGAAAGAGGTGTCTCCAGTTCCAGGACAGACTTCAGTTCTACACTTCTTCTCAAAACTGCGACGCCACGCCAGTCTGGAGGGGGCTGGACCTTACTTCAGGAAGTGGAAATTTGACAGTAGCCATCGGGCTGCTAGTCTTGATGCCAAAGGTTAGAGATGTTTGTCTGATTTGGTTAAGAAAGATCTGCTTTGTTGACCTACAACATGCAAAACATGCAGAAAGAATATGTGGGATATAAAAAGCATACCAATAAAAAATATTAAAAAAAACAATGAAACAGTGTCATAGATGTGAAGCAGAACTATTGTGTGACTTTGTTGTGAGCAGACCAAATTTTGCAATTAGATGTAGATCTAGCATTGACTTCAAATTTTCGGTTGAGTAGCTAATGTTGCTATTTAACTAATATCCTGATTGGATGCTTAGCACTGACATTGTAAAATAGATGCTTTTTTGCCAGTTCAACAGTGCTAAAGTTAGCTTGTCTGATAAGTTTTTAGCTAGCCAACAACCCAGAAAAGCAAACTGACACATCTGAAACACTCACAAAGTCTAATGAAAAGACTGATTTGTTTAAGCAAAATTAAAGGTGATGGAGCACCTCTTATTTGCGCATCTGTCGATGGTGTTTCAGTGAAATCCTACCTTGAATGAAACCTCGTGGACAATACCAAGTAATAGAATACGAGGGAGTGGTTAAGAGAGAATAGTGATGGGGGTGCAGAAAAGATATATTCATCCAATTTCCTGAGCAATGAGGATTATGTTAATAGGGGAAAAAAACAAAACAAAAAATCGTTAACATCACACAACAGCATTTATTTTAGAGGAACTGTATCTCCCCTCAAATCTGTGCAGATGGTACAACTAAACACGAGTGTCAGTTTGTGAACAAACCAGCCGAGTCAATGAGGTGTTCTGCATCTAAAAGAAAAATTAAATCAACAAATTGTGTTTGTTTGTATGCACATGTTTTTGATTATACCAGGATCTCCCAAGAGAAGGCCATTCCAGAGACAGAGAGCTGCCAGCGAAACCACTGACCAGATGGAGGATGACTCCTCGCCTCTGAGAGATGACTTTACTCTGCCTTTCCCACACACTTCCATCCAGACCAACGGTCTTCAGTCTCTCTCTGCAGGCTCCTTGTCTCACTCCACCACACCGGCCTCACCCTCAGCCTTCCTGAGCAGGTAACACTTTCAAATTAAAGTGTGGGTGTAAGCAATCCTGGGGGCAAGTTAACAAGAGCTAACCATATTTTGAAAACACTCTGTAAAAGAGTCTGCCCCCTCACTTCTAAAAGCCTCATGGACGCACAAACTGATTGATAGCAAGTAGGTACCAATGGAGATACCACCTTGCAAAGAATTCTCCTGATTGGCTGATAAGGATGACATATTTTCTGTTTCTCCATTTGTGCAGGCTAGAAGTCGAGGCCATGGTGGAGGTAGTTGGCAGCAATGGCATAAAGCAAGAGGACATCCATTCACCGCCAGATGATGTATTTGGCCAGAGGCAAGAGGAAAGCACAAGAGAGGAGACAGACGGGACAGGAGTAGTCACAGACACCAAGAAGCAGCCAATGTCAGGCACAGTCAATACAGCGTTATGGTTGGCACCAGGAGATGATGAAATAGAAGATGACTTGTTTGAAGCACAAGAACAAGGGAGCATCACAGAAGTGGGAAATACTTTGAGAGAAAATAAATTCCCTGAGGCCAAGTTAGACCACGTGACTTCAGAAGTGATGAAAGAGGATGAGGCGGGAGAGGACGAAGGAGCTGGTGAAGTGTTGGAAGCTGGGGCCAAGCCAAGGGCTGACTCTGGGTCATCTCTCAGCTTCATGGTTCGCCAGGAATGCTCCGAGGTGCCTCCCTCTCTGTATAGAGACATCTGGAGCTTGCGAGCCTCTCTGGAGCAATACGCCTCCTCAGACCAGAGCAGTACGGATCGGGAATCCATCCGCAGCGATGCTGACAGTATTTCCTCCCTAGGGGGTGCCGGAGCTCGTTCCGGCCTGGTTAGCTGTCTGTCCCAGGACCTGGATGATGAACCTGAGGGGGAGGGGGAGGGAGAGAGGTTAGAAGGGGGAGTGAGAGGTGTGCCAGGTGGGGATGGCGCAGGGGAGGGCGACGCAGGAAACCGTAAACTCCTTCAGATGGACAGCGGCTATGCCTCAATAGAGGCCCCATCCAGAGCCCCTGAGGAGCTGCGGCTGTTCGGAGCTCCCGGGGGCTCCCGAGGGAAGACAGCATCTGAGAGGAGGTTGTTCTTCAGCTCTGGGAGAAAGGGTTCCGTGTGTGAGAGTTTTGAGGCCAAGGTGCTCCAGGAGGAGCTAGAGGATGAAATGGCAGACAGCACTGAAATAGACGAGAAACCACCACAGGGCCAGTCTCAGCTTCTGAAACTTGTTCATCCCCAGAAATGTCAAGACCCATTACAGCTGCTGTCACAGCCAACCTCACCACTGCTGAAACAGCATCAGCCCTCATCACAACCCTCACCTCATCATCGCCCCCGCCTACGTCGCCGGGACTACAGTATTGACGAGAAGACAGACGCTCTCTTCAACGAGTTCCTCCGTCATGATCCGCGGTTTGACCAGCAGGATTCGCCACCGCGCTCCCGGCACCGTTCCAGGGTCCACCTCCGGAAGCAGTGGCAGAGACACAAGCAATACAGCGACCCCGGGTCAGGCACAGCGGGCAGGTATTCTCCCTCTTTGGAGAGACAAAGATTCATGCCTCTACGCAGGGGAGACAGCGCCGGTTATCCATTGGACACCAGGTATCACAGCACACTGTCCCGCATAGCCAGCGCTGCTGATGAAGAGGCCAGTGAGGTATCAGGTTGTGAGAAAGCAGCCAATGAGGGGGCGGAGAATGTGGATTCAACTCGTGAGAGAGGTACATCAGAGGCTCCAGACAACATTGCCAACACAGCCTCCAAAGGTGACAACAAGTTAGGAGACTGTTCAGCCAGTGGGGGCCATGACAGCTCCGTCTCTACAAATCTGGGCACAGCCAGTGAACTTACGGCCCGTGAAAGCACAGCTAGTCAACTGTTGGGCACAGTGAGCTCAGAGGCCATTTTTATGGACCCGAGAGTCGACAACAGAAACAACAACAGTAGTCAAACCATTCAACCAGTTGTTTCCCCGACCAAAATCCACCCTGCCTTCACACAAAGCACCCACGTGGCTCTTTCTGACCCCCCCAGTCTCCCTCAAGCCCCCTCCATCCAAGGCTCCATCCTACAGGACCAGAACAACGTGACAGACAAGCTGGCGGTGTCCCTGGAAGAGAGGCTCTACACCGGATTGAGGAGTGCGGAGCGGCGTCTTGGCCAGGGAGGGACAGAGTGTGTGGTCACTGTGTCGCAGGCTACCTCTCCTGGCCACCATCCCGCATAGCCAATTTAACGCTCTTGCTACCCCCTTTACTATCTGTCGACTTCCATGCCGTTTCTCTATAGCACTTTAAAGAAGTCCTGTGGTAGCTACCAGGTAAATCTCAGTGCATTCCTTACACTTGGAAAAATCCCCAAATTGTTTTGAAAACAACCTAGTGGCCGACGCACTCTTACACATATATTCTGTAGGCCAGTTTCTTACTGTCGACCAGTCTCACATCTCTTCCAGCGCTCATAAATATGACTTTATTCCCACTGTGAAGCAATGTGACTCCCTCCCCATTCTTCCAAGTAACATCATTCCACCATATGCACTCATTACAAAATTCAAAAAGAAAGTATGTAGAGCTATATCATTTTGGTGTCATCCTTTGAAATATGTTTCCAGATGTAAAACTGTATGATTTTTTTTCGCATGCTATGTGTAAATAATGTGAATGTGAATACTTGAGTTTTAAACTGGAAAAAAAGCACCTTGATAGGAAGAAAGATAATAACGTACCTTTTCTTTAATCCATTTCTTTCACTTCAAACCATATCCTCCTCAAGTGTCCTTCTCATCTTAGTTACAATTTGGGTGAATCTGTACTTAATGGGTACCTCACTTTCTGCTACAGCATTTATATCAATGGTCTATAATAACATGATCCACGTGAAACAAGCGACCAGCTCTGTGCAGTCGTGTCTTACTTGACGCCATACCCAGTCAAAAACTGACCGTTTTATCACCAGAATCAGGGCAAACATCGAAAATGACCAGGAAAACAAAGCGGAACAGGTTGTGCCCCAAGACTGACCCCGAATAAACAGAGCGCATCGCTTTCCAGCGGCGATATTCAACCTACTTTTAAACGGGCGCCATTGCTCTTCGCGCCCGGTTGTGCTCACGTGACTTCTTAAGGGAGGAAGTGCTTTCAGAGAGCTTCCGGCGGGGGGGGGGGTGAGGTGAGCTGAACGTCTCTCCCCCCCGAAAGCCTGATCACAATGAGGAATAACGCCCGGAGGAGATTAACAGACGACACTTAAAATGACCGACCAGAAATACGAATAATACGAGTTTTTCCCGAGTTGGGGCGGAAGGTGAAGTGATGGCATGAAAAAGATTAATTGAAATTCTCCACTTGTGGAGTTTTCTGCCCCGGAATCCCTGTGGGAAAACTGACTCACACCGCCGCGTTACTTGTACATCAACGCCCCGATGCAACGACGCGTCACAGCGCGTCATCGGGGCCTAAGCAGCGGAACTCAGCGTGAACGTCCGGCGTACTGTACAGTAACTCATCTCATCCCGCCACCCCAGCAAGCGAGTCAACTCTCTAACAGTATGACGCACTATGGTGTTTCCTTGCATGTTGTAAGTCATGAAGACCAACGAATGAACGGATCTGAAGATAAGTTATCGGTTCAGTGGGTATGCCCGCTTACTGTTGTACAATATAACAGTGTCCCTCTTTTACAAACTGTGAATCCGTATAGAGAGACGTGGGCTTGAGGAACCGTATGTCTTATGCTACGTTCAGACCAAAGGCGGCGCGAACTGTTTGGGCGGCGCGAATGCATGCAAAGTCAATGGGAGGAGGCGAATGGGCGGGAATAATTCGCGGCGAGATTACGGGCGGCGCGAATTGGGCGAATCGAGCGACGAACGCGCCTTCGCGGGAGTTCAAAAATGTCCAACTCGGGCGAATATTTCGCCAGGCGACAGCCAATCCCCTTCAAGTAGGGTTAGAACCCGCCTCCGTGTTGGGAAAGAATACACGCCCCCTACCCGGAATTCTTTTCGGACGCCGTCCAAACGCAACTCCTGAACGAGCCGGTGAAATTCGCCGAGCTGGGCACGTCTCCGGTTTATGCTATGAACCCAAACAGAACGCCGACGCCGGTTTCGGCGGCGCAAGTTGATATAAAGCAGAGCCACCGCAACTGATCTCTGTCGCTCATCCATGATGATCACAAGTAAACACAAACTGCTCGTGTATGGTATTTGTTGTGTGCGGTCTAGCAAACTTGCTAGCGGCGTCGGTGTAACTAGCCTGCTTGTTGTGACGTCAACACAGCGAATTCGCGTTCTGTTCGAACACGCCTGGCGGAGCTGGCGGCCAAACACGGGCGAACAAAGCGGCGCCAACTCTCTCGCCGCCTTTGGTCTGAACGGAGCATTACAGTCTTATGAAACTCATGTCACTGTCCCCCTTTATGGTGAACCATCCGCTTCCTAGTACGAGTAGTGCCCAAAACCCAAATGTTTTGTAACGCCTCGATAAACCCCTAGATCTTGTGGGACCAACAAAGGAACGTAATCATTTTAGAGTGGAATTTTTTTCCAAATAAAAAATGTTTAAAAAAAAGCAACTCCGGATCCTTGATGTTTTTTTTAATGGTGACGTCAGTGTGAATCCGTTTGTCTCAAGAGGGCAATGCCATTAGAAACCATGTCAACTCATCTCTCAGAAATCAGTCTGAATTCTAAACCGTTTGGGCTCCGACTCCCAATTAGCTCAAACAGCAGTCATACCGACATCTCATCTCCTCGGCCCTTTGATGTCAGACATCTGAGGTTCCCCCGCCGCGTCATCTCCTCGTCCGTCGTTAAGTCTTGTTAGAGAGTCTCACTGCGGCCGGCTGACGTGGGCAGCGCTGTGACTCACCTGCTCTCTCATCTTTCCCCAGTGAGCCGTCGATGATGGGCCCGGTTGTGTAAAGGAGGGGGCTGCCGGGATGCCGTCGGCACAGGAAAGAGCTGGGCAATTTGAATTACAGGCGGCCAATAGCTGAGAGGCAGTGTATTGATATTCAAGGGTGGTAACCATCTCTGGTCACGATGCGAGCTAATTAATGCCCCCCCCACCCCACCCCACCTCTTTTCTGGATTTCACCTCGCACACTGGAGGGGTGGGGTGGAGTGTGTGTGTGTGTGTGTGTGTGTATATAGCCTCGTCCAGCATCACTGCCACAATCTAACCTTGGAATAGGAGACAAGAAAAGTGAGGGGCCGATGAGAAAACATTGAGTTTTGTATTGCATAATGACAGTACACTCAACCCAAGAACAGTGGAAAAGATCAGCCAACAAAACAGTCGGGTCGGGACATGTCTTATATAAATAATAATTAAAAAATATTTATTGGAAAAAAAGGGGGGGGAGAAAACAAAACCTAAAAAGGAAAGCAAAATCCATAAACCTCAACAAATCAACGGTGGATGTCAAGGCTTCAGTCCATTAGTCTGTTCATTAAACAGAGTACTTCCCTCTTTCAGCTCCGAACAGCATGCAGTTTTTATGTTGGTAATAGTACTATCATCATTACTCTCATCATACTTTTAAATATAGAATTAATCATATCATCTTTGTTATCAACATCATTCTCTTTTTTTTTTAAACACATCACAATGTGTCTGAAAAACTGCAGTTAGGGTATGATGAAGTCAAATCAAAGGTAGTCTAACAAATTCCAGGAGAGAGCTGAGTGGAAGGAGAGAGAAAGAGAGCCGGGTGGGATGGTGCTTGTAATGTCAGGTGTAATTCTCGCCATGTCACAGCAAAGCCTGGCGGAGGAGGATTTTCGGGGGGTGGAGGAGTGAGGATGGGGGCTCTGGATGAGCTTCCTTTGAGTTGATGAAGGAGTTAAATGACAAAAAGAGAAAAAAAAGAAGAAAAAGAAAAAAAATCCACACAACCTCTTCACATCCAGTAGCTCAGTCTCAGAGCAAAAAGAACATTTCACGCTGCCCTCCTTCTGCTGCTCCACCCCTCTTTCTCCTGCATTCCCTCTCTTCATCGCTTGTGTGGCATCCTCTTAAGAGTTTGCAGGCCAGTGGTCCAGGTGAAAAAAAAAAGGGGGGGGGGTGTAATATTGGCCAAGGTTCTTTCACTGCTGCAGGGGCTCCGGAGGCAGACGGGACAGGAGTAGTTCAACCTGAGAGCAGCAGATATGCACGACAGAGAAAAACAATCAGATTTGTAGTTTATCTTGTAACACATCATGTAAAAGGAGAACAAAGCCAAAGTGCCTTGCAAAATGTGGGTTGGGACAGAATAGTGTAATGACAACAACAGCAATGACACAACGACAAAACTCATCTGCTGGACCAGACTTGTATAGCAGGGAAGTACAGAGGAAGACAGGGAGCGACAGCATCCCTACAGCCCACTTTATCTTACCAGGGTGAGTCATCGCTAGAACAAATTAATACAGAGATTCTCCTCTGCGCTCCACCTTTAAAAACAGCCATACACTGTTACTGTGTGCGTGTGAGACTGAAAGAGCAAAATGTGGGTGGCGGCAGGAAAGAAAGAAAGAAAATTCTGCTAAATTGGTGCACAGCCAGTGGCAAAGGAACAGACCTATAGCATAGCACAAATATACTTCACTTTCGTGCCTGGATGTGGGTGAGCCAAATTGTGGCTCTCTGGACTACAGGCAAGCCCTAGCAGGCAACTGAAGATCTATGATCGGCAAGCAACCGGTCAAAGGCCTTGGCTTTTAGTGTGTAGAAAAAACCCCATCCATGTGTTTGCCTGGGGAGCAGCAGAGTGGTGAGTCAGAGCACTGCTGACTGAATAACAAAATGCTTCCCCTGTGCTTATAAACTCCCCATTTATTCCCTCTCTCTTTCTCATGTGAAATGTTTCCTCTGACTCGGATGATTTCTCATACAGACTTATCACTGGTTACACAGAATACACATATACACAAACATGCACATACACACTGTACTAACCAGGTGGGTTACCAATGGTAGTGGTGGTATAGAGGCTCGGTCATTGCTGTTTACAGGTGGAGAGCTTGCGGATCTTGCTTGCTGTGGAAACGCCCTTGCGTGAGGGGTTGGAAGAGGAAGAGGAACGCCGCTCAGCTTTGGGCTTGTTGTTCAGAGATCCCCCATCCGTCCCGTTCACGCAAACTGGCTTGGCCACAGCTCGACTGTGGTCCATATTCGTCTGATCCTGTTCTTCCTCGGCTACTTGTCCTGAAGACATACGTAATGCACACCATTTCTATCACACATGCACAAAGGCACCAAGATAGGAGAAAATCCAAGGTTTGTTTGTAAGCAGTACCACTGGAAATGGTTAAGCCAGCTGACTGCAGGAAACTGTAGAATACAAGAACAGGATATCCACCAAGTGAAAGACGGAGCCTCTTGTTTTGGCTCTCCGATTTCAGATGCTTGTGTGTCTGCATGTGGGCCTGCGTATGCTTGTAATTTTGTGAGAAACTCAAAGACTGAGCATAGTTTGCAAGCTGCCACACTGTAAAAGCTCTGAAGCAGAGGGCGATAACGATAAATGGATATGGGGGGCTAAACCCTGCTAATACCGGGATGGAAGAGCTCAAAGAAACATCAGGTCACTGCTAAAAAAAGCTTTTTATTTACCTTTTTCTCATCACCAAAAAAAAAAAGAAAAAGAAAAGACAAAAAAACATCGTAGGGTCAAACTGTTGGTCAGTTTATTTTTAAAAACAGTCTTCACATTCATATTTGAGGCGTGTAAGCCCGGGTGTTAGGGGTGTGTAGGAGTGTAACCTGGAATAACCATTCACACTCCCACATCATAAACCATTTCATTTGGGCTATTTTTGGATGCATTCACACACCGTCATTTACATTCCCTGGCTCCATTGAGAATCCACTGAGGTCTTATTTAGGCCACACTTTTTAGGTAACTGAAAGCGACTACTGCATCTCTCGTTGCCCCCCTGTTGCCAAGCAACAATTAAAGTCAGTGTGAAACGGCCTTCAGAGCGTATCTGGTTTCCGTAATGTGACATATTTCTAAGTAAAACAGGATATTAGGGTGGGACAAAATGAAGGAAGGAAAGTGATTTGATCCTTCAGGATTTGGTTTTATTGTGCAAAACATTTTATATTATTGGCTGGAATGTTGCTCGCCTGCCCACTCGGACATGGGGACACAATCACAAAAACTCAGCTGTTTTTGGGGAAGTTTAGGTGTTTAGATTTTGATGTAAAATAAGTGAACAAGGAATTTTGTGATTTTTTCTTGTTTTTTGCATAAGTTGTTGAATGGATGCATTACATGACTGTGGAAATGAGCCAGCAAGGTAAAAAAGTCAATTTGCATCTCACATCGTTTTTAATTCTTATAAGACCAGGACTGGAAAAAAAAGAGGTTAACCTCTGTTACTTCAAAAAGGAAAAATCAAAACACCTTTTATTCAGTTCAGAACATATGCAAGGTCTGTAACACCTCATATGGACAAGCGTGTGTGTGTGTGTGTGTGTGTGTGTGTGTGTGTGTGTGTGTGTGTGTGTGTGTGTGTGTGTGTGTGTGTGCGTGTTTGGGGTCATTGTGCTTTACTTACCTGGCACTGTGAAGTCCTGAGTGTATATGATCTCATCCTCTCCGTCATAGAGCTCATCCTCCTCTTCCTCACCATAGCCGTGCAGGTCCTCCAGGTAGGGCACCACTGTCATGCTACGCCAAGGGTCCCTGCTCTCCGCACTGGCAGGGATGGGCACGGGGGGCTCAGAGGGAGGGTGTTTCTTACGCACCCAGCTGGCAATAGGGGTGGGATACATCAGTATCTGTTATACTTAAGGAACACTGGCTGATGTCAAAGGTACATGATTTTATATTTTCCTGGAAGTAAAAAGGATGAAAATATGAGCGTTGCACTGAGTCAGTATAACTTGTTTTGTTGCTACTGCAGAGAGAAGCCATCACAAACTAATAGTTTCTGTCTCAACTGTGGTGGTGCATTTTAATTTGTAATATTCCTCCCTCTTCAGTTCTTCTCCCCTGTCTTTCCTCCTTGCTCCGTAGTGTTTTTCTGACTTTCACGATGACCAGAGTAATAGCTGCAATACTGAAGACTGCTGTTCTTGTTTAACTTACTGAAAACAATGGAGACATGCTTTTGTGTTTTGACCAACCAAATCCAAGAGACGCATTCGAAAGAAAATGGTTGCTAGTAATGTTGGGTCCCCCCCCCCAAAAAAGCGTCCCCCTGAGTTTTAACTACTGATGTTGTAGCATTGGTCGGGGAAGGTCTGGAACTTGCTCGGTTATGTCAGCTAGTAGCCTGTTCCACAACTCTGCTTGTTCTTCTAACTCGCCACTACCTGCCTTGTGTTTCTGCATTTGGCTGCAACGGTGAAGATGTAAAACTCAATGCACCGTATACTTTTTCCCAAGAAAGCACTACCTAACAGTAACCGCTAAAAAAGGGGCTACAAAATTCTTCATTCTTTAGATATTTTTGGATTGACTATTGCCTCAGATACACCAGCAACAGAAAACATCAAGAGGACACGTGCTTGCATGTAAATCTTCAGGATTGTACCTTTAAATTTAAATTGGGTCATCTAGTCTGTGAAGCAAATGTAGTGCCACTGTAAGATGAGACCGGCAATTAAACACATTCCGCAACTGTCATGTAGCACCACATAGCTATCAATCAGTGCACACAGGGTCAACATTTGATGTTAACATGAAATTCTTGTTATAATTATGAAATTCTTCACTCACTTGTGTTGCCTTATACGCTGTATGGAAAACCTCTTAACAGGGTCATACTCCAGCATTCCTGCAAGACATAAAAAGATGACAGACACTGATCAAATCAAAAATCTCAGATGATTCTCTCTCCACAGACGCATTTATTACAAACTAGCAGGGGTACCGAAGCTGTGTGTGTGTGTGTGTGTGTGTGTGGGGGGGGGTTGTCTTGGTCTTGCAGGAGTCAAGATTAACACACTGAATGTTAATATATGTACAAAAGACATTTATCATGCTGCGTTGAGCTGTTGAGGGATTCCACAAAGCGATGGCAGTCACTGAGGTACAATAAAGGAAACATCCATCTGCGTAGACTAATAGTGGTCACAATGTAATAAAGAGCTAGTCCACATTAACAAATGGATTACGCTCCTCAAACTGAATATGTGGGAAAAGCTGAATGTCAGCGTGATAAGACAGAAGTGATGCAGTACCCATCCAGAGCCAATAATGTGACCGTTCCCCCTGCCAGTCAGGGAAGGGCAGCTTGCAGAGTGCTGATAGTAGTGCTGTGTGTGCTGAAGGACACCTTTTGTGGCTCTGAGCTTATTTTAGACCACATAATTATGGACTGACTGTCTCTCAGGTGTTGCGTCATCACAAAAAAGACGTCACATGCACACACAGCAAATGGGGGACAGGGCACGAGAAATTACAGCAGTGGTCTCATTGCTTCTGGCATTAAGCTTTTGATTCTGGACTGCCTTTATCAATCTGCCCGTTAAAAAGGTAAGATTGATAAAGGCAGCTGTCCTAAGTAATTTTTGAGGGTGAAGTATTTTAAAGGAGTGGTATCAGTGAAAAGTGGCAAGACTTCCATTAATGACCACAAGAGTGTAAAGCTGTATAACATTCTATTTATTCTTTTGTTCAAAAAGGCTCCATTTGTTGTATGCATAACCTTGCCCAGCGTTCTTTTATGTATCTCAGAGAAGAGGGTCGGCTACGTCACGCTGCTTGTTGTACCGTTCACCGTCACTGGGGTCTGAAACTTTGTTTTGTTTTTTTTTGTTCCTAGTGAAAGCAAGCATTGCACCATTCCACCTGAGAAAAGCACTGCTCCACTATGAGGTGCTTAGTATTCTGCTGCTGGCCCCAGATCAATGGAGACTACGTCAGCAGTTGGAGGGGTTTCTACAGTGTGAGGGAGGGCCCTGGTTGCCAAGCACCCAAGAATAATTCAATGCTATGGCCCCACCTACTGGACAGAGTTAGGGAAAACACCACAAGATGATTCAGCTGAGAGGTTATCGCTCAAATAGAGGAGTTGGCAAACTCCATTTTAGAGATAATCCTGTCCAGTCTAGTCCAGTTCATTTGGGCCTCCTCCTGCAATGATAGGGAGTGTACTTTCATGCAAGAAAACTGAACCAACTAATCAAATCTGGTTCAGAACTAAAGGGTCCCCTTTTTTATTATACAAAACCACCGCTACCATATTGTAGTGTCCTAGCCTAATGTCCCTATTGTCGTGCTGGGTCATTTTTTAAAAAAAAATTGATTTTGATATACTCTAATGATCCCCGTAGGGAAATCACGCTCTGCATTTAACCCATCCTAGCTGTGTAGCTAGGAGCAGTGGGCAGCCGCCGTGCAGCACCCGGGGACCAACTCCAGTTTTTTTCCATTGCCTTGGTCAAGGGCACAGACAGGAATATTAACCCTAACATGCATGTCTTTTTGATGGTGGGGGAAACTGGAGCACCCGGAGAAAACCCATCGCAGACATGGGAAGAACATGCAAACTCCACACAGAGGACGAGTTGGGATGACCCCAAAGGTTGGACAACCCTGGGGTTTGAACCCAGGACCTTCTTGCTGTGAGGCGACAGCGCTAACCACTACGCCACCGTGCCACCCATCGTGTTTTGTAGCACTGCTTTTCCTTTGTCAGATAACAGTTTGTTTACCAAAGAAACTGGGTACAATTTGGTGCAATTCATAGCTTGAGATGTGGGCACTTAGAGCTTGGTCAAAGGAGTGAGGCTGAGAAGCAGTGTTTTAACCAAACTCACCTCGCAGCAGGTCTGACAGGAGGGAGCCGCATTCCTCGGGAATAGTGTAGTCTCCCTTTCCTATATTCTCAAATAGCTTATAGATGTTGTCCCCCTCAAATGGATAAAGACTCGTTGTAATGTTGTATCTGTGTTGGAGAAAACAACAGCCATCAAATAATGTCTATGAAAATAAACTGATCTGTTGTAAGGCCGTACGATGGCTTGCATGTACCTAATGCTAGGACAAAGGTGAACCAGACTGACTTTGCCAACGCATTCTTCATGGTAATCCTTTACAGTAAGTTTTAATTAAGACATCATTTTCTACCATTCAAACATTCCTGAGGAGGAGGCAGTGTCTGTTCAAAGCCTTGTGAGGGGAACATCTGCTCGACTTAGGAGTTTAAGCAAAACACTGAATCCATACAAGCTCCAATGGTGCTGTTCTGTAGCACATCCTGTACTCTGACCTCCCAACACAAAGGGGGTCAGCAGATTAACAAATATATAATATATAGTCATAAAATAAATCAATAATTATTTATAATTGTGTTATATTCAATTATTCCATTAGTTCGTGACTTCTGTCATATTCATATAGAAAATGTCAAATTTTGTCTGAGCTGTGTGAACTATGATGACCAGAGCTAAGCTCTAGATGCTGACAACTCACAGCGTTACCCCAGCGGACCAGATGTCCACTTTGAACCCTGAAAAGGTGTCCAGGCCATTGGCAATCTCTGGAGGTTGGAAGGCCGGGGAGCCCTGGCTGGTACGACATGTATCATCCTCTGCAAAAGGGTGAAGGGCCTAAGAAAGATTAAAGAATGAGTCAAAAACGATGTGCATGTGTGTGCACAGAGGCAAGATCCATCCACTATCCAAACCACTTATCCTGCTCTCAGGGTCGCGGGATGCTGGAGCCTATCCCAGCAGTCATTGGGCGGCAGGCAGGGAGACACCCTGGACAGGCCACCAGGCCATCATAGGGCCGACATACACACCTAGAGACAATTTAGTACGGCCGATTCACCTGAGCTACATGTCTTTGGACTGTGGGAGGAAATCGGAGCACCCGGAGGAAACCCACAGAGGCAAGATGTACGTAATTAAATGTTTCTGTCAAAAGTGGTGTCCCAATGAAAAAAAGTTGTCTACTGCTGTTAAAAGATGTGAATGGAAATAACAGCATACCTGAACAAAGTTTAGCCCTGGTAGAGTTTGACATTCACAATTTGTGTTTTTCTCATGATAAAATATGTCAAGAAATTTGATTTTTTTTACTTACCATGCAACACATAATTGAGGGGCAGATTGGAGAGCAAAATTATTTAAAATTCAGTCAAATCAGAATCAGGATTGGATTTACTGGCCATGTAAGTTTGCACACACATGGAATTTGACTCCGGTTTCGTGGCTCTCACAGTGTACTTAACATGGAATAACAACACAACAATCTTCAGATATATACACAAGGGTTGAAATAAGGCGAAATAAGAGGCAATAAAGTGCAATGGTGCAGAGACTATATCAGACAAGTCATACAATTACAAATAATAGGTGTGTGTTACAAAAAAGTTTGACTTGGAGGAACAAATGCTGCAAAACATACCCAAGTGCCACTAACCCAGCCATAAACCAACATCCAAAGGAAAAACAGAGACCTCCAGTATTGGGCAAAAAAACCACAAAAAAAAACCAAAACCTTTTCTAAGATTCGACAAGTGGTTCTGAATACAAATGATGTGTTTTGCAAATACTTTCCAACCCTTTTGTGCACTGTCTGGATGATTAGTGTCTACCACTCCTGATACAAGACAGGGATTGGGAGAGAGGGGGCAAGAGAAAAATGGCAGGGGTCAAAAAGGGACAAATGTATGGGGTAACTAAGTATTCTTGATTACCAAACTGCAAATGCTGGAGGCTCAGATTAAGTTTGTGCTGAAATCCAGTGGAATGGGCAAAAAAGAAAGCAAGATGAATTCCCCCATCATTTCAGCTACTGACAACTAGATGGTGAAGAATCGTAATAACTTGAATACGAACTCACCTCTGCTACTCCCAGGTCAGAGATCTTGAGCGCCCCGTCCGTGGTCAGCAGTAGGTTCCCTGGTTTAATGTCTTTGTGAACTATTCCCTGGCTGTGCAAATATTCAAGGCCATCTAAGAGCTGGCAAAAGTACCTGAAAAAGGGGAACAGTTTGAAGTGCAGAGCTCTGGGTGATTGTAAATGAATAATAAATTTTAAAAAATCAGTCTATTAAATAATACAATCAATGCATTAAATGACTTTCCTTCACTACCCAGTAGCAGTAGATTTGCAGCAGTGACCAAATATTCCCACAATAGCTGTCAAGTTATTTTAACAGTGAGGGCCCTGCAGTCCTGATCTAATCTTAGGTGTAGAGTAGCCGCTGAAGGGAGGATCAGACTAATAATAGCGGACAGAAAGACTTACCCGTGAGCTTGAAATACTGGAAACCTTTTCTCTGGGACGCTGTCCAGCATTTCTTGCATCCCACATACACAATACTCCATCACCATATACGTAAATCAGAGAGTCAAGGGGATAATCCAAGCAAAACAAACAGACAGGAGCCTTTAATGAGATGAGCCGTCTATGAATTGACAACTGTCAGAACGTGCATAAAATGGGCCCAGGGGAAGGGTTGGGCTATATGTTTCTTTGGATACTCAACACACCGAAAATGAATTACTTTGGAGGGAAAAAAAAAGAAGGGATGCACCAATTTCGACAGGCTAAAATGGAGTATCGGTATCGGTGACTTTACTCAAGACTAAAATCTGATACCAAATATGAACCAACATATCATAAATAAAAACCAAATGGTTTGAACTACTGCATTTCTGGCCCATAAAAACCTGTATTTCTTTAATGGCAGAAAAAAACCCCATAATTCTATCTGAATTATTTTGCCCGTTTACCCCAAACTAATGGTCTAAGACTGCATTGTTCAGCAAAAGTAATGGATTGGATCGGTATTCTGTATCGGTATAGAAAAAAGTGTATCGGTGTATCCCTAGAACAGAAAGTTATGGGTAGAGACAAATAATGCTGCACAGAGATTAAAATGAAGTCAGACAAGAAGATGAAGGCTGGGGGGGACAGTACAAGCTGCTTAGTCATGTCTGCATGCACACTGACACACATACATACGTAGACATGCCCAAAAAGGATATATTTTCTGCTTCTCTTCATTGTAGAGCACATCAACCAACTGAATCACATTTTTATGTTGTAGTCTTCTTAGCAGCTGAATCTCCCTGAAAAAAAAGACCGGCATATAAACACAGAAAATGAAACAACGACGATAAATGGCATGGCTTTTAAAATGAAGATGAACATAACTAAAAACCTAAAACCTCTACTAAGATTCTAAACGACAATTCCCACTACTGCAATAGCAGCACATTGGCTTTCCTATCTGGTGAATCTTTGACAGCAGGTAGCATCACCACCAGTCTCATTATAATGATATACAGGCTGGCTGTTCCGCTCTGCTTCCCAGAGCTTTAAATCAACGCCATAGCAAAAAACCCACGAGACTCAACATTCATCAGAAAAGGTGGGGCTGGGGGACACTAATGAATTCAGCTCTGCCAAAGAAGAGCTAAAGCAAAGTACAGACCAAGCATCACTGTATGAGGGGCCGTTAGCGACATTATTCAGAATTACCATACATATATACATGTACTTTTCCTCTCACATATACATATGAAACCAAACTCATTCACATACTGTACTGAAAACCACACACACATACAAGCGAAATGCTTTTACATTCACAACTGAAAGTTTCATACAAACAACTGAAAAATTATACACTCACATACACAACGGAAACGCTCTCATGAAAACTATTGAAAAGCTTTCACACATACTAGTAAAGTGTGCTCATATACACAGGTAAAATGCTCTCATGTCGTGTTGTGAAAACCTTTCACATAAACAACTGAGAAGCTTTCACACACGCGAGTTAAATGTGCACATATACACAGCTGAAAATGTTCCTCTCACACACACATATGAAACCAAACTCATTCACATATTATACTGAAAACCTCACACATACAAGTGAAATACTTTTAAAAACACAACTGAAAAGCTTCGTTGTATAAGTCGCATTTACAAGGTGGTACAGTATTTTCAGTTGATCAAAGTTCCGGTGTGACTTGTCTGAGAAATATATATATAAACCTTCATTAAATGAAACACACAACGGTAGGGAAAGTGCTCAACAAACAAGGAGCAATCCTTCTGGGCATTTTTTTTATTTTATATTTTGCTATAATCATATGGATTATATACATACATATCACTACCGTTCAAAAGTTTGGGATCACCCAAACAATTTCGTGTTTTCCATGAAAAGTCACACTTATTCACCACCATATGTTGTGAAATGAATAGAAAATAGAGTCAAGACATTGACAAGGTTAGAAATAATGATTTGTATTTGAAATAAGATTTTTTTTACATCAAACTTTGCTTTCGTCAAAGAATCCTCCATTTGCAGCAATTACAGCATTGCAGACCTTTGGCATTCTAGCTGTTAATTTGTTGAGGTAATCTGGAGAAATTGCACCCCACGCTTCCAGAAGCAGCTCCCACAAGTTGGATTGGTTGGATGGGCACTTCTTTGAGCAGATTGAGTTTCTGGAGCATCACATTTGTGGGGTCAATTAAACGCTCAAAATGGCCAGAAAAAGAGAACTTTCATCTGAAACTCGACAGTCTATTCTTGTTCTTAGAAATGAAGGCTATTCCATGCGAGAAATTGCTAAGAAATTGAAGATTTCCTACACCGGTGTGTACTACTCCCTTCAGAGGACAGCACAAACAGGCTCTAACAGGTACTATTTAATGAAGATGCCAGTTGGGGACCTGTGAGGCGTCTGTTTCTCAAACTAGAGACTCTAATGTACTTATCTTCTTGCTCAGTTGTGCAACGCGGCCTCCCACTTCTTTTTCTACTCTGGTTAGAGCCTGTTTGTGCTGTCCTCTGAAGGGAGTAGTACACACCGGTGTAGGAAATCTTCAATTTCTTAGCAATTTCTCGCATGGAATAGCCTTCATTTCTAAGAACAGGAATAGACTGTCGAGTTTCAGATGAAAGTTCTCTTTTTCTGGCCATTTTGAGCGTTTAATTGACCCCACAAATGTGATGCTCCAGAAACTCAATCTGCTCAAAGAAGTGCCCATCCAACCAATCCAACTTGTGGGAGCTGCTTCTGGAAGCGTGGGGTGCAATTTCTCCAGATTACCTCAACAAATTAACAGCTAGAATGCCAAAGGTCTGCAATGCTGTAATTGCTGCAAATGGAGGATTCTTTGACGAAAGCAAAGTTTGATGTAAAAAAAATCTTATTTCAAATACAAATCATTATTTCTAACCTTGTCAATGTCTTGACTCTATTTTCTATTCATTTCACAACATATGGTGGTGAATAAGTGTGACTTTTCATGGAAAACACAAAATTGTTTGGGTGATCCCAAACTTTTGAACGGTAGTGTATATATACATATATATATTGTAATGTAAAATACAGCATGTGTAATTTATGTCTTGGATGCAGATATTGCAGAGGATTAAGCTTGGGAGGCCAAAGACATGTAGGTCAGGTGTATCAGCAATACTAAAATAGTCCCTAGGTGTGAATGTGTCAGCCCTGTGATGAACTGGTGGCCTGTGCAGGGTGTCTCCCCGCCTGCCACCCAATGACTGCTGGGATAGGCTCCAGCATCCCGCGACCCCGATTGGGATAAGCGGCTTGCATAATGGATGGATGGATAACTGAAAAGCTCTCATAAAAACTGCATTATATTTATTTACCAAGAATTGAAAGGGCCTTAGCAAAATTCATCAACCAGTGGAACAACCATGGCCTCTCCACACAAGGGGGGCAAGCCACCTCTTCAGTTGTGACATACAAGTGTCATAAACAGCGTAGGAATCCATCCAGTTATGACAATTTTGATGCTGGTAACTATTACGGTATTGATGAAGAAGGGCCATTACCTGAACTTCAAACCAATGAAAATGCTATAATTCCAGACACTGACGTAACCATTAACAACACCACAATGACCATTATTCAAAAGTGAATTGACTTGAAAATGATGGGAATCATGGAATAAATGCGTTTTCTTCACTTCTGCACTTTCTTCAGTGAACAACATGGGAGCTATGCTAAGGTTTTGTTAATGAGGCCATATCATCCTCATCCAGCGCTCTTATTTTTATTCTGGGGTAGCTTTGCATGATTCAGTTCAAAGAAATCCTTATTATACTGGCCCTTTATGCAGCCCCTCAGTTCATCCTGTCTGAAACAAACCATTTTAGCTTGTTTTAGCTGTTTCTTTAAGACCCCCCTCCCTAAAAGCCCATTGCTTTTTTCTAATTGGATAACTCCTGGAAGCCTGCCGAGGGATAGCACTCAGTCCGTGTGAGCGCCGCCTCATTCTCTTGCCAGTGTTGAGGGCGGCCCAAACTAGCCGCTAGGCAGGGATTAAGAAAATGTTTACATAGTGACGTAGATAAGTAACGGAAGAAAACGCAGGACTACAAACGAGGCGTTTCAGGCAGTGTTTTCTGTTGGAGAGAATAACTCCCTTTGGTGTGGATTTTGGATTTTGTAACTCTGCAGACATTTTACATGCAACTCCCAGCTATATAACATACTAAAGGGAAAAACCCCAAAAAGCATATGGCCTCTTTAAAACATTTTGTTTTCTTCACTTGTGCAGTTTATTCAGTTAATTACATGCAAGTTATGTTAAAGTTTTGTTAAAAGACTGTTTTATTAAAAATAAATGTTTGTTCAAAACTAACAAGCATTTGCTCAAAGGATTTTTTGAAAGACAGACAGAGACAAGCAGAGACTGAGACAGGCAGACGGAGAAACAAGAGACGGACAGATAAGCGAGTGGGGGAGAGACGGAGAGGCACAGACAGACGGAGACAGAGATAAACATACAAGAGACAGAAAAATGGACATGCGACTACTTCTTCACTGAATTTAATGCGTCTTCGATCTGTCTAATTTGCAAGGAAAAAGTTGCCATCCTGAAGGTTTTCAATCTGAGGCAACATTACACTACTACACATGCAAAGGAGTACGATTGGTTCAATGGCAAGGCGAGGGAGAGAAAGGCAGCACACTTTCACAAAAGTCTGTCCTGTCAGCAGAACTTTTTTCATAAAGCCAAAAAAAGACTGTGGTGCAGCTGTCGAAGCTAGCTATGTGGTAAGTGATGCAATAGCGAAGGCAGGCAAGCCATTTATGGAGAGACGGTTTCTGAGTGACTGCATGCTGCAGGTAGCGAATATTGTTTGCCTGGAGAAAGCAGCTTTATTCGGAAACACCAGTCTCAGCTCAAATACAATGGCAGAACGGATCAGCAAGCTGTCAGGCGACAACTTACACCAAAGCAAACGATTTCATGCACTATTCTTTGGCACTTGATGAAAGCACAGATGTAAATGACAACATTCAACTTGGTATATTTGTAAGGGGTATCAATGACCATTTTGAGTGAACAGAAGAACTGCTAACTTTATATTCAATGCAGGGAAAGACTACAGCCAAAGATATCTTTTAGGTGCTGCGCAATGCAATTGAGGGTGCTGTCTAACCTGGAATAAATTGGCTGGAATCACCACTGATGGTGCCCCGTCAATGACAGGAAGAAAAAATGGGCTTGTAGCACTGATTCAAGGAAAGCTGGAGGAAGAGAATGTAAATCCTGTGATTGCATTGCACTGCATCATTCACGAGCAGGCACTCTGCAGCAAATGCTAGAAATTTGACAGTGTTATGATTGTTGTGATGAAATGCATTAATAACATCAGATCAAGAGGTTTACAATCCCATCAGGTCTCTGCATTTCTGGATGAAATAGACGTAATATATGGAGATGTGTTGTACGTCACAGAAGTGTACTGGTTGAGCAGGGGCATTGTCCTGAGAAGGTTTTTTGAATTGAGGGAGGCGATCAGAGAATTCATGAAAGAAGACAAGCTACATGTTCCTGAGCTTGCTGATCCCAAATGGCTTATGGATTTAGCTTTCTTAGTTTTTTTTTTCCTCCAAAGATTTATTTCTGATTTTTCCCTTTTTCCCCCAATTTAGTGGCAAATCGCTCCCTATTCTAGTTCAAACACTCACCCTCGTACTGTATGTATTCGCCAACTGCATCTCTCAGGCCGGCAGTCTCGAAGGAGACGCCTCGCCACTTCCGTGACAAGGCGAATCCAGGCCGAACCACTGCTTTTCCCGACACACAGAGACGCAGTCATGTGACAAACACAAGCCGACTCCGCCCCCTCCCAAAGACAGTGTTGCCAATTATTGCTGCTTCATCGAATCTGGCCGTAGTCGGATCTGACGAGACCGAGGCACGAATCCCGGTCCCCAGGACAACTGCATCGACACAAAGTCAATGCTTAGACCACCACCGCGGACCCCCGCTTTCTTAGTTGATATCACACAGGTACTTAACACTCTTAATTTAAAACTGCAGGGGCCAGACCAACTTGTCACTGTAGCATTTGATAGTGTGAAAGCCTTCTATGTGAAACTCAGATTATGGAAAACACAGCTCACAGAGAAAAGTGCTGTCCACTTATCAACATGCCAGTTATTGGTGATGGTGCCAGAGCCAATGCTGACGAGTATGTGACTACCACTGACAATCTGAAGCAGGAGTTGGAGCATCGCTTTTCTGATTTCAAGACTCACAGAACCCCTTTCCAGTTATCTGCAGACCATTTCTCTTTTGATGTGGACAGTGCTCCAAGCACATGTCAAATGGAGCTCATAGACTTGCAGTGCAACACCGAGCTCAAGGCACAGTTCAGAGAGGCACAAGGAAAGCAGGAGATACTTGGCCAGTTTCTCAGAGCGCTCCCCAAAACAGTTGTCCAAATTGTTCATGTTCAGGCAACCTGCCTGAATAGTTTGGAAAAGACACATGACCTGCCGCAGGTCATGTGTCTTTTTGGTAGCACTTACCTGTGTGAGAAACTGTTCTCAACTATGAACTTAAATAAATCATGGCGTGCCCAGGTGATGTAGTGGTCTATTCTGTTGCCTACCAACATGGGGATCTCCGGTTCAAGTCCCCGTGTTACCTCCGGCTTGGTCAGGCATCCCTACAGACACAATTGGCTGTGTCTGCAGGTCAGAAGCCAGATGTGGGTTTAGTTCTGGTCGCTGCACTAGCGCCTCATCTGGTCGGTCCGGGCGCCTGTTCGGGGGGGGGGGGGGGGGATAGCATGATCCTCCCATGCGATATGTCGCCCTGGTAAACTCCTCACTTTCAGGTGAAAAGAAGCGGTTGGTGACTCCACATGTATCGGAGGAAGCATGTGGTAGTCTGCAGTCCTCCCCGGCTTGGCAGAGAGGGTGGAGCAGAGACTGGGACGACTCGGAAGAGTGGGGTAATTGGCTGGATACAATTGGGGAGAAAAAGGGGGAACATCTAGAAAAAAGAAAAATCCAAGCATGGGTCCAGACTGACCAATGAACATCTCCAGGCTGTCCTCAGGGTGTCCACTGCCCAGTCCCTGAAAGCAAATGTGCCTCACCTGTGTCAGCAGAAGTGCCAGGTTTCTGGCAAGAAGTAGGCTAAATATGTAGGCTTAAGCCAGGCTACACTATGTAAATAGTTAACTATTCATGTGACAACTCAGAACAAATATGAAATAATAATAAAAAACAATGTGAAGGTTATATAGTCGAACAGTTTTTTTCTTCATCCCTATTGCACTGGCCCTCCTCCATAAGACCACTTGTCAAGCGGCTCCCAGATGATTTGATTTTGAGACCCCTGCCTTAAGCAGTTGGTATGAAACAGTATGAATATGAGACATTTCACTAAAAATAAATGTAAACATTTTTAAAAAAAGGTTAACTGAGTCAGCTGAATTGCGGTGGAAATATAAAATACATCATGACTCAATATTCTCTAATGATTACAAACTTTATTGCAGACGGCAATATAATTAAGGGAAAGTAGATAATCAGAAATGTAACTAATTGGCCTTTTCAACTTTTTTCAGAGACACACAGACCGAGACAAGCAGAGAGAGAAAGGCAGAGATGGAGACAAGCAGAGTAAGTGAAACACAGACAGAGAAACACTTACAGAAGATGATATATTCATGCTGTGCCAAACCAATGTGTTTCCTAATGCAAAGTCAAACTTCTCCTTGAACAGTTGGTACATCACATGTAGTGGCAACTTGATGCAGTTAACACATGTGTTGGCCACAGGGAATGTTGGTGTAGAGAAGTCGTCATGTCCTTTATGAACGAACTGGATTGAGGGAGTTGGGGAAAAGCCAATAGGTGGTACCACAGATGCTCCAGTTGCGAAGGTCAATAGCTTTGGTAGTTTGGATGGCCCTTCTTCTTCTGTAAAAGCAGAAAAACATTATAAGTGGTAGTTGGTCCAATTAACATGTATATGAAACATCTCTAGAGCAATTAACATCAGCTGATACTGAATAAATTGTCCTTTATTTCCCAAAACCAAAGCGTCAAAAAAACTGAACGACTCTTATAGCTACTACTATTACTACTACTTTCGGCTGCTCCCATTAGGGGTCGCCACAGCGGATCATCCCTTTCCATCTCTTCCTGTCCTCTGCATCTTCCTCTGTCACACCAGCCACCTGCATGTCCTCCCTCACCAAATCCATAAACCTCCTCTTTGGTCTTCCTCTTTTCCCCTTCCCTGGCAAGCTCCATATTCCGCACCCTTCTCCCACCCCAGCATCTCTCCTCCGCACGTCCAAACCATCTCAATCTTGCCTCTCTTGCTTTGTCTCCAAACCATCCAACTGAGCTGTCCATGGAGTTCATGGAGACTCCTGCCTGAACTTGTCCGTCAACCTGTCCATCACCATTGCAAACAAGAAAGGGCTCAGAGCCAATCCTTGACGTAGTCTCACCTCCACCTTGAACCCATATGTCATTCCAATTGCACACCTCAACACTGTCACACTGCCCTCGTATATATCCTGCACCACTCCTACATACCTCTCTGCCACTCCCGACTCACTCATACAATACCACACCTCCTCTCTCGATACCCTGTCATATGCTTTCTCTAAACGCACAAAGACACACTGTAACTCCTTCTGGCCTTCTCTATACTTCTCCATTAACATTCTCAAAGCAAACATCGCATCTATAGTGCTCTTTCGTGGCATGAAATCATACTACTGCTTGCTAATCATCACCTCTCCTCTTAACCTATCTTCCACTATTCTTTCCCATATCTTCATGCTGTGGCTGATCAACTTTATACCTCTGTTGTTACTATAGCTCTGCACATCACCCTTATTGTTGAAAATCGGTACCAGTATGCTTCTTCTCCGCTCCTCAGGCATCTTCTCACTTTCCAGGATTGCGTTAAACGATCCAGTTAAAAACTCCACTTCCATCTCTCCTAAACATCTCCATGCCTCCACAGGTATGTCATCTGGACCATCCGCCTTTCCACTCTTCATCCTCTTCATACCTGCCCTTACTTCCTCCTTGCTAATCCATTGCACTTCCTGATTCACTATCCCCACATCATCCAACCTTCTCTCTCTCTCATTTTCTTCATTCATCAGCCCCTCAAAGTACTCCTTCCACCTTCTCAACACACTCTCCTCACTTGTCAGCACATTTCCATCTCTATCCTTCATCGCCCTAACCTGCTGCACATCCTTCCCAGCTCGGTCCCTCTGTCTAGCCAATCGGTACAAGTCCTTTTCTCCTTCCTTAGTGTCCAAGAAGGACTCATATAGTAATGAATTTATAACACACCTTTCATCTTTCAACAATCTCAAGGTGCTATGTGATAATGATACCACAACCAATAGAATAAGTAAGTTTAAGCTATAATGGTTTTATTATAAAGGTATGTTTTGTAAAAAAATACAAAATAAAAAATAAATGTAAAAAATAATAATAATACTAAAATATAAATAGATACATCTGTCTACTTGTACACTAAACTGTCCAACTACCTTCTGCATCATGGAGATAGTCTCTCCAGAAGGTAATGACCACCTCCTCAGCAGCTCTCTTGTTGCGCCCTTCTGGAGACAAATTAATGCTGAAAAGATCCACCTGGTCAGCAGTCAGTGTGCTTGACTCATAGCACAACAGGGAGTGAAAGCTGTTTGGATGCCTTTGAATCGTCTCCAGAACCCCAAGAGTCCTCACAGAACCTGTATCAAGAACATGGAACAATTTTATTCATTTTGCAGAATTTAATTAGGGTTCCTAATTCACTTGTGCTTGGTCAATTTGTCACTTAGTTTTAAATAAAGATATTAGATTTTGTAAAGTTAGTCCTAGACCATGTTGGTCAATGAGTAAAATTCTGAGCCCTATTCTAATTAACCTGACTGTGAACAACCAACACTGAATACCTTTGAAATGAATCTTGTGGATGACCTGAAACATGACAATGTCATGTACCAGCAGATCCCTGTCTCTTATCAACCGCATAGGCCTCATACATCTTGCATTGGCCAAACAGTCAAGTCTGCTTGACTATTTGGCCAATGGTGCCTTTGACGTCTCAAGGTCCTCAAAGGTTGTACTTTCAGATACCTAGCATCACAAGGAGCAGCAAGATGGCTTGTTATGGAGGCTACTTATTAGTCTTATAACTTATTAGTAAGAGCCCAGACACTAGGTCTGCATAATTACATGATGCCCAAGGGTCCCCTAGCAGTTCATAGCAGTGCAGATTTTTTCTCCACATTGCTACAAGTGATAAAAAACAAGGAAAATACATTTTGCCGACTACACTTGTCCATTGACTAGTGGTGGAATTCAAACTACAACATATGGAAAGTGGGCATTCAGC